>NC_048222.1:124909941-125173632 GCF_002007445.2 Ailuropoda melanoleuca
TATCTCTAACAACAGTCTTTAGTTTAAAATCTAATCTGTCTGATATGAGAATTCCTACCCCAGCTTTCTTTTGGGTCCATTGGCATGAAAAATGGTTTTCCATCCCTTCACTTTCAGTCTGAATGTATCTTTAGGTTCAAAATGAGTCTCTTGTAGACAGCAAATGGATGGGTCATGTCTTTTTATCCAATCTGCAACCCTGTGGCGTTTTATGGGAGAGTTTAAGCCATTTAGATTGATAGAGATTATTGACAGATATGATTTTAATGATGCCATTTCTCTTTAAAGTCTTTGTATCGGTTGTGACTTGCTGCTCTGTATCACTCTTGGGGCCTTTTTACCTTTATAGAGCCCCCCTTAATATCTCCTGTAGGGCTGGTTTCGTGGTTACGAAATTGGTTAATGATTGGCGATTTTGGANCGTTTTATGGGAGCATTTAGGCCACTCGTATTGAGAGTGATTATTGAGAGAGGTGATTTTAATGATGTTATGTTGCCTGTGAAGTCTTTGTTTCTATAGATTGTAAATTTCTGTTCTGTATCACTCTTGGGGCCTTTTTACCTTTATAGAGCCCCCCTTAATATCTCCTGTAGGGCTGGTTTGGTGGTTACAAATTGCTTCAGTTTCTGCCGATCCTGGAAGGTCCTTATCTCTCCATCAATTCTGAATGACAGCCTTGCTGGATAAAGGATCCTTGGCTGCATGTTTTTCTCTGAAAGAGCTTTAAAAATGCCCCCCCAAGCCTTTCTCTCATTCCAGGTCTCTGTAGACAGGTCTGACGTAATCCTGATACCTTTGCCACTGTACGTAAGGATTTTCTTCCCCCTGGCCACTTTCAATACTGTATTCTTGGATCTAATATTTGCGAATTGCACTATGACGTGACGTGGTGTAGGTATGTTCTCATTGACCTTGGGAGGGGTCCTCTCTGCTTCCTGGACATGAGTGCTTGTTTCCTTTACCAGATTAGGGAAGTTCTCAGCTATAATTTGTTCAAATATCTCTTCTAGACCTCTCTCTTTCTCCACTCCCTCGGGGATGCCGATGATTCTGACATTGGAACGTTTCATTGAGTCAGTAATCTCCCGTAATCTACATTCGTGGGCGTGGATTTTTTTAAGACCAGCTTCTATTTTCGTTTTTTCTTCTACTAACCCATCCTCCAATTCGCTAACGCGTTCCTCTGCCTCGGTGACCCTGGCCGTCAGAGCCTCTAGTTTTGACTGNCTGAGAAAGGGTCGCCTACTCCTCCGCCATCTTTTCTCCTCCTTGCAGAAAGTGGTCGCTTGTCTGTTCATAGAGTTGCTGCTATTCTTTTCTTCATTCTCCAATTGAGTTTGTAGGTGTTCAGAATGGTCTGATAGCTATCTAGCTGAATTCCTGGGACCAGACGAAATTTAAGCCTCCTTCTCCTTCGCCATCTTGGACTCCTCCCAGCTGTACCATTTTTATTCCTACCAACAATGTAATGTATGAGTTCCAGTTGCTCCACATCCACACTGGCACTTAGTTTTGTCAGTTTTTTTTTTTTAAAGCTATTCTTCCAGAAAGGTAGGGTGTCTTATCATGGTTTGAATTGGCATTTCCCTAAGAACTAATTATATTGAGCAACAATTTTATGTATTTTTTTCCTTTTGTATATATTTTTTGGTGAATTCTTTTTAAAGTGTTTGCCTATCTATATTGTTTTTTTTTTGTCTTAATAAGTTGTAGAAGTTTTTCTTTTCATTTTTACTGAGAAATAATTTACATACATCACTGTATAAGTTTAAGGTGTACACTGTCATGATTTCATTTACGTGTATTGTGAAATGACTACCACAATAGGCTCAGCAAACATCCATCTTCTCGATAGATACAATAAAAAAAAAAAGAAAGAAAAAATTAAAAAAAGGAAAAAAAATCTTGTGATGAGAGCTCTTAGGATTTACTCTCTTAACTTTCCTGCATATCCTACAGCAGTGTTAGCTTTACTCATCATGTTGTCACATTACATTAATAGTACTTATTTATCTTAAAAGTAGAAGTTTGTGTCTTTTGACCACCTTCCTCCAGTTCCCCCTACCCCACCCTCTGCCTCTGACAACCGCAAGTCTGATCCTTTTTTCTGTAAGTTTTTTTTTTCTTTTTTTAAGATTCCACATATAAATGAGATCATATGGCATTTACCTTTCTACCTGACCTATGTCACTTGGCATAATTCCTTCAGGGTCCATCCATGTTATCACAAATTGTAGGATTTCCTCATTTTTATGATTGAATAATGTTCCATTGTATATATGTGCATGTGTAGAATGATAAACATATATATCTCAACTTTTTTATTCAGTCATCCATTTATATACACTTAGGTTGTTTTACGTCTTGGTTATTTTAAATAATGCTACTATGAACACAAGGGTACAGATATCTTTTTGTGTTAGTGTTTTCATTTCTTTTGGATATATTCCTTGAAGTGGTATTGCTGGGTAATAATACTGTAGTTCTACTTTTAAGTTTTTGAAGATCCTCCATACTGTTTTCTATAGTGGCTGTACCAAGTCACTATCGCCCCAGCAATGCAGAAGGGTTCTCCCTTTCTCCACATCTACCAGCATTTGATCTCTCCTGTCTTTTTGATGATGGCCATTCTAACAGGAGTGTGGTGATATCATGATTTTAATTTGTATTTCCCTGTGATGTTGGGCATATTTTGATGTAACTTTAGTCTTTTGTATATCTTCTTTGGACAAATGTCTATTGAGGTTCTTTGCCTATTTTTAAATTAGGTTATTATTTATTTATTTTTTTGCTATTGAGTTTATGAGTTCTTTATGTATCTTGAATATTAACCCCTTATCATATATATGTTTTGCAAATATTTTTCCCATTCTATAAGTTGTCTTTTCACTTTGTAAGTGGTTATTCTTCACTGTGCAGTATTTATTTAATTTGATATAATCCCACTTGTTTATTTTTGATTTTGCTGCTTGTGCTTTAGGTGTCTTATCCAAAATACCATTGTCAAGATCCATGTCTTTATTCCTATGTATTCTTCTAGGAGTTTCATGGTTTCAGGTTTTACATTTAAGTCTTTAATTGATTTTGTGTTAATTTTTGTGAGTGGTATAAGATTTGGGTCCAGTTTCATTCTTTTACATGTGAATGTGCAATTATCCCAGCACCTTTTATGGGAGAGTCTGTCTTTTTTTCCATTGAGTATTCTTGAGTTCCTTGTCAAATATTAGTTGACTGTACATCCTTCAGTTTTTTTCTAGGCTCTTGATCCTGTTCTGTTGGGTCTATTTTTCTGTTTTTATGCCAGTACTGTGCTATTTTGATGACTACAGATTTCTAGCTTAAAATCAGGAAGTATGATGCTTCCTGCTCTGTTTTCCTTCCTCAGGATTTTTTTGGTTATTCAGAGTCTGTGGTTCTTTATAAATTTGAGGGGTGTTTATTTACTTCTGTTAAAAATGACATTAGAATCTTGATAGGAATTGCATTGGATCTGTAGATGCCATCCACAAACAAGAGATACCCTTCCTTATGTTAATTTTGTGTCTTGCAACTTTATTGAATTAATTAATGAGATCTAACAGTTTTTTTTTGAACTTTAGGGTTTTTTATTTTTAAAATCATGTCATCTGCAAATAGAGATAGTTTTAATTCTTCCTTTCCAATTCTGATACTTTTTATTTATTTTCTTACCTTATTGCTCCACCTAGAACTTCTAATACTATGTTGAATAGGAGTGGTGAGAGTGGACACCCTCATCTTTTTCCTGATCTTAGAGGAAAAACTTCCCACCTTTCACCATTGAGTAGGATGTTAGCTGTGGGCTTGTCAGTTATGGCCTTTATGCTACGTGAGATTTGTTCCTTCTTTGCCTAATTTGTTAGATGTTTTTATTACGAATGGATGTTGAATCTTATCAAATGCTTTTTCTGTGTCTATTTAGATGATCATATTCTTTTTTAAATTCTATTAATGTGATATATCACATTGATTGGTTTGCATGTATTGAATCATCATTGTATTCCATAGATATATCCCATGTGATTATGGTGAGTGATCCTTTTAATGTGCTACTGAATTCAGTTTGCTAGTATTTTATTGAGAATTTTTGCATCTATCCATCAGGGATATTGGCTTGCAGTTTTCTTTTCTGGTAGTGTCCTTTTCTGGTTATGGTATCAGGATAATACTAGTCTCATAAAATGAGTTTGGGAGTGTTTCCTCTGCTTTGATATTTTGGAAGAGTTTGAGAAGGTTTGGTTTAATTCTTCATTAAATAATTTGGTAAAATTTACCGGTGAAGCCATCTAATGCAGGGCTTTTATTTGTTGACAAAGTTTTAATTACTGATTCAATCTCCTTACTAGTAATTTGTCTATTTAGATTTTTAAAAGATTTTGTTTATCTGAGAGAAAGAGAAGGGGGCACAGTGGAGGGGAAGGGAGGGGCAGAGTGAGAGGGAGAAGCAGATTCCTGGCTTAGCAGTGAGCCCTATGTGGCGCTTGATCCCAGGACCCCAGGATCATGACCTGAGCCAAAGGCAGATACCCAGCTGCCTGAGCCACCCAGAAATTTTCTGTTTCTTCCTGATTCAGTCTTGTCAAGTTGTATGTTTCTGGGAATTTTTTCGTTTTTTCTAGGTTGTACAGTTTGCTGGCATATAGTGGTTTCTGTTATAATCCTTTGAATTTCTGTGGTATCAGTTGTGATTTCTCCTTTTTCATTTACAATTTTGTCTATTTGGGCCCTTTCTCTCTTCATCTTACTTGGTGTAGCTAAGGGTTTGTAAGTTTTGTTAATCTTTTCAAAGAACCAACTCTTAGTTTGGCTAATCTTGCCTTTTGTTTTTCTGTTCCCTCTTTTATTTATTTCTGCTCTAATCTTTTTAATTTACTTTCTTTTGCTAATTTTGGGCTCAGTTTGCTCTTCTTTTTCTCATTACTTAAGACATAGAGTTAGGTTGTTTATTTGGGATCTTTCCTGCTTCTTAATGTAAGCACTTAATGCTGTGAACTTCCTGCTTACAACTGCTTTGCTACATCCCACAAATTCTGGTATGTTGTGTTTTTGTTTGTCTCAAGCAACTTTTTAATTTCCTTTTTAATTTCTTCTTTGATCCATTGGGTTGTTCAGAAGAGTGTTGTTTAATTTTAATATGTTCATGAATGTTCTAGTTTTCCTTTTGTTATTGATTTCTGATTCATGCCATTGTGGTCAGAGAAGATAATTGGTGTGATTTCAGTCTTCTCGAATTTGCTAAGACTTGTTTTGTTACCTAACTTATTGTTGATCCTAGAAAATGTTCCATGTGTACTTGAGACAAATGTATATTCTTCTGTTGTTGGATAGAATGTTTTGTATATGTGTTAGGTCCATTTAGTTTATAGGGCTGTTCAAATATTTTGTATTCTTATTGATTCCCTGTCTGGATAAAATATCCATTGTTGAGAGTGAGGTATTAAATTCTCCAACTATTATTGTATTACTGTTTATTTCTCCTTTTAGTTCTGTTAGTTTTTGCTTTATAGATTTAGGTGTTCCAATGTTGGGTACATAAATATTTACAGTTGTTATATCTTCTTGATGGATTGACCCCTTTATTGTCATATAGTGAGCTTTTTTGTATATTTTTACAATTTTTAGTTTAAAGTTTATTTTGTCTGATGCAAGTATAGCTACCACTCCTTTTTGGGGGGTTACCATTTGCTTGAAATATCTTTTTCCTTCTCTTCACTCTCAGTCTCTATGTCTTCAAGGCTAAAGTGAGTCTCTTGGAAGGTAGCCTATTGTTGATCTCATTTTTTAGTCTGTTCAGCCATTCTGAGTATTTTAATTGGATAATTTAATCTGTTTACATTTATTTATTTATTTATTTATTTATTTATTTATTTAGTGCATAATGAAGGAGAAGTGATGCATAAGGGGTGAGGGTAGAGGGAAGGGAGATGAAGTGAGGGTGGAAATAAAGACAAGGTGAGTCAAGTACAGCCCTACTCCTCAGGAAGTTTGCATTTAAAGTAATTATTGATGGGGAAGGACTTACTATTGCCATTTTGTTACTTATTTTCTGGTTGTTTTGTAGATCCATTTTTCCTTATTATCCTTCTGTCTTTTTGTGTTTTGATGTCTTTTGGTATCAGTATACTTTAACTTCTTTATCATGGTTTTTTTGTAACTACTACAAGATTATCCCTATGGTTACTATGAGGCTTACATAAATTATCTTAAACGTATATCATCCTATTTTAAACTGAAGCAAGTTAGCTTCATTAGAATTAGTAAACTTTACACTTTTATTTTAGGTTACTGCTGTTACAATTTACATGCTTTTTATATTGTGTAACTAATAACAGATTATTATAGTTATTGTTATTTTTACTGCTTTTTAGAGATCCAAGTGAATTATGCACCGTTATCAGCATATTGCAGTATCTAACTGTGACTATATATTTACCATTACCAGTGAGATATACCCTAACTTTTTGTGTTTTTAGTGATGTTAATTAGCATTATTTTACTTCCACTTAAAAACTCTCTTTAACATTTCTTGCAAGGCAGGTATAGTGGTAATGAACTCTCTCAGCTTTTGTTTGTTTTGGAAAGTCTTTATCCTTAATTTCAATTCTGAAGGACAGCTTTGCCAGGTGTAGAATTCTTGGTGGACAATCATTTTTATTCAACATTTTGAATATTATCCCTTTTTCTCCTGGTCTGAAAAGTTTCTGTTGAGAAATTTACCTATAGTTATGAGGGTTCTCATGTATGTAACTCTCTCTTTCCTCTTTCAGGCCTTAAAATTCTTTCTTTGCCTGACTATTGACAATGTAATTATGTATCTTGGTGTACCCTTTTTCACGTTTAACCTATTTGGCATCTTTTGGGCCTTGTAAGTCTGGATATCCATTTCTCTTCAGGTTTGGGAAGTTTTCAGCCATTATTGCTATACTTGTGCCTTATAAATTCCATAGCCTTTCGTTACCCTTTTTCATTCTTTTTTCTCTTTGGTCCCCTGATTGGGTAATTTCCAATGTCCTATCCTCCAGGTCATTTATTCTTTTTTCAGCATGATTGAGTCTATTTTTGAAACTCTCTATTGAATTCTTCAGTTATTGTATTTTTCAGCAGTTGTATTTTTCACCTCCAGGATTTCCTTCCTTCCTTCTTCCCTTCTTCCTTCCTCCCTTCTTTCTTCCTTCCCTTCCTTCCCTTTCCTCTCCTCCCTTCCCTTCCTTCCCTCCCTCCCTCCTGCCTTCCTTTCTGCCTTCTTTCCTTGTTGAAATTTTCATTTTGTTCATGTATTGTTTTCCTAATTTTGTTTGGTTGTCTGTTTGTGTTTCTTATAGTTCACTAAAATTCCTTAAGAAGATTGATTATTCTGAATTTTTTGTCTGAGAGTTCATAGATCTCCATTTTTTTAAAGGTCATCTTGGAGTTTTATTAGTTTCCTTTGGTAGTGTCATATTTACCTGATTTTCATGATTCTCGATTCCTTACCTTGATATCTGTGCATTTGAATAATTGGGATCCTCTCTGACTTTACAGATTTGCTTTGGCAGAAAGTTTTTCACCAGTCAGCTCAGTTTGGGTTTCTGAATATGTCTTCTGGTAATGTCCTTGGGCTGGTGGGGCCTGCTATTATGGTCTATTTTTGGGGTGAAGCAATTTTTCAAGCTCTGAGGATGGGGTTGTGTCTATAGCTGAGAACAGTTGGGTAGGATTGCTGGCTTGGTTCCCTCTTCATGTGAGACTATAGGATGAGCTTCACAGTCACTTGGATTATCTGGTAAGGCTTACTAGATGTTAGGGACTGGGTACTATATTCACTAGTAGATGGGGGTAAGAATTAGCTGCCCTGTTCTGTCAGGTCAGCAGGATGGGACCCAGGGCCTATATAGCTCATTGTTTAGGCACCTGAATCAGTGCAGAGTGTGCAATGAATTACCTATTCAGGTGAGGCCACCAGTTTTGCTCTGCAGATTGGGGAAGCCACAAGCTGTGCACTCCAGCCAAGTGCCAGTGAACATAAGACTGTTGCATGGGCTATGTATCTTCCCATGTGCTTTGGTTAGGTTCCCTGGTTTGTCAGGCTGAAGGTTTTATTTCTCAAAGAGCAAAACTATGAATTAGATTCCTTGCCTGGATGCAGTGGGAGAAGCAGCTCTAAAATCAATAAAGTTCTTTGTTGTCTTAACTCAAGCCAACCTGCACCCCAAGTTCCCTGATGAAACAGGGACACTGGCTTGCTTTGCAGAAATTATCTCCTGCTTTTCTGGTCAGATGGGGTCCCTTGCCTGTTGGTAGCGTAGTAATACTCCATGCCTCATACTGGCTTTTCTTGGGTGGGGGCGGTGGGGGCAAGTTTGCTTGCCTGCTTGCCTCCCTCTTGTTTCAAACACTGCTGGGCCAGCAGAGCTTCCAGAAGTTGTTTCCAGCCTTTCTGGTCATATGGGCTAGAAGACACACTCTGCAGTGGATTAGTCTGTATTTCAGCTTCTTGGGCAAACCAGGCTCTAGGGCCTACAAAACTTATTTGAAGATCTGAATCTGGCAGATCTGTACTCTGCCAAATTCTCTGGTAAGAGTGTGCCATTGACTTGATTCTGCAGATGAGCAAAATTGCTGGTTGGGATTATTAACTTGGGTACTGAAGGTATCAATTCCATCTGACAAGATCCATGTGCTGATTATCTCAGGTGCCTGCCTGCCTTCTCTCATCATAGATTTCCAGCAGTTGAGCACGACAGATTCCTTTGTAAACCTGTAGTGCAAGATCAGATTAGGGACTCCAGCAAAGTGGCACAAAGTTGTGGGGGGTGGGCTTGTTGTACCTACCAGGTTCTTTTTTTTCCACTGGAGAAACTAGAGGCTCAGGGGTGACCACTCTGTATGGTGCTGCACTGGCCTAGGGGAGGAGCAGTGTGGTCAATATGTAGGTGCTTCTCTTATTCTAATGCAGTCTGTCTTGGTCTGTGTGGTGCAGGGGTATACTCTAGCATCATCGCTGTATTCTAAGATTCTCTCAGTGTTGTCTTGTTTTTGAATAGTTGTTGTTCTTGTGAGGGAGAGTGAAGTTGGGAACAACCTATGTCACCATCTTGGTGACATCACTCCAAAATTTTTAGAATATATTCTAGATTCAGGTTTTTTATTAGGTGTGGGTATGGCAAATATTTTCTTCCTGACTGTTGGTTATGTTTTAACTTTTAAATTGTCTTTTGAAGAGCATAGCATAAGTTTTTAATTTTTGTGAGGTCTAATTTGTCAGTTTTTTTTTCTTTTATGATTCAGGTTTTAAAAAAAATAATTTAGGTCTACAACTCATTTGGAGTCAATTCTTATATAAGTTGCAAGGTAAACATGAAGATTTTTTTCCCTTGTGTCATATAAATGTCCACTTGTTATGGAACAATTCTTAGAAAGAGTATCCTATCTGCATTGAATTATCTTGGCACCATTTGTCAAAAATAAAGTGACCATATCTGTGTGGGTCTATATTTAGGTTCTCTATTCCATTTTGTTGATCTGTAGGTCTAATCTTTATGACAGTATCACACTACCTTGATTTCTATAACCTTATATAAATATTAAAGTAGGTAGTATGGATTCTCCAAATTTGGTTTTCTTTTAAAAAATTTTTTTTAACTATGCTATGTCCTTTGCTGTTGTATAAGTTTAAAATCAGCTTGTAAACTTTTACAAAAAAATCTGTTGCAATTTTGTTTGGGAATATGAAAAATCTGTTGGTTGATTAGGATAAAATTTATTTCTTAACAATATTGAGTTTTCCAATGAATGAACACCACATGTCTCTCCATTTATTTAGGCCTTTTAAAATTTCTCTTGGGATTTTTAAAATAGTATTCAGCATAAAAATCTCACACTTATTTTGCTATATTCATCTTTAAGTATTTCTCATAAACTATTTCCAGGTAACAAATACCTCGTGATTTTAGAGTGTAGTGGTCATCAGGTATGCTCACCAGTACTCCAATTCTCCTTTTATCGGGCTTATGTCATGTTTGTCTTTCATTGCCTCTTTGAAGATATGCCTTGTGTAGGCCATTAAAACATTTCTAAGTTTAAGTCTAAGAGTTAGTGAGCAATTCACCCCTTCATCTTGCCCCCCTACTACGAAAAAATTACAGGAAAAATGATGCATGTTCGTGATATGCATACTTGACAAGGTGACTGGAATGTAGAGTACAGGAAATGTGAGGAAGGCTGGAAAAGTAGTGATCAAGGTCATGATGACATTTAGTGCTGAGCAAAAAAGGTTTGAGCTTTATTTGAAAAGTAGTGGAGGAACTTCTAAAGGTTTTGTGAACAGGGGAATGAAGCCAACCTGTAGAATGGCAAATCTAGGATAGGAAGGAGTAGATGGAAAAGGAGGAAGTTCTAATGATGGAAAGAATGTTTAGGAAACTATTCCACTAGTTTGTTGAGATGAGGAGAGTCATCTGTGTTTGTAATAGAGCAAACAGAAAAGTCAAAACTAAAAAGAGTCACTGCTAGAGAAAAGATATAAGAATTGGTATATAATTGAATGTAGTAAACAGAGAAGAGAAAGAACCTTTCAAGGAAAACTTTCTGTGGCAGTATTGTAGGTAACTTTTCTTTTGGTGGCACTCTTTGGAAAATATACATGTTTACCATATCAATATAGAGGGAGCTATCATGTAATAATCACCTTGTAAGAATTTCCACTTTTGCTGAGATGTGAGATGGGGTTCATACTTTCTTCATGGGATGGTATGGAGGGAAGGAAGGAGAGTGCTAAAGAGATTCCAAATTCCAAGACTCAATAAGAAACAACTTCCTGACTTGGTAGATAAAGTAGTGAAGGTGTTTTGTGTGATATGCTCTTTTACTTGGCACTTCAAGTACTCTGTGAGCATTCATGAGCTGGCTGTCCCTGGAGTATTTCTAACTTTGAATTAGGACCTCTTATGAGACTGAGTTTCATTTTTCTTACTTTTCTAAGCAGAGCTAGAGGGTAAGTTTTCAAAGTCTTCATTGGCTTGCAAACATAAGAGACAAACTGTGGACAAAACTGTGTTTATTCTCACTGGAGAATGAAAATTTGGTGCTTTCCCAACCTTGCTTTTTCATGTGAGAGACAAACATATTTTCAGTAGTTTAAGCGTCCTTTCCTTCCCCTGTTCTGCTCAGACTCTGTAGAACTTAAAACTGGATTGCCTGTAAGAATGATTGTGACCTGCTGCCAGTTTTCTGAACATCAGTTTTGCTGTCTGGTGCACGGAATTTCCTCCCTAGATTTTGGAATTACAGAGTTCTAGTAATGCCCCAGAGTGGAGTCTTGCTGCACGTTATCCCTTTTGCCTTATAGGTCCCTGTGCTTTGAGATACATTCATGCACAATGAAGGAGTTTTCACATATCTTGTATTATTTTCCAGTTAGCCTGGAAAGCACACACATCTAAAAGGCTCTTCATTGCAATTGCCAGCTTTGTCAGCACCTGAGGACTGATCTGACTGCCACCAGTATGCTGCTTAGATTTGGCTTGGGGAAGCCATGTCTGTTTTACATTTTTAAAATGAAGTTCTGTAGTATGTAATGGGCAGTAAAAAATGTGGTTACTCAAGAATCTAAGCATACCTATTAGATAAGAATATATGAACACTAGAATCTACCACAGCCATGGAGCTAAATCTAGTTGCTTTTCCTCACTGCTGAAGAATGTATAAAGAATGACTTTGGAAGTACCCTAGCTAGGAGCTAGTAGTTTCAGATAATCAGTTCTCATCATAATAAAAGTAGGTCTTCTCCCTTGCCTTTGCCCATACAATTTAGTGATTAACATTAATGAAAAGATATACAGTGAAAATAGTGTCCTCAGCTGTTGTTAAAATCTGTTGTCAATCTAGTATGTTTTAAAAATTGAAGAGAGGACTGCAGCTGCCTCCTATGTCTGCCAAGAGCTATCCAGACACCATGATGGACTTAGCCACCTGTAGGCCAGGATTTTTCATGAACTCCCTCTTCCTATTCCTTCCATTTCTGTTATTCTTCTTGATCTCCGTACCTCTTTTTTTTTTTTTTCATTTAGAGCAATTTTTAAATTTCATTCTCTTTTCCCTGGCAAAATGGTAGTGATTTTATCTCTTATCATATAGAATTCTTATGCAAAATGAGCTGTAGGTGCTAATTGACCTTGATATGTTTATTTGTCCATTTTTGGTTTTCATTTCAATAGTATATTTATGTCTTTGGGTGAATTTGGGACATTAAGGTACCATTTAGGGTATTTTTCCTGAAGCTCCTAAGCTACCAAATGACTTATTTACTACATTTAGCATTGAGGAAAATGGAATGGAAACTGACATAAATTTGGTTCAAAATATAAATCTAATAGATGTATATATTTTTGTCAGTGGAGACTGACAAAAGAAGATTGTTTCCTAGAGATTATTGTGGTTATTTGACTTTAGTTGAGAATATTTTTAGACTCTGTAAAGTACAAGTGATATAAACTATATGCATTTGTAGATCCAGAAGCCATGCTATCAGGTTTCAAGTGTCTATTCATAGGAAGAAATATGAACTTCAATGGAAGCTTTCATGTGAAGAAGCAATTTGGATGAACAGAAAAATGATGGACTAGAGAAGGCTGAATTTAAGGAGGAACAATAGTATACCACCACCTCATTTTTCATAAGGGATCATTAAGAGATGTTTAAAAAAAATAAAAATTTGAAGTTAGAATTTCCAGACACCTGAATGTTGAATATGATTTGGTGACATAGATTCTTTTGGTATTATCCTAGTCAGTAGATAAGTTAGATGGCTATAGATGTAACTTTAACACTTATAATGATATAAATACTTCTAATGCTTGGTATTTTTCTAGTAGGTCTGGTAGATAATGGAAAATATCTCTGTAGGACTGAACTTACGAGACTGCTTAATTTATATGAGTGAGTAACTTAGGTGCTGGGAGAATCTGGTTTTCATTTTCCCCTCTTGTTCCTGTATTGTATATCAATGTAGAGGGTATAGTTCTCCACTCAATTGGATACAGTCCCTCCCCGGTGGGTTTAACACTAAAAATAAATAGATTTCCAATCAGCATGTGGTGCTGTTCATTCATAAAAGGAAAATAATTTCAAGTAGGAGCATGTGTCTGTGCAAACTCATACTGCTGATATATATATAGCACATGTTTTTTATTGCCACACAGGGATACAAATGAGAAAATTAGACTATAAGTCTTGATTAAAGTTTCATTATATGAGCATTTAAAAAAAACAGTGCCCATGAAGCAACATTCCGACATTTTCCCCTGGCTTTGCTATCCTTTTGGGTAGCAACATGTTCCCTCTGTAACAAACAAGCTTGATGCTATTAATGCCACAAGGCTCTTCCCATGTGGTATAGATCTGTCTCATTTCTCTGAAATGTATTCTCTTGCATTCCAAAGTCTTTCCTATATTTCCTCTGAAGAAATCGTTTCTAATTTAGAAAGCTTTGTAGATGGAATCCATATATCGTTTTACTATTTAGTGGTGAAGGAGTGCTCTTCTTTGGATACTGGACAATAATAGATTTTGTGGGTATTTCAGCAATATGGCTAGATTCTCTGTGAAAGAATTGCTTTCATGCTGTTATTTGAAAGAAGAATAATAGCCTTTGTGATTGAAGGAATTGCTTCTTTTAATCAAAAATTCTGATGTATCTAATTGACTCTTAGGATACTCCCTTTCTGTCCATGCTGAGATTCTGCCTCCAGCACAGATGTTGAGACCACAGATGTCCACTACACCAAACCAGAAGCATTATTTTTCAAATAGTTTCTTACTTTCTAGAGTCAAAATTGAAGATATCACAAATAAGAACTCGTCTTTGTATAATAGTTTAAAAATGGAGAGACATTTCTGGCAAAGATGGTATTCTACATTTTGAGCATTTTTAGGGGAGATGAGAAGCAGATTGTCATTGATTATTCATAATATGTTCTTAGAGAAGAGTTTAATAAGCACAGTGTTCTAGAAAACACAGCTTTAGAAGGGTCTCGTTGCCTGGCCACATGTTACATATTAAGGAGAATTAATACGATTGGAGATAATTTCTGCTATGGTGTTACTGCTGCTTGTTAAAGCAAGAGCTGGAGGGTATGTGAACTAAATGTTCCTTAGTTCACAGGGTGGTGCATGATACATTTTCTTGGCTCTCCGCACAAAGTCATAAATTGACTGAATGAGCTGAAAAAGAAATCCAAAAGAATTTTCAGAGGGCAAGTACTTATTGGGGGCTATTCTTGATGAAATGGCTACTTGGCTGTATTATCTGAAGAACATCACATAATCTCTAACTGCTTCAATTACTTCATAGGTCGTGTACAACTCAGTCTGTGTCTACATGGCACCATTGCAACTATTTAAAATCGAAGCATTGTCTCTTAAAATGAGTTCAAATGATTCTTTCTCTTGAGTTGACTGGTTTGTTTGAGTGCTGTATAGACAAAGTCTCATTTATCAGCAGTAAAACCTCATCCATTTAAACTCTACTGATAACATAATTTGTGTTGTTTTGACTTGGGTGGATCCGTATGCTAATAGCATAAACTAAATGAGACTGTAGAGGAGATTGAATCAAGATGGAGAAATGAGCACATGATTTTATATTCTCCTCCACCTCAAGTTCCTAGATTAAACAGAGAAAATATTTAGATATTTTAAAATAATAAGCCCATAATAACACTATGAAACAAAGAGAATGAGTATAATAAAACATGAAATTAGTTGACTGAGGAAACTACAGCCCCTAAACTGCACAATAGGATCATGTAAAATATATGGGGGGGATTCCTAAGGGGTCTCTACATTTAAGAACTTCTGATCTAAGGGACAGAGGAATCCCTGAGGGAAAGTCAAAGCAGTTAATTGGGATGTCATTCTGGGGCAAGCAGATGAATTTTTCCACAACCAATTCTAGAGTTCCAAGGCACTGATATTTTTTCCTAGAATAGTGAGTGTGACATTTTGGATCACAGATTCAGTCTGGTCCTTGGTGGCTTATTATAGCCAGATAGGATAGAAAGCCTTCACTCCTGGGGATGCCTGGGTGACTCGGTTACATGTCTGACTCTTGATTTTGGCTCAGGTCATGAGATGGAGCCCTGCGTCTGGCTCCTCGCTCAGCAAGGAGTCTGCTTGAGATTCTCTCCTTCTCCTTCTGCTACTCCCTCCCACATGGCTCGCTCTCTGTCTCTCTCAAAAGAAATAAAATCTTTAAAAAAAAAGAAAAAGAGAAATTAAAGAAAGCCTTCACTCCTATAAAAAGGCTTGCTGGTACTTCCTTGTTGGGTAGATTGTCCTACTCCTTTACCATGGTGGCAAGATACAGATCATAGTAAATAGAAATAATATTTATAAACAGGTGAACAAGAATAATCAGATAAAATCTTAAGCATGCATCCAAGAATCATCATGCATTAGTGGCAGTGAACTAAATAAATGTGATACCCGAGAAAAGAAAGCCAATGAGGTATGCAGAAAAGGGCTTGGAAATAAGTATAAATAATACTCCCAGTGGGATGAGAAACTATATCTCATCCATGAAACAAGAAATCTTGGAGATTAAAAACAGTATAATTGATAAAGAATTGAATAGATAGATTTAATAGCAGGTCTACATGATCAAGCAAGAATTAATGATCTGTAAGATTAAGCAGAATAATTCCAGCATATAGTATAAAGGGACACATAGATGCAAAGTATGAAAAAAACCTTGAGATAAGCATAAGTTTAAATATCAATATTATAGAAGTTTCTGAAAGTGAGAAATAATCGAAGAAATGATAGATAAAAAATTCCAGAGGTGAAGATAATTATGAATTTTCAGATGACCTGTGAGTGCAGAGCGAAGTGAATGAAAAAAGACCCACATACAAACAGGTTTAATGTGGTGAAATCCCAAAACTAAGGAAAAAATGTATTTCTTATGATAAATGGAAATCAGATTAATGTTCGATTTCTCATTGGAAACATTGGGAACTAGAAGGAAATGAAGAAATATCTTCAGAGTTTAAAAAGGAAGTAATTTTAGATCCATAATTCTATACATTCTTAAGCTAGCTTACAATTTGTGGGGGTAAGGAGTTAATTTTTTTTCCAGATGTGCAAAGGCTCAGGATGTTTACTAATCACAGAAACATTCTAAAAGAAGTACTAAGTAACAAAGAAAAGATTGTTAAGCAAAGTGAAAGAAAAACACAAATACAAAGGGCACAAGAAATAATGATAATACATGATAAACTATTTAAATAGTGTTAAAATTGTACTCATGACTGCTTAGAGATTTATTCAGCACATACTATTTTTCAGGTACTGTTTATTTATTTATTTATTTATTTATTTATTATTTATTTATTTTAGAGAGAGAGAAAGAGAACACTAGTGGGAGGGGCAGAGGGAGAAGAAGAGAGACTCTCAGGCTGACTCCACACTGAGCACAGAGCCCAATGCAAGGCTTGAACTCACAACTCTGAGCTCTGACCTGAGTCAAAACCAAGAGTCGGTCATTTAACTTGACTGTGCCACCTAGGAGCCCCCAGGTACTGTTTTAGAACTAATAATTGATAGAATGTTTAAACATTTATGTTACAAATGTAAGGAGGAACATTGGTGTACCTAACATTAATATGCATATCTCCCCAATCACCAAAGGAAAAGAATAAAATGAGAAGATTTAATCAATCCAGAAAGAGTAAGAAAGGTACATGGGAAGCATCCAGAGGCACGGTTTACTAAAAATGACAACAACAAAACAAGATGGAGGGAACAAGTTCAAATATATTGAAATGTATAGTCATAATCACATTAAAGTTATAATTGCATTAAAAGATTATAATTCTCCCATTTAAAGATGAAGACTTAGGTTTGGCTAAAAAAGAGATCAGTTTATTTGATATGCCTGACAGCCTTGTATTCTTCTTCAGAATCACTCAGATGTTTCCTTCCCTCTGCATATACCACTTATCTCTGTACTAACTCACTGCTACTGCCTTTGTGGAGTTCAGAGAAAGAGGGATGTCTCAAAAAGAACTGTAATGTGGCTTTTGCCAGATGGAATGGAGTGTAATCCAATACACAGAGATACATAGAGAGACCAAAAAAGTTTTTGAGAGCTACAAAGTATCATCAGCATGGATTAAAAGACAGTGACACTTCAAAATATTTAAAAGGACTTTTTGATCCTCTAACTTTCTACAACCAGGAAGCAGGCTGAGAAAGCTGCTTATCGACTGATGATGGGATATTCCCCAATGCCTTCTTCAGATATGGCCAAGGAAGAGGAAGGACATCCTAAGAATGGATCCCGTAGCCAAGGAAAATAATGGACTTGGAAGCTTCTCCTAAGAAGTGGGACTTGGGCCTAATTAAGACACATTTTCTGTGCCAGAGTAGGGGTTCCTGTCCAGAGTGACTTAGAATAGCTATAGACCAGTGGCTGGTATTTGCTTTCCATTCTTCCCCTTTTGAAATGGTAATGCATATTGCAGTTATTTTGTCCCATTCCCACCATTTTTTAAATATATTTTTAAAAGATTTTATTTATTTATTCGACAGAGACAGACAGCCAGCGAGAGAGGGAACACAAGCAGGGGGAGTGGGAGAGGAAGAAGCAGGCTCATAGCGGAGGAGCCTGATGTGGGGCTCGATCCCATAACGCCGGGATCACGCCCTGAGCCGAAGGCAGACGCTTAACCACTGTGCCACCCAGGCACCCCCCCATTCCCACCATTTATGTTGGGCGTATGGAATAGGGGAAGTAGATATATTGTCTGTATAGTTTCACAGGTCTTTAGGTGAAGAGCAACTACATGTGGATCCAAGGTAGATGACAAGATCTGGGACTTTATGCCAAATGCTATTATTGAGACTTTCTGGCATGTCTTAGAGTGATAAGTTTTTTTCTCTGTGAGGAAGTGAACATTTATGACCAACTGGGTGGGCTGTGGTACATTGGATAATTGCCATCAATTTTCACTCCTCTGTACCATGCTACCTTGCAGTACCTCCCAGAGGAGCAATCATTGACTTTGGACTCAGTCACAGACTTAGTTAGCTTTGTTAGAAGTGTGGTAAAAACAGAGCGATTAAATGTGCTTGTATTGTTTAAATGGCTCCTTGCATTTCTTCCATCTGTCATGAGAAGAAAGTGCCTTAGGCAGGTACTGGTCCTAGAATGAGACATGTAGAATGATCTCTGAGCGCAGACCATAATCTTGTGGGTTGAGAATATCCCAGCCAAGTACAGGGTTGTACAGCCAAACTTCAGACCCTTGAGTGAGAAATGAGAGCTTGTTATATAAGGGTGCTGAGTTTTAGGGTTGATTATTATACAACATTATTGCAACAGAAAGCAGATATAATGGAGATTGGTTAGTAAAAGTAATTAAAGATATATCTGTTAAGATGGGCTCGGTTTTGCTGTGACAACAAGCAATGTCTCAATGGGTTATGTCCACAAGGATTTATATTTTACTTATGCTGCATGTCCACTGAGGGTTGGCCGTGGCTTTACTTTTGGACCCAGGCTGATAGAGCAGCTTCAGTCTGGAACATTTGTAGTCTCATGGTGAAGGGAGAAAATGAGGATGGCAGAGCATATGCTAATTCTCAAAACTTCCAACCAAAAGTAACCAGTGACAATGCTGTTCATATTTCACTGCCATAGGAAGTCACATGGCTACTTCTAGGGTCAACAGTGGGGAAATGTATAATCCTTTCATAGGAAGATCAGCCATAACAGGTTATTAACAATTAAAAAAAAAAGAGAACTATATTGTTGTTGTGCTAAATGCAGTCTGTGTCACTTTTGCATAGATTCTGTCAGTTGGTATAAAAACATGTTGGTTATTGTGATTGAAAGAGAAAATATTTTCTATAGTGAAGTAACTTCTACTTTTGACATACTCGCAACATGTATCATGGCATGTTCCACATTATGTTGAATGGGGATTGAAAGTAAAATCCTCAGTGTGCCCATTTGGCCTTTAAAAGCTTTCTGAATTCTTAGGATTTATCAATTGCTTGATTTCTGTGGTAGAAAGAGGACTGGTTTTTGATTATGCAAATTCTGATCTCTTTTTTCCTGTTGTTTGAACTCTTTGAATCTGTTTTCTTAACAGTAAAATGGGGAGAATAATATCTATACTTCTTTGAGTACCTGTGAGGATTAAAAAGGTGTACTTTAAAATGTCTGATGATTGGGGTATTCAGTAAATGATAATTACTACTGTTACTGCTTTTCTTGGGGTATTATTCCTATCCAGGAAATTTCTTGGATAATCAGCCCTTTGCAGATTAATTCTTGATTATTCTATTCTATATACATATTCTATATGTACTATTCAAATAGATGACAGTAACATGAGTCTTTTTTAGTATAGAGGTACCCAAGGCCCAAATAATGGCAACCAGACCCAGAAGTTTTGAACTATCCATCCATTTATTGTTATTGTTGGTAAAATTAAGAAATTTAAAATACTTTTCAATAAAAATAATCTTTATGGAGACAGTCATTTGGAAACTACATTATTATTAGGAGAATGATATATTGGACCAGTCATGAAATTATGTTATCGTAATTATCCAGCATCATTCCAGGGAGTATACTCAGATATACATCCTTTAGAAGGCAGCAGGTACTGTTTTCACAGCTGGCATATGTAAAATGTTGTCAGGATCCTTAACAGTGTTGTTTCTTCTATTTTTCTATTATTTGAGCTCTAGGCAATATATACTATACAATTCAAAATCTAGAATGTTTTTGCTCAAAAGGAACCCTTAAAAGCCCAGCATGCTAAATCTTCTTTGAACTCAGGGGAAGATTCACATGGACAATGCAACATGAGAAGAACTATCTATTTTTTAGGAAGGCAAAAGATTTGCCCAAGATTTATGAACCTTTGCTCCTTGGGACAAGATGTGATAAGAGCTGGGTTACCTCTGGAAAGACTTTTCATGAAATCAGCCAATCATGTACTACTCAACACTGTGCTGGGAGCTGTGGGGTGTACGGAATCATGAGACTTCATGGACTCCATCTTTAAGTAGTTTCCAATAGATACTAGAAGTTAGAATAATACATATGTAAAATTATGATGTAATACTGTGTCAGACTAAGCAAATGTGCTGTAAAAATTCACCGAAGGGTACAATGAAGATTTGAAAGAGAAATGAAATATCAATTTAGCCTTGAACAATCAAAAATGTTTCAAATTATGGGAAGATCATGAGTAATGATAGGGAGGTTAGGAAGAGCTTGCTTTGTAAGAGTGAACAGGCCAGGGTGACTAGAACAGGGCTGGAAACTTAGGGAAATTCATCTGGATAGTGTATCTTGAGAGTCACATAATGTTTCAGAATTGATTTGGAGATACATAAAGAGAAGAGGGATGGAGTGAAAAGTGCAGTGGTGTTGAAGGCAGGAAACCAAGGATCCAATTTTTTTCTGTCATTATTATTATTATTATTATTATCATTTTATTTTATTTTAGAGAGAGAGCAAGCATACATACATGTTCGCATGCTCCCTAAGGAAGGGGGGCAAAGGGGGAGGGAGAGGAAAGGGAGAGAGAATCTGAAGCAGACTCTGCACTGAGTGGAGAGCCTGTCCCAGGGCACAATCTCATGACCTGAAGATCATGACCTGAACTGAAACCAAAATTCTGATGCCCAACTGGCTGAGCCACCCAGGTGCCCCTTTGTTCTCCCTTTAAGTGGCTTAATGATTAAGAATACAGGATCTTTATTGTTATGGAGCTCAAGACTAGTGACAAACACATATATATGAAAACAATAATTCTCAGATAAGTACATATTTAAAATTATGATAAAGTCTGAAGGACAGAAAGAAGGCGAATTTGAAGCACAATGAGCAGAGAAGGGCAGCATGAGACTGAGGAGTTAGGTCTTGGGCCAGTGTCAATTTACATGTAGGGGCTTTCATGCTAAGAGTCACGGAAAAGACATTTTCTTTACATTAGCAATGGGTAATCTGTTTAGTTTTGCATTTTGTCATTGTCATTAAAACTCCATTATTAGAGAAGTTTTAGGCTTACAGCAAAATTGAGCAGAAGATATAGAGATTTCTGACGTATTCCCTGCCCCTACACATGCACAGCCGCCCCTGTTGTCAACATCACCCACCAGAGTGAGACATCAGTTATAAATGATGAACCTGCATTGACACATCATAATCACTGTAAGTTCATAGTTTACATTAAAGATTTGCTGTTGGTATTGTATATTCTATGGGTTTGGACAAATGTATAATGACATGTATCCATCATTATAGTATTATACAGAGTATTTTCATTATCCCATAAATCCTATGTGCTCTGCCTATTTGATCCTTTCCTCCCCAATTCCGAATCAATGGTGACCACTGATATTTTTACTGTCTCCATAGTTCCCTTTTTCCAGAATGTCATATAGTTTGAATCATATAGTATGTGGCCTTCTCAGATTGGCTTCCTTCACTTAGTAATATGCATTTAAAGTTTCTCCATATCATTTCATGGCTTGATAGCTCGTTTCATTTTATCACTGAATAACATTCCATCATCTGGATATACCACAGTTAATTCATTTACCTACTGAAGGACATCTTGATTGCTTCCAAGTTTTGGCAATTATGAATAAAGCTACTATGAACATTCACGCACAGGTTTTTGTGTGGACATATGTTATCAGCTCCTTTGGGAGCTCCAAGGGGCTGGATTGTATGGTAAGAGTATGTTTAGCATTGTGAGTAATCACCAAACTGCTTTATAAAGTGTTTCTACTATTTTGCATTCGCAGCACCAGTGAATGAGAGTTCTTATTGTTCCTTATCTTCCCCAGCATTTCGTGTCGTTAGTGCTATGGATATTGAACATTCTAATAGATGTGTAGTGGTATCTCATTCTGTTTTAATTTGCATTTCCCTGAGGACACATCTTTTCATATGCTTGTTATGTGTATATTTTCTTTGGTGAGTATGTGTTCAGGTCTTTCATCCATTTTTGAGTCAGGTTGTTTGTTTTTTTATTGTTAAGCTTTAAGAATGTTTTGTATATTTTGGATAATAGTCCTTTATAAAATGTCTTTTGCAAAATATTTTCTCCTAGTCTGTGTCTTCCTGCTTTTGATAATGTCTTTTGCAGAGCAGAAGTTTTTAATTTTAATAGTCCTGCTTATCGATTATTTATTTCATGATCATGTTTTTGGTGTTTATTAGCTTGCAATTTTGAAAAAGCATTCTGGTTGCAATATGAAGAAAAGTTGGGAGGGAGGGAAATAAAACTGGTGTGGTAAAAATGGAATGCCATTATAAGTATGTGGGGGAGTTCCACAGAAAGGCAGAACACAACACCTACTTGATTCTACTTCCCTGTGACCAAGAAGAGTATGAATTAACCTGCAGGCCACTAAGGCAATGTCACATTTCTCTATGGCCTACTTCAGTACAAAAGGCATCTTGACAGAGTTTGGAAAAAGCAAAACACATTTATTCCTATCAGGTAATATATGCTTACATTAATCATTGTTGTCTCCATTCCTTTCTCCAGAAGCTTTAGCAAATGATCAGAAACTCTTTTGACTCAGTATTTTCTTTCTTTCTTTCCTTGGAATAATGTCCTATTTCTAAAATATAACAAAAATTAAAATAAACATGCTGGTACGAATAAAGAAGCAGACTTCCAAAGTAGGATTAGGAGTCATAGGAGTCTCACATTTTAAAAATAGACTCATTACCTTCAAACATGCTCTGTCATACTCACATGTGGTACCAGGCAATGCCGTGATGAGTTGTCCCATCACGTGTGCTCCAGCCTTGGTGGACACACACCAGACGCACATGACTTTTGAATCATGGAGTAATTCAAGAGGCCCATTAGGTCATTTCGAGCATTCTCCTGCCAGGGTTGCATTGTTCCTTCACTAAGAACTTTAACCTCCTGGCCTAGTTGAGATTTAAATAGCTCATGTGAAACAGCTCTTCCCTCCTTTTAGGGTCTCTCTTTATCCTAACTGAAGCTTATGAAAAATTTTTTTCATTCTTTATTCTTTAAGGCTTTTTCTTTTTTGGTTTTCTTTTTCATAATCCCTATATAGAATTTAATCTAATTCTTTTATATTTTGGCATGTCTGAGGCTTATGCAAAAACAGGCTATTGCTATTTTCAGCAAAGCATGTCAAGGGAGTTTGCCTTTGAAATATTCCATTTGCTAGATGGTCATAGGATCTGGCCCATTGTATCAGTATATTATACTAGATAGTCTTTCAGAGCTACTCAGAAGCCTTCTGTGTCCCTCCTGTTCACCTGCACACCCAGAGCAAGACTACTCACTCACATTCTCCCTTCTGCAAATGCATCTCCTGGAACTACTCTTTAGAAAGCTCTTCTATCATGGGTAGCCAAAATGAAGCTATTTATGAAGTGGGGTCCATTTCTCTATTTTTAGGTAAGTGTAAAACACCACACACTTCAAAAATCTACAGCTTCATCCTGCCCAACTTGATCTGCTTGGATAACTTTTATATTCTATTCAAAAGAGATATGTGTCTTGGAATAAAAATCCATCAGTTCATGTTCACTAAAAAGAACATTGGTGTGATGTTTATTGGTTTGTAAATCTGCCAGAATGTAAAGAATGAGGTGTTGCTTTCATGTTAACCATCATTTCTATCCTTAACAGAAAAGAGAATGTCATTTCTGCTCATCAGTACCTATAACAGCAGGTAGTTCTGTATTTAATTTTGGCTAACTATGTAAGACAATATTTTGATATACTTATCTTTTATATATCAATATCATCACCATATGAAAAAGTATATAGACACCTTATTCTTGTGTATTCCTGAAACTTATCTTTCAGTCAACACTCTTTGAAAATATTCTTTGCAGTGGACCTTTTCGAGGTCAAACATTAAAAAAAAACACATAAAAAATAAGTTTTGACTTTAGACCATTAGTGGTTTGTTTTCTCTCTTTTAAAACTAGGAACTCTTAGTTGAGCTTGTGTTTAGTTATCTGGTTCTGTGATGTTTTGAGATATTAGTCTGTGAGTTTTTGTTTTCTGTATTTTCTCCCTTCATCCCATTACCTACTTCTTCCTGCGGACAGTGATTATGTAATGCCTGACCTCAGGGAGGCCTGTGGCAAGACAATAGAAATAGTCCACATGTCTTTAAGGACTTAATGGATGGCAATTACTGGTTATAAAGTAGTTCTCTTAAAGAATCATGAGATGAAAATGATTTCCCTCTGATGTATCTTTAACATTTACTTAGAAAAGGAAAGTGGGAGGGGTGTATGGTCCCAAGAACATAGCAGAGTGCCTTGATTTTTGACTGCCTATGGGGTGGATCTAAGGGAGTAGAGACTTTGTAGGGTATCCAGTTTGGCAAGACAACAGGCAGCCTTGCAAAAGCTTTCCAAGCATGGCAGAAATTATCAGAGGCTGCTGGACATGAAGAGGCTGAGACAGTCACAAGACATCTATCTCGTGCTAATCTGGGTGTACCAGACCCACTAATTTATTTAATAGGCACTATAGGTAACCATAGCTCCCCAACACCTTTGTGCTACATCAGCCCTTTGGTATAGCATCTCTAAACATAGGCATGGGCCATAGAACTTCTTTAATGCCTGACTGTAAGTTTCCCACTGGCTTATGGGGAAGCTTGAAATGTAAATTAAGTTGCTTTATAGAAGAGTTGATTATTTCTCACATGTTTGAATTTGTGGCCTGATATTTATATTCTCTACATATATGAAAAGTGTTCTCTTGTCCCTACTCCTATTAGAAGAACCTTTTTCATGACACTTCTCCAAAAGCAAGAGAAACAAAAGAAAAAAATGAACTTGTGGGACTTCATCAAGATAAAAAGCTCTGCAAAGCCAAGGAAACAGTCAAAAAAAACTAAGAGGCAGCCCACAGAATGGGGGAAGATATTTGCAAATGAAACTATGGATAAAAGACTAGTATCCAAGATCTACAAAGAACTTCTTAAACTCAATACATAAGAAACAAATAAGCAAATCAAAAAATGGGCAGAAGATATGAACAGACACTTTTCCAATGAAGATATACAAATGGCTAATAGACACATGAAAAAATGTTCAACATCATTAGCCATCAGGGAGATTCAAATCAAAACCACATTGAGATACCACCTTATGCCAGTTAGAATGGCAAAAATTGACAAGGCAGGAAACAACAAATGTTGGAGAGGATGTGGAGAAAGGGGATCCCTCTTACACTGTTGGTGGGAATGCAAGTTGGTACAGTCACTTTGGAAAACAGTGTGGAGGTCCCTTAAAAAGTTAAAATTGAGCTACGCTATGATCCAGCAATTGCACTACTGGGTATTTACCCCAAAGATACAGATGTAGTGAAGAGAAGGGCCATATGCACCCCAGTGTTCATAGAAGCATTGTCCACAATATCTAAATTGTGGAAGGAGCTGAGATGCCCTTCAACAGATGAATTGATTAAGAAGATGTTGTCCATATATACAATGGAATATTACTCAGCCATCAGAAAGAACGATTACCCAACATTTGCAGCAACATGGATGGGACTGATGGAGATTATGCTAAGTGAAATAAGTCAAGCAGAGAAAGACAATTATCATATGGTATCACTCATTTATGGAACATAAGAAATAGCAGGGAGATGGGTAGGAGAAGGAAAAGAAGAATGAAGGGGGGGTAAACAGAAGGGGGAATGAACCACGAGAGACTATGGACTCTGGGAAACAAACTGAAGGCTTCAGGGGGGAGGGGGGTGGGGGACTGGGATAGGCTGGGGATGGATATTAAGGAGGGCACATATTGCATGGAGCACTGGGTGCTATACGCAAATAATGAATCATGAAACACTACATCAAAAACTAAGGATGTACTGTATAGTGGCTAACATAATATAATACAAAATTATAAAAAAAAGAATTAGTCTAAATCTTATCGATGCATAGCTTAGAGTCTTAAAAGACATCAAATATTGCAAATATGTCCTCTTTACACATTTTGTTCTTAGTTATTTTAGTTTTCTTTAGGAGAAAATAGGAAAGAAAGCCACCTTTCCTTCCTGTCCTGTATAATTTCTCTGTAATTCTGGCTGTAGTAAAGCCAGCAGTGGGAACAACTGCCATCATTGGAGCCATCATCTTGGAGCACCAGTCTTTAGAAAAGAGGCAGAAGAAAGCAGGTATTATTTTAGGCCATTTTGACTTCTGGCTTTTTAGGGAATTTTTTTTTTTTTAGGAAATCATTTTTATCCATACATTCACTAAGAAAATCCATGATTTACTGATTATTTTGGTTGAACTGGCATTTCAGTGTATATTTTCTAATGTATTTTTTTCTTTCAAGTTGAAATGTGTGTGTGTGTGTGTATGGCATAGTATTTTCTTTCTGGCTCTTCTCCTTTCTTGTAGCTTTAATGCAAATGGAGAAAGCTCAAGGAAAAATGAAAATTGAGGGAGACAGCAATTATTGGCTTCTTTTCTTTTTTATATTTAGAGTGTTGACAAAATGTGTACAGTTTTGGATAGGTCAGAATGTTCTAACAGAATATTTGGTTTAGGACTTTACTATGCCAAGTCAAAATCTGGGCAATTTCTATTTACCAGGTGACAACATATGCGTGGATCTGGCTACCAATTCAGCTTGCACAGTAAGCCTTACCAAAG
The DNA here is from genome assembly GCF_002007445.2 of Ailuropoda melanoleuca. Lineage (NCBI taxonomy): Eukaryota > Metazoa > Chordata > Mammalia > Carnivora > Ursidae > Ailuropoda > Ailuropoda melanoleuca. The sequence continues at coordinate 124,936,652 of NC_048222.1, forward strand.
AAGGCCTTGTCTCTAGTACTATCTTCTCAAGAGCCATATTGACATAAATTAGAGAATGAAGGACCATTTTGGAAGAATTTTCTGTTGGATGACATGGAAAATTATAAAAATTTTTGAGGGGCCCTTGACAGTGTCTTCTCCTTCAGCCCTATGTTATTGTGGTTAGTGACATCAAACTGTTTTGATTACATGTGTTTGCTCATATGTACTCATGCACATACATTTGTGTCTGACATAAGAAATCCCCCAAAGAAATATAAAACAATAAGGAACATAGGGCCGAACAGTTACTCCAGAGAGAAAAACCTAGAGGAAAATGAAATAGAAGCTTTCAAAAGGAGGGAGGGCTACAAGTTAGGATTGTTAGATTTACCAAAGAAAAGATACAATTAAATTGGAATTACAGGTAAATAATGTATATTTTAAAAATATAAGTATGTCCCAAATTTTGCATGGAACATAGCTATAGTAAAAAAAAAGTTTTCATCATTTTTTTGGTTTTCAGATTTAATGGAAACCTGTATTTTTTCTGGCAACTGTAGTACAAAGTAGGCATGGTTTGTGGATCCTCTTGTGGGGTAGAGGGGAAGTGGCTTCCTCAGAGAAGTCAGATGCAGGGTCCAGAAATAGTGTCCAGTCCCAGTAAAAATTCAAGAAAATCCTGCATCCTGGAGAGGAGTATGGGTGAGGCCTAGTATCCTAGTTATTTCCTGCTTTGATGGAATTTCTCTGGATTCTCTCTTGAGAGAAAGAGGTCAGTGGATTGGTAAGCTGAAAAGCAGAAGCTGATTCTTAAAAATTAACATTTTATTATTTTATTTTATTTTTTAAAGATTTTATTTTGTTTATTTGACAGAGATAGAGATAGCCAGCGAGAGAGGGAACACAAGCAGGGGGAGTGGGAGAGGAAGAAGCAGGCTTATAGCAGAGGAGCCTGATGTGGGGCTCGATCCCGTGACGCCAGGATCACGCCCTGAGCCGAAGGCAGACGCTTAATGACTGTGCCACCCAGGCGCCCCGAGGAATTAACATTTTAGAATCATTGAACACTGCTGGCTAATTGAACATTAAAAAAAAAAAAAGACCATTTTAGAAGGAAAGAACAACAACAATCCAAAGGTAAAGAGTTCGGGAGTGATAGATAACCTGATGTGAAGAATGAAGCGGAAATCATGAAAATGCCCACCTTGGTTATTACTGAATCCCCATCTTAGCTCTCTATTTCATGTGCTTTCCTGGAGAAAAAAGGAAGATGTGGATGGGACTGGATTTCCTAACCTCGGCAATTAAGAGTGAATGGAGAGAGTCAGGGATTTCTTTTTTCTCAATTATTTTCTTTGCATTCAGGTATATTTATACTTAATACGTATGTGTACTCCTGTAGTGAAAAGTAGTATAAATGTAGCTTTTAGCTTGGTGATTTAAGTAATAACTCTAAGATTAGTGAAGAATGTAGTATGCATTTTAAACGTAATGTAGGCCAATATTTTGGTCATTTTTATTTCTCAGTTGCATTTCCTTGTTTTTTACTCTGGATTCTGCAAATGTATAATTCATAGTAATTTAAATTTTCTTTTGATGTTGATCTTCATTGGCTCTTAGTTTAAATACCAAATATTTCACACACCACAGATTCTTGTTTTAATACATGAATGTAACCAGCATTTCATATTTCCCTTCATGTGCTTGCTATTAGTAAGCCTACAAATGCTGTTCTCAATTACCACAGATATGCTAAGTGTATGTATTGCAGAAACTTGCTAATTTGTAACTTAAAAGCCTGGAAAACAATGGGCTTAAATTAATTGGGTATCTGGTATTTTTTAAATTATAAAATAATCGAATGTTAGCTAGGTTGGGAAAGAACAATTCTGTGGTTTATATCATGCACTATTTTATATGAACAGAAAATGGCTTACTGAGACTTCTGAGTTAGCTCAGAACTCTATGTGTGTTTGACATCTATGTATTTAGGTAGTAGTTGTAGGTCAGTTTGCCAGAAGTCAACTTACTGAATGACCAATTCACTGAATTACAAGAAGAATTTCTTAGAGTTGTGCTTTTTCCTGTGTCTCTGCTCTTGCCCTTGCCCCTACATTATATGCAAATGGGTGTTTTCCCTTAAGTTCAATTTGCTGAATTCTCTGAGTGCACTTATGTTTGCTCTTGCCTCTGGTGGCAAATGGTTAAGTTCGACATTTGCATTAAAATATTAGGCTAAAACATTAGTTTGGGCCTTTGGAACTCAGGAATGGTAAACAGAGCTAGAAAAGAATGTTAGCTGGATGAGGAGGCCTGGAATCTGGCTTTGCCATTAGGGAGCTGTGTGATCTTGAACAAACAATTTATCTTCTAAAGGCTTAGGTTTCGTGATCTCAAGGTGTTATCAAGTGTCTCAACTGTGAAATGAATCTGTGGGAAAGAAGTGGACTTGCATTGTGCATACAGTGAACTGAGGAGAGCTTGTGGTCCCCTTTACCTATGGAGAAGTGTGTTATTCATGTAAATAGTACCTGTTGTATGTGTGCTGATGGACATGGCACTCAGAAGTTGAGGACATGGCTATCAGATCTCTTCCAACCCTGATAGTCTATGATTTCATGACAGGCAGGTCTGGAACTGCTGTTTTTGGTGTTGGGTTTCTGTGCCTATGATTTAAGGGAGTTTGCACTTGATAGTTCTCCAGGAGTTTTACAGTGCAGGTTTGGATAACATGCTTCAGCTAATGGGATATAAAAGCAGATACTTACAACAATTTTATTAATAAAATAAACTTTTTTATGTCAAAATAAAATTCTTTAACATATGTGTGTGTACCCTAAAATCATTCATTTATTCAGCAAACATTTACTGTGTACCTGCTATATTAGTGTAGATCTGGAGCAAAGAGGATAAAAGTTTTCACAAAGAGCTCACAGTCTTTTAGGAAGATAGTCCTGCAGTCAAGCAAGCAAGTGTAATAATAAGTGTGATAAGTCACAGTGTGATAAGTTCCTTGTAAATTATATACAAGGTTATATTGGATATGGCAAGTCTCAGAATGCTGCCACTCCACAACCCTTGTATGAGATTCTTTCACCATCGATCACATGCTGCTATCCACTGGATTTGCCACTCTGGCTTCAGCTGACTTGACCTGCCACTAACACTGTCCAGATTGTAGATATGCTACAATCTGGACAGTGTCCTGTGGGGCAGGGTGGTAGGAAAGAAGATCTCAGTAGAGATCGTGGTGCCTAATTGCATTGATAAGATCTTCTCTTCCAAATAGTTTGAACTCAATATATAGAAGAGGTGGGGCAGTTGATAATGGGAACAGAAGCTGGAATATACTGTGGTATAATAAAGACAGGATATGAAAAAAGAGCTTAACATATTCTTGTTTCTGAGGAGGATGAGATGACAAGTCAAGGAGCTGCCCTGGGTTCTCAGTGCTGTTCTGTTTCCTGAACAGGAAGTGCTGTCTCCCTGAGGCCTGACTGCGTGGGTATTCTGGCATTCCCCTGGGGCCTCTCTTTCTCATTTATATTCCTGTCCTTACAACAAATGCCCATTTATTTGTAGACTGAGCCTCTCTTTTTAGCAATGTGAAGTACAGGACATAAAGGTACAATGAGATGATGAAAGAGAGAGCCCTGACTCTGCATCAGGAAGGACATCATAGAGGAGAATATGTTTCATATGAAACTTGATGGGCATATAGGGTAGGCCAAGGGGAGGATGGGAGACCAATAGTGTCATACAGGGAGATAAGAGAGCACAAGTCAAGTTCAAGGAACAAGTAGTAGTTTAGTATGGCTGGTGCAGAGGAGCTGTGTGGGGGTAGGATAGGAGCATGGACTGTCAGGTAAGGATCAAATACTTCATTTTATACTGTAGGTAGTGAGAAGTGACCATGGGAATTTCCAAACAAGTAAATGGGTAGCATGTGCGGGATTTATTAGCTAGGAATAAATCTGGGGGACAAAAGTAAGTTAGTGGGTTGTTTCAAGGTATAGATGAGCTATCAGTACCTTAATTAGGGCAGAAGTAGTGTGTGTGTGGGGGGTGCATAATTCTGAAAGAGATTCTAAAGCAGTAGAACGAACAAGAATTGGTAACTGATTGGGTGAGAAGGACCCAGGGGTTTTGGTCTGGGTGATTCGTAATGGTCAAGGTAATGGTTTCTTGAACAGGAGAACATGGGAGAGAAACAAATTTGAGGGATGAAGATAATAAATCCAGTTTTAGTTCTTTTGGATTTGAGGCACAAAAATGTGTTACCGTCTTTTGATTATGATGTCTAAACTAATGATGGAAGACCCTAGACAAAGCAAGATGATATGGAAACAAATTATTTTAGGTTCCATTGCCCTATTTTTTCTTAATTACCATTCTTTAATTATGGGGCTTTCTCAGTGTAAATTTACAGTAGTGAGAGAGAGTCTCTTAAGGGATTTCTGATTTTGTAGTTCTTGCCTTCAAGGTGACTCTGGGAGGCAGCTGGTTGGGGCACACACATTTCAAGCTACCTCTCCCTATTGAAAGCCATCATACGCTATGCAAGACCATACAATCGTGGACAAGAGTGGGGGGCGGGGAGGAACCAAAACAACGGCAAACAAAAACTTCTTTTGGTTTTTAATTTCCTCTTGTTGCTCTCTCACTGACTCTAAAGGTAAGATAATGGTCTTATTTTCCGTCTTGTCTAGATTCTTTGACTCAGAGAGAAGTCGAGCTTGTTTCTGAAGGAAAGGGTGCCTTACATAACGTTAAAGCGCTTACCCTTGTCTTCTCAGCTTCCTTTGTCCTCTCAATAGTTTTTAGGTTCCCTTAGTGGTTCTTTTATTATACAGTGGTGAAATTGTTTACCATTAGAAGGAGTTCAGTGGTGAAGTGTACCCAGGGCTCACTTAAAACTGATGCTGCATGCATGCATGAACTGCTTCCAGGGTTACTCACTCCTTTAGCTTTTGCTAAAGGATCTGTCAGTCAATGAGTAGCTGCTGACAGCAACTTTTGAAGACTCTTTTCTCTTATCCATAACACATTAAACACTTTGAAAAGAGATAAGCAAACGTTTTCTTACAGTCTGTTGTGCATGTTTCCTTGCTGTACATTTCAGTATAATGAAATTCATGTTGTACAAAGAGAATTTCAGTGAAATGGATCAAATTTCAGTCTTTACCATTTTGTCCATATGGGTATGATTTCTTATAAATTCATGACGAATAGGGTTAGTGTGATTGTAAGTTTCCATTTTAAAGATTAAGGGTCCTTATTATGTTCCACAACTCAAGTTCTCCTTGTGAAAAATGTTATGTTTCTGTTTGCATCTATTGTCTTTTGTTTTGTTCATCTTCTCCATTATCAGGAATCTAGCATTTTGAAACCAGAAGAGCCATCACTAGTGGCTTTTTTTAGGGGAGTACCCTCACTGTGATGCAATACCCAAGAAACTATGTGGAAATAGGCTTTATGATGATGAATTACTGTTGCAAAAAGGACTCAGTGACACTGATAAATATTAAAGAGCTGCTCTTGCCCCCATGGAAACCATTTTATTTAGTTGCTTCTAAAATCTATTCTCTGTGCTTCTCTTCCCTTTTATTTATGAGCTGATTTACATGACAACAGAGTCTCTGGTCCTTGGGAGTATGTGTGCCCTTGCCACTGTTCTCTACTTTGAGTTGTCACCCTCTTTTTGCTGAGAAGATGAGTGACAATGAAGTGAGGAGTAAATGGCTACTGGAGCAGATGAACTCTGAGAAACAAAGGTCCCCTTTTCATGCAAATGTCCATAGTAATTTAACATGAAGGAAGCAAAGAAACCAGGGTACAAGATATCAAGAGAACTAGATGGTATTTGAGGTTGTTCTCTGAAGCCTTGACATCTCTTTAAGAGTGTCATCTATCAAAGCATTTTTTCCCCTTTCATATAAAGTGGAAACACATTTCCATTTGGAAGGAAACATGGAGGAACATAAAATCTAACCTCAATCATAGGGTCTGGGTGTACACTCACACTACCAGTCCCCTCAATGTCATGTTTAACTTTGTCACTCATTCCTAACCAAAAAGAACATAGCTGTGTGTCCTTACTGCCCACGTTATCCGCTCTGCCTAGGAAGTCTGCTCCTCTTCCTTTCTTACTTAATTCTTAAATTTTCCTCACCTTTCAAAGCTGAACTCAAACCCTGTTCTATCATCCTTAGAGTCTTTCCCTCCAGACTGATCATTCGTTTTCAGAATTCCCATTGAATTTTGAATTAGTGTCTATCACTTAATGACAAATTTCTTTCTATGAACTGACTTTTTTCCCCACCAAAATTTGTTGAGGAGAGTGACCATGTATTATACTACATTGTTCTTTATCCATAGCTTTTGGTGTAATAGCAGATATATAAAATGTAGTTCTTAGATGGACTAACTGCCATTTAAGAATCATGAAACTAAGAAGGATAGATTTATATGAAAGATACATCTGTCCACAATTGTTTTTCTTCTAACTTTAAAATTCATGACACCTCTCCTTAAAGATAAAATATGGCCTCCTTTTGATTAGTTGACTATTCAGGGATGCCATTGATCCCAGAATGGCCAATCTGTACATTTCAGTTAAAATAATTGTTAACTCAGAGACTGGATACCTACTGACATATTTTTTTGTTTTGTTTTGTTTTTTGGGGGGATATATCATTGTTAATAATATTTATAATAGCAAGTACTCAGAACTTACCTTGTGTTCAGTACCAGCATTTTAAATATAGGCTCATTAAATCCTAACAATAACTCTATGAAGTAAGTAGTATTGTTATCCTCACCATTTTATAGAAAAGGAAATAGAATTTGGACCTCAGCAGGCTGGCTCTGGAGTCTGTGCTCTTAATCACTATTCTGTTCTGCCTCTTTTGCTGCCATTGGGTTTCCCTGCACTATCATCCTTTCTTATGTATGGTGTCCCTCACCTTCCAAACTCAGGGACCAGAGATCCTGAGAATGTTTATGACAAGCCTTTTATTTTATATCTTAATACTCAGCACACAAAACTCAGGAATGGATTTGAGTTGGATAACGAGGTTCACACTAAGTAGGTAGTTTAAAAATTAGTGTGAATGTGGTAGTAATTAAAACATAAAGACCAGTAGATCAAGTAGTTTGATTAGAATTCTTTTTAATCATCATTTCTTTCTGTTAGTTGTTAAATTATGGAATGGATGAGTGAAGATGAAATTATGCTTATAAGTATTTATAAAGCTAAAAGAAGGGGGGTGCCTGGGTGACTCAGTCGTTAAGCATCTGCCTTCGGCTCAGGTCATGATCCCAGGGTCTCGGGATCGAGCCCCACATTGGGCTCCCTGCTCCTCTGGGAGCCTGCTTCTTCCTCTTCCACTCCCCCTACTTGTGTTCGCTCTCTTGCTGGCTGTCTCTTTGTCAGATAAATAAATAAAATCTTAAAAAAAAAAAAAAGCTAAAAGAAGGGATATATAAAGCTGCTGGGAAAATGTGTGATATAAAGAAACAAACCCCTGGACTTATTTCTCTTCATGTTATAGGGAACGATTTCCTAGTTGAGAAGGAAAAGATTCTTTTTCACTCTGATACTTATTTATGGAGCCAAACTTGTGGTCTAGGGCTGAATTACTGTTGTAGTAGGGTCTTTAAATAACTTGAAGAACAAAGAGGTTTTTTTTTCTTTTCCTTAAGTGTATGTGTGTGTGTTTGTATGCAATTTTAAGAAGGTCATATGAACCATTTAGACTATAGATGTATTTTCTGAAGTAATATATGGTGAAATTAAGGCTACAACTCTGTCCTATCATCCAGAGGGGTGATAAGAGTTACAGGTGAGAGCAAACTTTGTCTCTGTGTCCACAGTGCAAAAATGTGATTCCAAGGGCATTCCTTGTGGAATTTCAGAGACTTCTGCCAGCTGTTCACTAGAGAATTAAGTCCAGTCATTCATAAATCAGCCGTTGTTGGAGCAGGAGGTGAGGTGTTATATATCAGCCAGTGTTATCATCCTTACCAAGTGAGATACCTGTCTTTCTAAATCTAAATAAAAGAAATCAAGAACAATAAGCACAAGTCTAAAAATTATTTATTTATCTGTCATATATCTACTGGGAACCTTCTGTTTATAAAGTACTATACTAAGTATGAGATAGAAAAAGAATAAATCACACTCTCCATCCTTTAGAATGTCATAATCTGGGGCAGAGGAGGGAAGGAGGGGCAGGATGAGGGGAAATTTGAAAACCAGTATTACAAATTACAATAAACATATAAAATGATGTCTAGGTTGTTCAAACATTAAAGAACAAGATTGGAGAAAGGTTTTACAGAGCAGGTAACATTTTGAGCTAGACACAAAAAGAAAATTACACTTGTCTGGGTAGAAGCATGGAGGGGAAGACTTTCCTAGAGGGGACAGGTTACAGAAAGGCGTCAAGGTCTGACAAAGTCGGGTTATGTTGCAGAACTGCAGTTAGGAAACACAAAATATGGAAATGCTCTTCCATTTTGTCATAGCCTGTAGTTCTCATTAATTTATGGTGTTTGATATGTTTTTCTTTCCTTTTTTAAGATTTTATTTATTTATTTGAGAGAGAGAAAAAAAGCACAAGTGGGGGGTAGTGGCAGAGGGAGAAGCAGATCTTCGCTGAGCAGGGAGCCTGACGTGGGGCTCGATCCCAGGGCCCTGAGATCATGACCTGAGCTGAAGGAAGACACTTAACTGGCTGAGCCACCCAGGCATTCCTGATATATTTTTCTTAATTCATCTTTAAAACTTCCCTCTGAGATTGTGTCTTGGGAGTTCAGCATGACATTTGAGCTGCTATGCATGATAGGTTGGTCTTGGTGAAAGGTTGGCCTGGGTGTTTCTAGGGGCACATGCCGAGCACAGGGGTGCCTATGTTGTAGACAACAGATGATGGAGGAGAGTGTATGTGATTGTTGGATCAGAGCTATGGCCTTTGGCGGAGCTGATGTGCTGTTCCCTGTATGTCCATTGCTCTTTTGCATTTCTATGTATTACATTCCCTGTTCCATCTGCTTCAAATGTCCTTCTCCCTTTTTCTGCATGAGAAAGTCTCATTCTTGTTTTGAAATAAAGTGAAAATTAAAGGCTACTCTGTGGAAAAGGTTCTCTTCCGATCTGTGCATATTCCACACATACACTTGGCTTGTGCATGGTGGAGGGACACATATAAAAGCTTTTCTTTTTCATTTTATAGTGTAAAGTGTTTGTCTGAATTTATTTTAGTCATCTGAATTAGTCATGAGTCAAGACAACATCTGACTTTTAGAAACCACAATCATCATGGTTTGGTAATAATTTCATCAGTATGAAGTGTGTGTGTGTGTGTGTGTGTGTGTGTGTATAGAGGGAGGGCATAAGACAGTAGGCTCTTCATTCACAAGTACAAAATAACCTAAAGAAAAAACATTCTGAGATTTTACCCTGCAGTTTTTTTCTCCCTGAAAGCCACTGTATTCCCTCAAAATCATCCTTTGCAGAACGCTTGACAGGATGCTTGATGCCCTGCTGCAAGCACAGTCAATGCAGACACATTGTGGTGTTAAAGAGGCAAATAATATGGCCATACCACAGGTTTAATCTTTCAGTTGGCATCTGAATATAGGCAGTTGTTTTAAAGTAGTAATTAGCTGAATCTTCTGGGAATTTCTTTCTAGAATGCATACTAGTCCTTATGTGTCTCATTTTTTTGCTTATGCAGGCTGTCTTGTTCATCTAAATAAATATATATGGTGATTATCTGGTTTCTTTAGGACTCCTACTTTAATTTTTTTTTTTTTTTGAGAGAACAAGTGCATGTGTGCATGAGTGGGCAGGAGGAGGGACGGAGGGAAAGGAAAAGAATTCCAAGCAGGCTCCACACTCAGTGAAGAGCCTGACATGGGGCTTGATCTCACCACCCTGAGATCACGTTCTGAGCTGAAACCAAGAGTTGGATGCGTAACTGACTGAGCCACCCAGGCACCCCTCCCCCAATTTAATTTAATTGACATAAAGAATGATGGTCATGCCTGCAGTCTGCACAAAAGTCAAAGGTGTGATGTAACACTATGAGGATATTTATTTGGTTTCTGGGGTTTATTTTTAATTTACGGAAGAATAGAAATTCAGATACATTTTTAGATTATAATGTGCTTACACCTGAGGGGATAGACTCTAGAGATGTATATACATGCTGGCAAAAACAGAAAAGACTAATTTAAGAATTTGCTTGGTAGTGAAGTCCTACTTTGATCCTGTAGTAAAATACATACTGAACTTATTTGTCCATTCCACAATGTCTGTCATAAGATGACATTCCAGCCTTCAGATTTGTTTTTTGTTTTTGTTTTTTCACCCTTGCTCACAAAGACAGCCAAAATATTCTGTTGGGATTGTTATGCTATCTCTTCAAAGAGTGTGGAACAGGCAATAGGCCTAGAAATATTGGGATATACCAAAACTGCACCTTATCCCTGGTTTCTTCTTACTAATAGGAATTAGTACATATGTAATTAAATGGACTATTCATAAAAATTACATGCATTTCTTCTTGAGTATAAACATCTTGAATTTCCTCAGTTTCTTGACTCATAGTGGTTTTCCACTATAATATATGCTTTATAATTTTCAATTCTTTACTTATAAATAAGAGTACTATGGAAAATAAAAGGGTCAAAGAAACATTTGAAACATTCCTTGCTCAGTTTATGGTGAGAGTCATATCAAAATGTGATAGGCTGTCCTTGTGCCACTTGGGAGTTTCCTGCCCACGTAATGGACATATCTCAGTGGTAAATTAGATTACTGTGTGGATGATCTCACTCATTGAAGGAGTCAAATTGATTCCATTGTTTAGCTTTTGTGTTCATAGGATGAATTATAACTAGAAAAGATTTGCCATCCAGACGCCCTCTCCTACAGTGCTATAGGCAATCCTGACCAAGCTCAGTAGAGGATAGATCTCTTCAGGGATCTTTTAACGGATCTGCCAATTCCTCCGTGTTCTCTGTGAAACATACTGATCATGGCCCAGACCATGTGCAAGCTTCCTGCAAGCTGGTTCCTCTGTGGTGTCCTTATGTACCTTTGTTCCTATAAATTTTAAGTTATTATAATAAAGAGTCAGTTGTTTTATTCACAGTTAAGGTGCTTGGGAAGCAGATTCTGAGATGGAGATTGGCTTACTGGAAGTTTGTCAGGGAGTGCTATTAACACCTGTAGAAGGTGAGGGAAGGAAGCGGGCTTTAAGCAGAGGGAGAAGTTGGGCTACTTCGCAGTCTCAAAAAACCTGTGGTCCACCTCCACAAAAAAAGTGAATCTGGAATGTCTTTTTAGAGATTTTTCTAGTTGGGGGCTGGCAGGCCCAGCCAGACTTTATCCGCCCCCCCCCCCGCTGCTGTCTTGACTGGTCACTGGCTGTGGGCTGCCCCAGAAATGGCTTTCTCTTTAGCAAAGGCAGTTCCCAAGGAGGGCTGGCTGCTGGGGCTGTTTGTACACACTCCCAGGAACTGGAGGAATAAGGTCTTTTAGTCCCAAAGGGGAGTCTGAACAGCATATTATAGATTTCACTGAACCTGTAATAGAGATGGTAGTTATTGTCAGCACCTTTGTTTTGTTAAACATTATTTAAATCTACATAAGATACATTCAGAAAAAGATAATTTTTTCCGTGGAAACTAAATTGATTGTGTTTTAAAGAGTAAAAAATTAAAGTGTTAAAAATAAAATTAGTTGCAAAGTACATAAATATTTCTGTTTTTGTAGGTTATAAATGAATCTTATGAAATGACCATTTTTTATAGGTCAAAATGGTTAAAAATTGACCATTCTATGTGGAAAACACTAATATAAATGGTTGGAAAATGTCAGAAGCATAGAAGGAGTCCACAAGCAAGTTATTTTGTGAGATTCTTCTAGTTTTAATTTTACTTAACAGAAAATGAAACTGAAAATTATAGACTCAATGGCATGGGTATAGTTTCTTGAAAAGATGTAGTGTACCAGTCAGTGACTTATAATCAGAGGAAATCCTGTGACCTTACATCAAACAAATGGTCAAGGATGTACTCTTAAGACATTTCAAGTATGAAACTGCTATTCCTAATCCTGCTGATAAGAAGAGGGCTTCTACAGTCCTAAGAGTCTCCTCCCAAGCCATCTGGTGGGGTTTGGAAATAATCTTACTACCCTAAAAATGGGATTATCTTTTGCCTTGGGTGACTGTGACACCTTTACACAATAGAATCCTGCATTTTCTTCTTCAAGTTAAAGGCCACTCTGAGAACCAGGAAAGCCTCCTAGTTCCTGAGCCCCCTGCAGCTTTCTAGAATTCTAATCATCAGTCTTTGGCTGTCTGCTTACTCTTGTCTCCTTTGCTGGCTGTTTCTTCCTGGTGTCTGTGTTATTTTCTGTTCCTTCCAAGTTGCTGATTGATGTTCAATTTCAAAATAGGAATGGCTCCAGGATCTGTGTAGCCTAAAGTGCATGTAAGTTAGAGAATTCTAAGAAAAAGAATTCCAAATTCCAAATAAAAAATTAGGTATAAAGTGATTATTTATTTACAATTAAAAAATCACAAAAAGTTATTAACTTAAGAAAACTTACAAATAGTTCAATCATCCTCCAAATTCAGAAGTATAATATATTTTTATTAATTGTCTGTCATACCTCTAAAATACTGTTTCCTTACATTTTATGCTTGCATATACTTTGATCACTTTTTCAAATGAAAACAATTTTGTAGTACTTTTCATAGAGGAAAATAAAGGGTAATTCAATCTTTCCTCTAGCGTGATTAATACATATATATTATTGACAGTTTAGAAGAACTTTCATCTTTACAAATCATCGTTGGTAATCTTTTGACAATGTTTAAGGTTGTTGTCAAAAAGAGGAAAACCTCTATCAAGTTTCATTGTTTAAGCTTTCTCAGAATATAACAACGTTTTTTTTGGTGCAGTATCTAATCTTAGATTCTTTGATTTCATAATCTTCATAACCAGTTTGTTACTGATGACATCATTGGAGTGTTTTATATTATCTGAATGTCAGCATTTTGTATAAAATTGGCAAAAAATAAGTATTTTTCCTATATTTCATTTGATTTATAGCTCTTTATTAATTGAAACTATGAGTCTGCATTGAAGCAGAGTTTACCTCCTATACTTGGCCCTGTTCCTAGTGTCTTCCTTTTTTTCCTACTTTTTCTCCTGGGATTTTAACATACCACTCAGCTGAGGACATATATAATTACAATAGAAAGTTTGTAAAACAATGAAAACTCAAGTAGATTCAAGAAGAAAAGTATGTGATGAAAGTATATTTGTTTGAAATGAAAATTTGTAGGAAGAAAGAACAACAAATAATATGTATTAGGAAATTATTGAAACTGGAGGACTATATCCCTCTAGTCCCTTACATCAAATGGTACTACATGGCATTACTAACATTCTTATCTGTTAACAGGTTAATGAGAATAAAAATCTTCTTCCACCTAAAACTGGCTGATTATCATAATCTGGTTTGAGATTATTTAGTGTGAGTGAACAGAGTTAATTTCTCAGAACACTGTCAGAAACTATTCCACTAAGAATTCCAGACACTCTACCATGACATATGGACACTTTATTTATTTTAATTATTGGATGGGATGTTGCATGGCTAAGTCTTTATGTTATGTGAAAGTTTCTGTTTTACGTTTCTTTGGGTTTCGAGCTTCTCCATTGTTCTACTTTTCCCAGTGCAGTGGACCTTAGGTTCTTTAGCATCTAATACCATTCCTGATATTATTTGCATACCTTTTAGAGCTGTTAGACAGTTGAATTTTTTGACACATATGGTAGAAACAATTTCAAACAGCTAGAGGTGGGCTGAGACAGGGTAAGTCACTGTATGTTATGTTTCACACATTTCCCCTGGTGTTGCCAGCATTCCAGAAGCTCTACTGAACCTTACTCTCTTGTACATGCTCATTGATGTGTTCAGGAATTGGAGGCCATTTTCTGAAATCTCACTGTAGGAATAGGAAAAATGTGGGACCCTAACAGGTGAATGGAGAAACATAGCATCATTTTGAATGAAAAACTTCTTCATGTAAAATTCCAACTTGCAACTGCAGTGTGATAGCCTCTTTTTTCCTAATGAAACATGAAAAAATATTTGCTTAGTTTAAAAAAAATATTGCTCTTCAAAGAGCATTTCAAACAAACATAAAATAGAAACTTTCACATTTATTCCACTACAAGTGTTTTTACCTTTGAAAAGTTGGTTAAGATTTTTGTTCTCTGTCATTTGAACAATTGCATCAGGCCTCCAGAGAGACTTCCTTAAAGATACATGCCTGTTCTTAAGAAACTATGAGTCCATTATTCTCAAAATTTGGAACCTTGAATTAATCTTTTTACTTGGAAGATAGGATTTTTTCCCTTTCCCCATGTTTTAAAAGCAGTAACACCAATACCAAGTATACGTGTTTATGGTGTGCAGGTCTTTCCGATGAACCTATAAAAACTGAGGCCCCACATTTCCTTGTGAATTGATGATTTATTACCATAGTTGAATAGTTCTTTTCATTGGCGTAGGATTTTTTTCAAGGTGTACTTGATCATGATTAATGAGCCTCACAAAATCCTAGAGTCTCCAAAATCCTAAGTGTGTGGCTTATCCTTAACAAGTGTTAATTACTTAAAAAAATTAATGAAACCATAATTTTTAAAACTTTTATATAGTTGTGTTCTAGAAAACATTTTATTACATGTAGATAAAGATAAGTTTCTTTTATTTGAATTACTTTAAATGATTTTAAAATGATAAATATACAGAAATAACTCATGAATGATGTATACATATAGAAAATTATATGTAACTACCCATTAAATTAAATTATACTCAAGAATAAATTTTCAAAGTAACTAGCCAATTATGCAGATTAGTGTATTCCAAATGTTAAAAGTCTTTGGTATAAAATTTCATTTAACTTTTTGTGGTCCCAAATGATAGTGATTCTCAGTGGGACTTTTTTGTTTTATTTTATCCTAAACCAAACACTGTTCTGATAGGTGTAATAACCAAGAAGAGATTGAAAAATCTCAAGCAAACTTGATTATTTATAACTAAGTTTACTTTCTGTATTTCTCTAATTATGTTAGTATGTATATTTCTTCATGGGAATATTTTTGTCTTAGAAATAAGTTAAATAAAGAGTACTTCAGAAAAAAAGAGAATGCTGTACCCTAAGAAATGTTCCTGTGATGCTAATGTACAAAACACTTGGCTGTCTTTCATTTACTGGTCAGATAGGTTACATAATAATATATCCCAACTGATTAGTTTCCATTATAGCTATTTAATTGGGCTCAAATTAATAATTGATAGTCACAATTGTATTATCTTATAGTCTAATGCTGCCATTGTTGAAATGATCTGCTGTAGTGTACATTTTGTCTGTCTCATTGTGAAGAAATGTTCTTTATAAAAATGACAAAGTTATAAAAAGAGAATTATACTTGGGAATTTTTTGAAGCTTTATTTTGTTAAATTTTGATTGTGGTCCATCTGGAAAGAAACACTTTTCAGGGTTTGCATGCTTGGTCCTTGGTGATTCTGCTGTCAAATTATGGAAAGCAAACTATGTGCTATGTTTGGGTGGAAACATTAAGCTATTAAAATTAGAAGAAGAAAGAATGGCAACAGGTTTGAAAGGATCATGAGAACATGAAGAAAGTATTTTATAAAAATCCTCACTGGGGCCACTTAAATTTCAGCCATAATTATTAATAAAACTATCTGAGAAGTTGAAATTCAAATAAACATTAATTAGTACATAGTTTTTGAATTTCTATTTTGAGTATATTGTTGAACTGGACATTGCAAAAAAATCAAGAGTGGTGTATATTATTCCATCTGCCTGTAGGAATTTAACATCCATTGAGTGAGGCAGAAGTAATCCAGATAAAACAGCATAACCCACCTTTCATGGAATATATTGTAAGAATACATTTATTTGGTCAGCTGTTCTCACAGAAACCTAGTGTTTCAAAATACCAGATCATATCAATGCAAAAACAAGTGACTACTTGAGGAAATGCATGATGATACAATAGGAAGAATCTGGAATTAGGAGTCAAAAGACTAGCTGTGTCAGGTTCCTGTTGTGCTCAAAGTTACCTTCTTTCAGCCTACATCCCATGCCCCCTATTTGTTGCTATAGCAGCTAGCCGGGGCAGGAGTAGCCTGAAAGAACCTCACCTCAGTCGCATTGAGTATCTGTTCCCATGCAGCTCCTCAGGTGCCTCCACATGGGAGCTGTAGAAACCCACTCAACTACTCTGGTGGGTGTGCAGCCCTCAAAATGTGAGAAGTTAAGACTAAGTGGGGAACCTTTGATCAATGGGGAATGTGGATACGTATTTGCTTCTGCTGTCCCCAGAGTAGTCAATTCCGACATGCATTCTTTACACGCCTCAGAGGTACCAGTGGGATGAAACCCCTGTTGTTATCATTGAGACCAGCTTTTATAAGCCACCCTTGAAATTGCTTTCAGCTTCTTCTCTCCCTCACTACTACGACATTTTCTGTTCCTGTCTCTTAGGTTCTATACCTAAAATAAATTACCTGCACACAAACCTTCCCCTCAGGTTCTGCCTTCTTTGGGAAATATAGTGTAAGACGCTGTTTTAGAGGTTTACTAAGCATGTGGACATGAAAAAAAACCAAACAAACTTCACTTCAAATCAGGAGGTAGCCTAGATTGCTTGGGTTCAGGCTCAAGGCTTGTTAGTGACTAGCTGTCAGACCTTGGCAAATTACTTTAACTCTTCATGCCCCGGCTTTCACACCTGTAAAATATCAGTAAAGTTAATGCCTCCATTATAAGGATTGTTGTGATGATTAAATATAATACAATTTCCTTAGCAGTACCTGATTCATGGTGAGTCTGTAATGATTTCATTCATGCAAAGCACTTATAATAATGCCAGGTACATTAGTGGTTTAAAATAATGCACATTATCTTAAGTTAGGAGATCAAGGTTCCAGATTGCTGTGTTCCTTCTAGAGGTTCCAGGGGAGAATCTGTTTCCTTGCTCTTCCAGCTTCTAGAGGCTGCCCACATTCCTCACCTCAGGGCCCCTTGCTCCCAACTCTTCTATTGTCACATCTCCTCTGAGTCTGACTTTCCTGCCTCCCTTTTATTGGGTTTACCAGGATAATCCAGGATAATCTCCCCCATGTCAAGATCTTTAACTTAATCACATCTGCAAATTCCCTTTTGCTGTGTAAGGTGACATATTCACAAGTTCCAGGGATTGGGATGTGGATATCTTTGGGGAAAAATTATTCTGTCTACCACAGTTCTCAACAAAATTGGCTGGATAAATGCCTCTGAGCCCCAGTTATGTCATTTATTTCAATCAGAATGGTTATAATCAGAATGACATGATATGGTAAGATTAGATAAGAACAGTCTACATTTATTATATAGATTTCTATCATTACAGAATCGTGCTTTAGAATTGGGCTTTCAGTAATGTCTCTTAATCCTTATACTGCTTCATATATAGCTTTATTCCACTTCATGTTAAGTTTGAGCCCTGGTCATACTAAGAGATTTGCAGTTTCCCAAACACCCATGGTACTCACCGCTAGCCCTTACTTTGCTGTTTTTTGTTATTTCTCTTTCTCCCTTAGAATATTGTAAGCTCCTTGAGGGGCTGTGTCCTGTTTTTCAGTGAATGTCCTGTGTGACCTTGTCTAGAACAAAGTAATGCTCGCTAATTTCTGTTGAATGATGGCATGCTGACTAAATGTATTATGCATACATGAGAAAAGGCCAAACACACAGAATATCTAGAGGATAGTTATTAAATCTGAGATTGTTTCATCTATAACTATTGAAAGGGTTGATCATAAATATTTTGCATTTAATCCACTAAACAACAGAGATACAACTATCAATATTATATTACAATTGTTTTAAATATTTTGGTGGTAATATTTTGAATGAATATGCTAGAGAAAGCATTTTTAGAAAAGCATATACTACAAATCAGCCTTAAGTGCTGTGGGCAGAACACTTAAATACAAGCCAACTTCTCCCTCAGAAAGCAAATACGGGGGGCGTCTGGGTAGTGCAGTCCTTAAGCGTCTGCCTTCGGCTCAGGGCGTGATCCTGGTGTTCTGGGATCCAGTCCCACATCAGGCTCCTCCGCTGGGAGCCTGCTTCTTCCTCTCCACTCCCCTGCTGTGTTCCCTCTCTCGCTGGCTGTCTCTCTGTCGAATAAATAAATAAAATCTTTTAAAAAAAAAGCAAAAAACTGATGATTTCAGAATTTTATTGTGTGAAGGATGAAGAAACAAGCCCTTTGAAGCCACTTATGTAGTAACATGCAAATGCAAGAAAATATCACTGCTCTACTCTTTATCTTCACAGCAAAAATATGCAACTGCATAGGCAAATTAGGTAGTGCTTAAGGCAGTCTGGAATTTTGCCCAGAGTGCCTCAGGTGACATGAGGTTTTGATGGTGCCCTGAAACTACATGCCAGAATGCTAGGAGTTTCCAGTCTTAATTTTGTAATGAAATTAGGTGTGAATGTGATGACTGATGTAATGTACGTAGTACTATCAGATTTATACTTGACATTAATATGTTGCTTCTGGGTACAGTAGTGTCTCCCAATTTTCCCTGTCCCTTGGTCTGTTGGAAAGAAGCCATAACAACAGTATGATTTCAGGCCAAGGCTCTCTTTCCAGTTGCTGAAATGGCATATGGTATAGGACACTGCTGTATTTTGTGTGGTCTACAAATTCCAATTCAAGCTCTAAATGTCTTTCCTTTGCAATAGTGGTGTTGTTCATTATGTGAAAAGAATTTTTGTGTAATCACTCAAGATTTGATATTCTGAGATTTACAGAATCATTGAAACCTTAAGATGTACTTAAAATTGAGGATAACAATTTAAAATACTTTAAATTGAGGACCAGTTTCACTAATATTGATCTTCTGTGATGTTCAAAGTTCCCCAAATTAGAAATTTACACATGAGCAGCTGTGATGGTTAGTTTTATATATCAGCTTGACCAGGCTACAATATCCAGTTGTTCAGTCAAACACCAGTCAAAGTGTTGCTGTGAAGGAATTTTTTAGATGTGATTAACATTCACATCAGTAGACTGTATACAGAGGAGTATAGAGATATGGGAAAAATTGTGAAGAAGTGTGGGAAATACTGGCCTTTGTAATACCTGGAAGTTTTTATTCTAAAATTTCTACCTTTCAATTTAATGTTTTAACTGAGTAATATATACAGGTTTTAAAATTTAAAAATGTGTATAAAAGAAAACTATGACTTGGATGTCAGAGAGTTAAATATAATATCTGACAAGAAGATGACTTTGCAAGATTACTATAAAATGTTATAGTGGTACCTGGCTGGCTCTGTTGGTAGAGCATGCGATTCTTCATCTAGTTGTCAAAAGTTCGAGCCCCGTGTTGGACATAGAGATTACTTAAAAATAAACAAATAAATAAAATGTTATCAATTTGTGGTATAGCTGTATAAAAGAATTAAGTATTAGAGTATGTAAATCTCAAAGCAATTCTTATTGATTCCAGTTGGAGGGATAGACAGCACCACACATAAACTCATCTACACATATTCATTCATTCACTCATTTATTCAATCACTCAGTTGGGGGTATAAATTTACAGAGAATAGTTCAGTGGGTAATCAGGATATTTTACTCATTTAGGTCGAGTAAGGGAAATGTTTTCAAAAGAGTTATTCTTTAGTTTTAGATGATGGAAAACAACAGAAGAATAAACTAATCCAAGACAAAGACTATTTCAATAGGGAACTAAAGACACAGATCCCTTACTGATAATCAGCAATGTCTTCTTACATTTGTTAGGAATTAAAGTAGAATATTTATGGTTGTGTTATGTATAGAAAAATAATACAGTATAACAGTTTTGTGAATGAATTTTGGAATGAGGTTTGGATTTCGACTCTTGACTATGGAAAGCTTACTTAACCTCCTCATCTATAAAATAGGGATAAGTAACAGTAAATAATTCTAGAGGATTCTAAGGATTAAAGGACTTAACTATAAAAAAAAATAAAGGAGTTACTACTGTATGTGAAGCCAATAGAAGAGTGGTTAGCACATAGTAAGTGCTTGATAAAATAATGATTCTCCCGTACTTTCATCTTCATATAGTTTTTAGCACAAAATCAAAATTTTTAAAAAGGCTGGGAAGGAGTTATTTTGTCTTAATATTTTTCAAGTGCGACTAAAGCTGACAGTCCCCATATACTTGTGAAAGTCATCATGGTGCTCTATTGACTAGAATGAGAAATGGAAGTGTCAAAAATGTGTTGCATAAATCCATCTCCATTTTACCCCTTAAATATGATTTTTGTAAGCTGTTGAAATTTCATAATTTCAATTTTGGGGTCCTCTTCCATGTTATTGTTTTAAGTGCTTATGAAATGCAGAGCATGCACAGCTGCCACAAGGAAGACTGAAGTAAAAGTAAAGGAGATTGACCAGAATTTTCAGGATGCATTAGACCTAAACGACACCTAAAATAAATCAGTTCAGAGACAGGAAAATAATCTGGGTGCTAATAAATACATTCTTCTTTATACTCAGAACACACATTCTGAACCTTCATTCATCCTTTCATGCAATTGTCATAAGCCCATGAATAGTATTACTCTGCTATAAAGCTTTTTCTTGTGACATATAGGAGTCCACACAGCCTTTGAACACATGTCCCACTCAGTTCATTTTTATGGGAATTATTGCATGCAAATGAGGATGAATAATGCACGTTTTGTTTTCATTTCTTGCTAGAGACCAGAATTCCTTAATATGAATTACATCACAAAAAGTAAACTTTAAATATATATATTTTTTTGCCTAGTGATGACCACTTATTGGTTAGACTATTTTCATTTCATCTTTCTTCTTGACCATCTTTTGAATGGACCCAGTGTTTGTACGAGAATTTCTTTGGCCAGATCATCTATGAATGTATAATTCCTCACATAGGGCTTCCTGCCATCTGTTTTCACATTTTATTTCCCATGTATGCCTTCTTGTTCCATCATCTGTATTAGTTTTGAACTAATTCTTGAGTAAGAAGTAATGTTCTTTCCTGAGTCTATTCTGAATTGCTAAGGGTTTGGGTATTTGAAAAAACAGTGAACATTATGTGTATTAGTGAAAGTTATCCTTCTTTGAATATTTTATGCAGAATTATTTTTGAGCTTTAAGTTCAGCTAGTCTTAGTGTTTACTAGATCTAATTTAGAAGTCAATGTCTTTTAAAAAATATATGGGAGAATTGTATGTCAGTGCAATATTTGATAGCCATGATAACAAGTTCACAGAGAAAATTTGGAACTTGTGCATAAAGATTTCATAAAGAGTCATGTTATATAAATAAGCTGATAACTAAGGTTTTCCTTCAGCCTTCATATAAAAGAGAAACATTAGTGCATTGGTGGTATCTTCTAAGCATAGAGGTGAGTAGGTAACTGGAAGCGTCTTCAGCTTTGCCTGTGATGTTTGCATTAAGAAATTAGAGCAACCTTAGTGATTAACCCTAAACATGTGGGGTAACAAGGCATTTGCAAGTCTATACTTCTTATTGAGTTATAAAGTTTGTATTGTATATATGTTTAGTTATGAAATTTTCTAGGTCAGTTTTCATAGTCTGTTCAGCCTTGGGAGACTTTTGGGGAAGTTTTAAGAGATGCTGATAAATTTAAGAATTGATGCCTTGACGATATCTTGTCCTGCCTGGGTAGACTGGGAAATAATGGAAGTCAAGGACAGCATGTCCTCGTACTTACTAGAGATCCGATGGCTGCATGCCCTAGGGTTTTCAGGCTGTGAGAAGAGGGAGAAAAACATGAGTATGTTCTTGATCTTCTCTCCGAAAGGATGCCTTGGGCTTTTGAAAAGAAGATAACTCTTCCTAGGGATAATTTATTAAAGTTTTACATCCTTTCACAATGAAAATTAAAGATAACTTGCCCTCCAAGTGCTGTTAATTTTTGCCTATAGTGAACGTTCATAAGAAAAGTTCTCATTAGACTGGGTCAGGTTTTCCGGGACCTGAACAGAATCAGAATGTTCCACAGTGTTTGACGCCTGGATAAGAAAGAAATGTGAACAGTTTGGGCTGTTCGCGAGGCCTTTCACAACAGACAGTGCTGGAGGTAGGATACTTCTGGAGCAACAATATGAGTGCCTCATGTAGGCATAGATTCTGAAATATAAAATCATTGTAGAGGTGGGAGCAATTTAGAAAAAAAAAAAAAAAAAAGATCCAGTCACTCTGGTTTCCATGGACCATACTGTGATGACTTAAGTGCCATTTTTTTCCTGGTTAATTATGTGGATTTTTAAGAAAACACTGAATTATAAAGAACATATATTATTGCTAAATGGCATGGTCTTGTTCATGTAGTTTATGCACTAGTAGAAAATAAATAAAATTAACTCTATCCTTATACTATAAGAATGTCTCATTAGTAACGTTACCAACTCCAAGAAATATTTAACCATTTTTCTGTTGAGTGAAGTTTGCCACATTACAGCCTATTTCTGTATACCCAACTGCTCCATCTTTGAAAAACAAATTTTATTTAAAAAGGTCTTTTCTCCCTGGTGTATCTTTTACTAAGCTGTTATATTAAACCTTCCCTGTGTCATATCTCTGCTGTCAGGTGATGCTAAAATAATAAAACTGCTCTGTGTAATTCAGCAAAATGTAATCCCTTTTTGTTTGACTGAAGAGTCTTTAGAATAAATCAACAAGACATGTTACATATGTAATTATTTCAGGAAACAAAGTGGCCTTAAATACTGTCCTTTCCATTTACCCTCTTTCCTGTATAATTTCAGTTGTTTCCCAGTTTCATGAACTGGCAGGAGTAAACAGCTAAGTGCCTCCCTGCAGGGTTATAGTCTTGTTGGAGCTCTCATAACTAATGTGTAGAGTGAGGTTGCTAACTACTTCTCTGCTTCTAATGGTTGTGACCCAGAGGAGTATTTTCATAAGATTTATATGTATGTATATACACACATAAATACTATATATAAAGATACATATATTTTTAAGCTTTGTTGAAGATGTTAATGACACTTGTGATGTGATGAAGGGAGAATATACTGTGTGCTGCTTTTCACAGTGGTTGAGATAAATGACTATTACTCAGTCCTCAAATGCAAACCATCCCAATCTGAAAGCAGCTCCGCAGAAGAGGAATGTGCACCTCATTTTGGGGCAAAGAATTATGCTGAATGTGTCCAAGACACCTGCAGAAAATTAAAGACTTTACTTCTCTGTATGTGAAATTCTCATGAGGTAATTACCCTCAGTGTCAGACATAATACCGCTCCCATTAGACAGAACACATTGAGGGAAAATTGAATAGACTTTTTGTCGGGAGTGCTCCTAAGGATTAATAGGGCTGTCTAAAGCAGTAATTGGGAGGTTTTCCCCCACTTTGCATGCAGCCATCCTCACTTGTGTCTTTCAGGTTTATTATTAGGCCATTGCCATTCTATTTACCATGGAGGCACAAGCATCTTCCTTGTTAATATCTCCTGCCAGCACCTTTGTTTCTTCGGAATGGGCTGCTGCCTTTAACCACTTCCCCTTTTGTACTGGTCTTGCCTTGCCTCCCTTTATTTCTCTCCCTGGTCACAGTGCCAAGAGCTGGCAGGAAAGGGGCTCCTTTTCCATGCATCGCAAAGATGAAAGTGACCAAATAGGGCTTGATCAGCTAAAGCATCTCACTTTGTTCCAGGGCTCTTTCATCCTTCAGGGAACTTCCTCAGCAGGAATGGAGCTGAGAGCTAATCTTCCTAACTGTGTTTTGGCATCCGTAACACCAATATCCAGTTTATAGATCTATACAGCAAATGGTCTCTTTATTTGGATTTTTAGTATGCCTTTAATTATTGCATGGTAAGATTTCTAAGCTAAAAGGAGATTCAGAAATCTGTATCATATTATTTTCTCTGCTTTTCTAGTATATGGGGCCATGTTAAAGGATTCATACTAAATTGCCATGAATTAGATTCTATTTATCAGTGACAAAGTTCTGGTTCAGGTTAAAGTAAAAGTGGACTTAAAAGTATTGGATGTACAATCAGGATTTTGCATATCAGAATGACTGGTTCAGTGTGTGTGTGTGTGTGTGTGTGTGTGTGTGTTTTGTCAGGAGGTGGGAAGGAGTTTGGGATAGGAAATGAGGAGGAATATTTAAGTGTGTTAATGATTTTGAGATTCCCCTTCTTAGATATTGTACTTGGAGCAAAACTTTTAGTTTACTACCTTTGCCTTTAAGTGCACATTTGAAGGCTTGTGTATTGGATGAAAAATACCAGAATGAAAGTTTTCTGCTGGTTACACAGACAAATGCAATTAATTGTGCTGAAATAAATCAATGAGAAGAAGAGACACCACCTGTCCCTCATCCTTCTTTATTCCTAGGGGTCAATTTTGTGACTAAATAATGCTATTTCAACCCTCTCTAAGGACAGTTAAATGATTTAGAGGATTACTATTGCTGAAATGTTAATTTTAATGTATTTTATGTTAATTTAAAATATACTGACTTTTCTATTAGAAGAACTCAAAGACATTAAATATTTGATTCTGCTCAATTCTCATTATCTTCTACTTGTGTTTCTTACTCTTCTTACTATGAAGTCCTAAAGGTCCTTAAAGATACATACTGTCTGATCTCACTTTTGCATATCTCCTGCTTTTATAACACAGTAGACTTTCAATAAATATCTGTTAAGTAGAACCCTCTAGGGTAATTGTGATGCTTTTCATAAATAATGTTATCAGCAGGTATGTAGATAACACTTTTAATTTAGAGGGGACTTTGCCTACTTTCCACTTTTATACCAGGCAATTGCTTTTTCTGATACTAAGGGTAAAGAATAAAATAAAAATAATGACCAAGAAAAATTTTAGTTTTAAATATTGATGTTTCAAAAGTTTCTTTTACAGGTTAGTAAAATGATCAATCCCTGTCCTTCTGGCCAATTTTATATTTTCCATATATATATATATATAAATATCATAATATAAATTATATAAATATAAAATAACATAATAAATTATAATATATATAGGAATAGACATATCAATCACATAATTATGTATATTTTACATATATATAATTAATATAACTATGCTCCAGTTAGAGCAAAACATGGACATTTAAAACTATAAGAAATCTTTATTATAATAAAAGGATTCAGCATAGGCAGGTCTTGCTATACATTTAAATATAATTCAGTATATTAAATTTAGGCACAGAAGTATAAAGTACATAACACAATGCCTGACACTTAGTAGATGCTCACTAAAAATGGCAGCTGCTGTCACTATTCTTGGTACTAGTTCTAGGCATCCTGTGGTGTAGTGCATCCAACATTATACTTTAACTTCTGCTCAGAATATGTCCTAATTCAGTCCTATATTACCTATCTGAGCTTGGGCAAAATTTTTACCTCTAAAATTAAAATTTTTCACCTCTTGTGATATGTGAAATCATTTGATAAATTGTAAAATTATATATAGTGGGAAAGTATCATTATTTTGAGAATGTTGTTTTCTGGCCTGTTTTTTAAGACTACATCTACAGTATAACCCTAATATTTATGAAACACATTTACCTGCTTATCTACTATCCTAAGATTCTTCTGATCTGTGGCTGATAGATTTTTACTAGAATGTATCACAGTGAATTGTATGAGATGTCAGATATAAAGTTTATGGGACTGAGATTTTCAAAATGGCTGATTCAGATAAAGGCTTATTGAGCAATGCAGCTACATTTTTAGAATTTGTTAGTGCCAAGTGAATGTTGGTAAAGGAGCCAGACTGACAGATCTACAAGGTAATACCCCCTCTTTATTACACTGGACATACTACATTTACCAGCCAGTCTTGGCCAGGAGCCTCTGTGCCAACCTGGCTAGGACCACCACAGGCCATGAATGGGCTGTTCAGTCAAAAGACCTCCTTGATTTCTGCCCTCCCCTCCCCCGGGGCAGATTTTAAGCAAAAGCCTAATTAGTGTTGGTGACACCTGCCCACCGAAGAATGATGGAAGACCATCAGCTCCTGTCTCAAAGATCACTGAATGTCTAGTAGGTTGTGAAAATATTTGGTCATGACTCATTCACTGCTTGGACTAGGTTCAAAGTAGGGAAACTCATTTCTAGTTTCTAGTCCCTTCAAGTAACCAGCTACCTTCTGTGAAGAAAATACATAATACCACCTAAATCTAATCTTATACCCTCTAGGATTTTGGCTTTTTTGCAGGTTGACAGTTGTACACAGCCATATAAATAAATATTCTTTTACTATGGCAGATCTCTTTGCATGTGTTTGTTACGTGACATTAGTTTAAAAGATGAGGAAATTTTTAAGTATATTCATGTCAAAGTATTCTTTTCTTCTTGCCTATGATTTTCACACGGATGAAAAATGACTTAATGAAAACAGTAAACTTTTTCCCCATGAATACTTACAAAGTAAAGCTAGTACTTTTTCTCTGCTTTTTCTACAAAAATAGCAATTTTATTTTTTATGTGGTTTTTGAACCTTTAATTCATTATATTTTTGGAGGTGACATAAATAAAGCAACATGCAGAAAACATTGTGCCAATTTTTGTTAATACTTTGTTCAATATTTTTTAATCCCCTGTATCCTTCTTCTGCTTTAGTATTTAGACTTTTTTTTTTTAATTTATTCATTTGAGAGAGAGACAGAGAGAGAACACACAGCGGGAGAGGCAGAGGGAGAGTGAGAAGCAGACACCCCCCTGAGCAGGGAGCCTGATGTGGGGCTGGATCCCAGGACCTGGAGATCATGATCTGGGCCGAAGGCAGGTGCTTAACCGTTTAAGTCACCCAGGTATTCCCCAAGAGTCTTTGTGTGTGTGTGTGTGTGTGTGTGATTTTTTTTTCATAGTGGCCATTTTTGTTGGACTATTTTAGTTTTTTCTTAGCTATTTACTACTTCCCTATCTTATGTTAAGGGATTTAAAAAGAAAAAAAATATCAAATCTCGAAATGTTCAAAGGGGCAAATAAAGTCTATTGGTTAAAATTTTTTTTTCTCATCAAAGATTCCATATCTTTTAAGGCACATGATATTTTCCTTAGAAACATTTAGAAAATACTTTATACACAGGAGTAGATAAATTCATAAGTACCGTAAAATTACAATAATAAAAGAAACAGCCATGTACCCGTCATCCGGGTTAAGAAATAAAACATGCCTGTGTACACCTCCCAGATCACATTTTTTTTCCCTCTGTGTTTTGTGTCCAGCTACATGTATATAACCTAACAGTATGTTTCGCTTACTGGTATTAAACTTTATGAAAGTGAAATCATAATGTATGATGTATGTTTTCCATGCCTTACATCATTTGCTTAACATTGTTCGAGATTCACTTTTGTTGCTATGCAGTAGTGTATCACTCATTTTCACTGCTGTAGGAAATCTCAAGGTATGAATGCACCACAATTTATTTCGCCACTCCACATAGCACACATAACAATGTAGCAACAATAGCTTAACACATTTTGTTGAACATTTGTTTTGATAAACATTTGTGGTTTGTTGTTAAGAACAATGCTGCTATGCAAGTTCTTATACAAGTCTCCCAGTACGTAGATGTAAGATTTTTCTCTTAGGAGTAAAATTACTGGGCTGTAGCATATGCGTATGTTCAACTTTAAATGCCAAATATTTTCCAAAATGTTTGTACCAGTTTACATAAGCACCAGCAGTGACTAAATGGACAAGTCTTCTTGTCCCACATTCTGGCACAAATGGGTATTGACTCACTCATAAATTTTTACATGACATTTTACCTACCTCCTTGTGGTTTTAAATTATATTTTCTGATTACAAATGAGGACACATTTTCACATGTTTATGATGCATTTGTTTCCTCTTGCAAAATGTCTGTTTATGCCTATTGCAATTTTTACTTTAGGTTGTCTTTTTCTTTTTGATTAATAAGAACTTTTACCTATACTAAGTGCTAATCCTTGTTTACAGATTCTGCATGTATTTTCTTCCAAGTTACAGCTTGTCTGTTTATTGTCTTCATGATATATTTGCAGAAATTCTTAACTTTAAATAGCTGAATTTATCATTTTCTTTATGATTGTACCTTTTGTATCTTGTTAACAGATCTGCTCCTTCCCCAAGCTTGCTAATTGTCAACTAAAGGTTTATAGATTTTTATTTTATAAAAAGGAAGTACTTAATATATCTGGAATTTCAAATTTGTGTGTAGTGTGAAATAAGGACCCTATTATTCTTGGGTTTTTTTGTTTTGTTTTGTTTTGTTTTGTTCTCAAGTGAATAACAACTCTCCCAGAATTTTTATTGAAGAGCCAGGCCTTTCCCCACCAACCTGCAATGTGAGCTTAGTTAGAAGTCATTTATTTATGTGTGGGTGGATTTATTTCTGTTCACTCATGTTCTTTACCTTGATACTTTATATCTGTTATATTTATGATACCTTATAATAAGTCTTGATACATGACAAGTTAGCTTATTATTTTTTAGTCATGTTTTTATTGTTTCTAAGCCTTTTTAATGACATGGATTTTAGAATCTGTTTGTTTTATCCCAGTAAAAACTCTTTTTGGAATTTGACTGGAATTGCTTTTAATCTGCAAATCAATTTGGGAGAATATGCATCTCAACAGTTCTTGATATCCCTATCAAAAAACATGATATGCCTTCCAAATAGAGAGGATCTTAAAAAGAACTTTCAATGGGGATTTGTAAATTTATTCACACACATTTTACAGACTTTTTTTTTTAGGTTTACTCTCTTATGTTTCTTTTGTAGTTTTAAAAATATATATATTTTAAATTGGCAAATATTATAAACAAACAAATATGCACAAAACATAAAGTTCAGCTTAATTATTTGAAATACAAAGAAACCATGTGACCATCCACCAGGTAAGCACAGAATATTGGGAGCTCTCTTATGTGCTTTCCCGGTCATAACTCCCTTCTAATGCTTCTCTCTAGCTACTCTTATACCTCTATTTTCTCCTTCATAGTTAAACATATGAAAAGCATTATCTAAATTTGTTGTTCCACTTCATTTCTTTGTTGATTTCTCAACCATCTGCAGCATGGCTTCTGCCCTTCTCCTAACTGCTGTCACCATCATTGGCAATGACGGTAAATCTAAGGAACATATTTTATGTTTTATCATCATTTTTTCCCAGGCTTGTATGATATGATTGACCATTCTTTTCTTCATGAAACTCTCTCTTTTCACTCTGAGTCAAAACTCAACATTTGTTCTCCTGCCTACTGAGCCACAACTTCCTAGACTTTTTTTTTTTTTTTTTTTTTTTTTCATATTCTACTCAGTGGATTCTGTTCTGGCTTCTTTTTCATTCACTCCAAATATACAGCCTGGGTAATCTCATACATTCCAGTACTCTCAATTATTATTGTTAGACTGATGACTCATCCTCATTTCCAATCTCCTGAGCCTCAGGTGTGCCTACCCTATTGCATATGCCATAAGTCTTCTGGATGTTTCCCAGGTACCAAACACTCAGTGTCCCAAGTTGAACTTACCATGTTTTTTCCTATCCTGCCATCCCTCTGTAGTCCCAATCATAGCAAATAACACAACAACTCAGGCAGTTCCCAAGGCAAAAACAAAAACAAAAACAAAAATAAAAAAAACCAAAAAGCAAAACAAACAAAAAAACTCCAAAACCCCAAAAATAAAACAAAAACCAACTAAAAGTCATTCTTGATTGCTTCTCTTCTTTTCTTCAGCCCCCAAATCTGATAAATTATTATTTCCTCTTGATTTTAATGTCTTTTGCATCTCTCTACTTAATTTCATCTCCACTAACATCATCCTAGATCAGCCTCCATCATCTCTTTCTTGAATTTCAATATGGGATTTCTAAGTGATTCCCAGCTTCCCACAGTCCTCATTCTTCCATTGTTGTCTTTCATCCAGCCAGAGTAGTCTTTCTGAAGAAAAATATGAACATCCTCCCCCTTTTTAATACCTGTGATTCCTTCCTATTTACTCAATTAAAAAAACCCAACCAACCAACCAAACAGCAACCAAAATCCTTTACACAGTGAACACAGACAAGTACAATTTGGTATCCTCTCCTCTCCCCATTTCCTCTTCATTTCCTCTTTTAAAAAATTTCCTACTGCCTCCCCCAACTTTCTATTTCATTGCTTCCCTAATGTTCTACATTTCCCCTCTCCTAAAACTCAGTACTCTCTTGTATCTACAGGTTTACTTTTCTGCATCTCCTTTTATTAAGCTCTATGAGCAGGATTACCAAAGTAGTTTTTTTAAATAGGTTTTTCTAATTTTATTTAAATTTTACTTATTAAATACAGTGCAATATTGCTTTCTGGAGTGAGATTATAGAAGTTTTTAACAAAAATGCTAAACAAAATGGTTTTGACTAGTGTAAAAAAAAAGTCATGATGTGGAAAATTTAATGACAGTAATGTATATTTTATATTATAAACTGTTATTTTGCCATAAGTTGCATTGCTCGATTATTTATCATAACAATAATATACTTAATCTGAGAAAAATTCATTTATGAGTTTGATTTTTCTCTTTATTTTCTCTTTATTTAAATATAAGACCATGTGGTTCAAAATTTATACCCGACAAGCCTTTCTGTGAAAGCTGACCCACGTCCATTTGTTCACCATTATATACTAAGTGCCTCACACAGGGATTGACAAGTATTAGGTACTCATTAAATAATTGGAGTGTGAGTGAATGAATGAGAGAATGTAAGGGAGCAAGAAGAAATAATTAAGTATCAGTATTTATCTGGGGAAATTAGGAGGGCCATTACATGTTTATCAAGATCAACCATACAGCAAAAATAGGAGATGTAGTATATGGAGAAAAGTTTGGGGATATTTTGTCTTGGTCATTTTTTTTTTAAAGTAGACTCCACGCCCAGTGTGGAACCCAATGAGGGGCTTGAATTTACTCATAATCCTCAGATCAAGACTTGAGGTGAGACCGAGTCAGATACTTAACCAAATGAGCCACCCAAATACCCCTTTCTTGGTAATTTTTGACCTCCTTTTCAAAATAGCACTTCAGTGAAATTCTCACTTTTGAAAGAAATTATTTTGTTAAGAAGAATAGAATTGTTTTGGTGATCAAACTATTTATTTCTTCTGCAGCAGTATTCAGGTAAAATTTCTCCTGTATCGTGCTGGGCATCCACCACCTCTGCTTCTACCTGCCTCTACTGATAACAATCACTACTGAGGCAACTCTCACTATTCTCAAGATCAGTGGTAAGCAAACTTTATTTGTAAAGGACCAGATAGTAAATATTTTTAGCTTTGTGGGCCCAAGGGTGTCTTCGCAACTACTCACCTTTGACTTTGTAGTGGGAAAGCAGCTATAGGTGTAAATAAGCGTGTGTGGCCATGTTCTAATAAAAATTTGTTTAGAAAAGCAGGTCGAAGGATGTATTAGCCCATGGGCCATAGTTTTGTAACCCCAGCTCTAGAGGAAATATTGAAGGGAGGTGGAAAGTTTATGAGAATAAGCCTAGATTACAGCCCAGCTCTTTATTTGCAGTCATTTTCCTTCTTTTATAAAGGATAGGAGACAATGAACGGAAGAGCCTATGTCAATGGGAAGAGGAGGACCGCAGCTATACTTCTAGTCCCTATTCTGCACTGGTAGTTTCACCTAACACATGACTTCGCATTTCCAACCTCCACAGTGACGCCTTTGACTTTCAGTTTGAAAAGCAACTGGTTTAGGAAAAACAGTTTCTTTGGAATAATGGTTTCAATATTTATTTTACATGAGCAAGATATGTTTGAGATAAATTTGGGCTACTTCCAAGGTAGCTCCAGGGACTTCTGTGGTAGATCTGTAAGTGTTTACAAGGCAGAGTTTGCAAATTATTTTTAAATCGGGAATAGCTTGGTAACTGAATGTTTCCTTATTGAAAGGGCACTGGATTTCCCCAAGAAAAAACAAGCACACTAGACTGTTCTTAAACAGTCTGACCACTTCAACAGAATTTTAATAAGTTCCAGGATATGTGGCAAGTGTGGATATGGCAAAGAAAGCAGCCGTTTTTCTGCCATATGCTTCTACCCAAGTGCTATATGTGTATATCTTAATACTGTGTCATCAGTACTATAATCTAGTTTGGGAAAGAAATGTCATTAAGAAATCTTAAACTAAATTCATTTTTATGTTATAACATATTTTTGAAAAATTCTATTCCATGATTTTCTTGATACAGTAAGAATTGGACTATTTCATTCAGGTCATGCTTGGAACCTACTGGGATATTTTCCCAGCATTGTTTTACTGTACCCACTTGGGTTACATGACAGCCTATAGTAAGAAACTGGCCCAGTTCAAAAACATGATTTGTAAGTCTTCTTCAAGGGAACATCATTGGAGGCTGAGAGTTGTAAGGACTCAAGATTTTAAAACAGTGAGAATAATAATAGGATAGTTCCTTTTTTTTTTTTTTTAAGATTAAGACTTTATCTTTTAGGGGAGTTTTAGCTTCAATGACAGTGGTTTTTATAATTTTAGAATTACCAGGTGGGATGTACAGATGTTTGGGATTTACGTAGAGAAATTATGGGAGTGTAAATTGGAAGAGGTGCCTAGGAATCTTCATCTCTTACTCATCGCTGCAGATAATTCTGAGGCAGTTGTCATGAACTTCACTTTGAGAAACCTTGCTCTTAAAGCTTTCTTTCTTTTGTGTCTCATGGGTCTGTAGGAAATAGCTCATTGGGATAGAAATTATATTTCACCTTTGGGTTGCCTCCAAAGTGTTCTCTGGTGTATGAAGAATTTTATGATTTGAGTTGTGCACTTCATTCAGCAAGATCCTACTGACTCACACATTCAACAATAATACCATGGAAGCTATGCTGAAGAAGCAGATGCTTGGATCCTGCTGTTCATGTGATAGAAGTGATCGTATTCAGCAGCAAAATCCAGAGAGACTGGATGAAACCTAATCAGTCAAGTCAGTTTCCAGAAATATAATCCATTCCTAAGAATGAAAAACAATAGTATGTAAGTCATTAAAATCATTACATCAGTCTAACAATTGAAGAAGAGGTTTTTATGTTTCTGCCTTATTTTATATATAGCCAGGGGTCTTAATCCTATAATTCTCTCCATTGACTGCCAAGACGATATTCTAAGAATGAACGGAAATGACATTTCGTGAGTTTCACACTTGAAATGATTAAGCGTATTTGGTGATAAAAGCTGAATTATTGGGGCGCCTGGGTGGCACAGCGGTTAAGCGTCTGCCTTCGGCTCAGGGCGTGATCCCGGCGTTACGGGATCGAGCCCCACATCAGGCTCCTCTGCTATGAGCCTGCTTCTTCCTCTCCCACTCCCCCTGCTTGTGTTCCCTCTCTCGCTAGCTGTCTCTCTGTCAAATAAATAAATAAAATCTTTAAAAAAAAAAAAAAAAAAAGCTGAATTATTAATAAACAAATAGTCTGGAGACATATACTATCGTGATTAAAGAGCTATTGTTATTTCCCTAAAAGCTCCATTGTATTCTTTGAATAATATCTAGTAGTAAGTATTTAGGAGAAATATAGCTCATCAAATTATAGTTTCATATGCCTGCCTGCCTTTCTTCCTTTTCCTTCCTCCTCTTCCCCTTCTCGCTCTCTCTCTCTCTTTCCTCTTTCCTACTTTTTCTTCCTTAAAATGTATGCACTTAAGGAACAGCTTTGTTTGATTTTGTAACGGCATGGGCTAGTGAAATTCTTTCTCTAATTTTGATCCTGTTATTGACTAGCGTAATTCTGAACAAATATTAAAGCTTGTTCATGACTGATTCTCTATTTCTTATCAAGAGTAAGATGATATTGGCTGTGCAGCTCAAGGTACATAGGCAATGAAAATAACATAGAAACCTTAGCTTATCCTAAAGTACTAATAGGTAAACACAAACATTCCTATCTTCTATAAGAGATTATGTTAATTTAGAGTGATTTTTTTTGAAATTGACTTTTATAGGGTGGTTTAAATCACCATTATATTGCTGAGGAAGAATATGGTAAATGCCAGAGAAGAAGCCCCTCCCTGGAGCTTATATTGACTGTAATGGCACCTGACCCTCTAGTGAATAACTGCCCATAAAAATAAATTGTTGACTTGTGAAGAGAGTATACTCTTTCACGGCTCTGGCAAGCTCTATAACTTATATCTGATCCTCCTTACAACTGGGTCTCTGCTGCCCTATCACAATATTGGCCAATCATTATTATTTTTAGCTCCTTAACAATATTTAGAAAATATTTAATTGTACATCATGCTAAAAGGATAGAATAATTTCATTTTGGCAGCACAGGCATAGTTTGTGCTCATTAGATGCAAACTCTAAGAACATCTGTCAATTCTTCTTTGTTAATAAGAGCCCCAGCATTTCTTTCTGATGCTCTTAGGAGATCAACACACACCAGCCTCAGAACCTGTTTTGTGACTCCCACATCTGTCCTGTAAATTTTGCTGTCCAGCCTGTGACATTGAAGTTCTTCTAATAATTTATTGTTAAAAGGATATCAGGAAGAAGATAATGTTTAGATGAAGAAGACTTAGCCTGTTGAAAAACAACTGAATATTGTCAGAGTCACCATGTTCAAATTGTGTTAATTTAATGAAATTAATATTAACCTCCAGGAGATAGAGCATAAGAGACTAGACCAAGAACCAGAGACCTGGCAAGGTCACTGACTGACAAGGGCAAGTAATTTAATCTCTCTGAACTTCATTTTTCCTGTCTGTAATTTGAGATAATAATGGATTTTTCTTATCAAATGAGGTAATCTGCTTTATAGTATATCGTGAGTTGTGAAGTGCTACAAAATATATGGAGTTACCGTTCTCGGTGTTGAATTCATATTTGTTAGATTAAGAATGTTATGAATTGGAAACTTTAGTCTAAAAGTTGACTAGTTTCCAATGAGTTAATGGTTTACAGTTTATTTCAGTAAAAAGCTTTTTTCCTATTGTTCTCTAGAGAATAATTTCTGCACATTTTTTTACTACCATAGAATACTGAGCAGTCTGGTAATGTGAAATACTTTATGATCAGATGGGTTATGCTGAGAATGTTCTCTTCTCTGTATGGACCAAGTCCTAACAGTGGAAAAATCCAAGTCAATTTCATTTGATCCTTATGATAGTATTTCTCTGCTATCACACCACATTCCCGGAAAATGATTGCTCCTCTGTTAGGTTGAAATAATAGCTAGATTAGAGATTTGCAAGTATCAAGGATAAAGTGTACACAGTGGTTAAAACACTAATTAGTCTTTCAGAGAACCTTGACAAGAGATGATAAAACTAGGAACCCTTCTCTTCCTTTCTTAGCCTAGTCCATGTGAAAAATGTGCAGTTCACAATTTGGGATGTAGGATAGAAAAGAAAGGTGTACATATTTTGGAAAAGCTCCCCTGATATCTTGGTGATCCTCTTGTTAAGCCATTTTCCCCTCCTCCTTTTTATTGTTCCTCTGTTCTGTGGCTATATTTCTATTTCAAAAATTTATAAAATACAAGTTTGTATCAGAGATAAGGACATTCTCTACAGTGAGAAACAGATGAGAAATTTGATAAGCATTTAAGAAACTGAAATTTGTTGAACCCTTGGTTCAGTACAAAGATAAATAGCAGGCAAATATGTTCCTTCTATTAAACCAAATTTGTAGTTTTTATTTTGCTAGGATGAGTTCAAGGATGAGAAATGCTAATGTCTGGGTTATCAAAAGAGGAGATACACCTTTTGGTCAGGATTTAAGAATTTGTGAAATCCGTGTACCTTAGTTATTTCCTTCCATCCCCAAACACTTGCAGCCAAAAAGCAAGTAGTGTATAAGAAGAGAATTCACTGGGCACCACAATGTTTTGTGATTTTGAGTTGTAGAAAAGAGCTGAGATGAGAAGAATAAAAATGAAAGAAGAAAAAATGGTACCACTGTGGGAAAATAGACAAGAGATTTCTGCTTTCTGTTCATTTCATGATAAATGCTATACCATATTCCTATGCCAATTTCGGTGATCAGGTTAGTGTCATGAAATATGGATTCTGACAAGGATTGGGAGCTTGGCACCATGATGTTGATAGCAGGATTTATTGCTGAGACATTGGGCTGGGAGCTGCAAGGAGAAGGGACACTTTCTGAATCCCTATGAAACATGGGTGTATGTATGGGTATTTTATAAAATGGGATATTTCAGTTCTGGGATAAAATGGGATTCTCAGTTTCTGTATTCATTGTATGGATTTGATGTTTGCTTTGTTGATGACAGTCTCATTTGAAACTCCTTGTATAGTCTTATTTGACAGAAAAGGACAGTGTTGGCTACCTTGTAAATTACATTTTCTGGATGTCTTTTATAAGGTCAATATTAACAGAATTGAGATAAACTAAAGGAGTGATCAGGGCTGTGATGTTTTATGGTATAATTCTATAGGAAAGATCTAAATAATTAAATAATTGTACTTCCTTTTATTTCAAATCATTTAAAATGACTTAAAAACCACGGAAAGTAGAACAAATTAGAATCTGATAAAAGTATTTCCAAAAGAAGAAAGTAAAACCACTGTAAGGAAATGACTTAAGATGGAGAGGGAGTTGGCACAGCACAGAAATACTGATGTCAGAAGTTACTCAGTTGCTTTGAGTGAGTGCTAAATGTGGCTCTAACATTTCTAGTAGCCAATAAGAAATGTTTAGTTATTCAATTTCAAGTGTCCATTAAATAAAACAAAATTTCCTCAGGAGAACATTAGATTATAATAGAGCAACAATGAAAGAACTATTCTCTTTCCTTATCTTTTTTATTTTTTATCATTTTTATTTTTTAAAGATTTTATTTGGGAGAGAGAGAGAGAGCATGAGCAGGGTAGAGGGGAGAGGGAGAGGGAGAGAGGCAGACTCCCCGCTGAGAAGGACCCTGGGATCATGAACTGAACTGAAGGCAGACACTTAATCGACTGAGCCACACGGGTACCCCACCTTTTTTAAAAAATAAAATACAATGTTATAGAACTCTAGTCTTCAAAATAGTCTAATATTTTGTAATTTGGAAATCTCCAAATTCACTATATGAGGCTCTGATACCAAGACAGCAGAGTGACAAACTCCAAATCAGATATGCAGAATTTCATCCACATGTTAATTCTGGGCTCTATTATCGTCAGTTATTACTAATGAATACCTTTGTTATTCCATGTTGTTGTGCAGTGATAAAAAATAAAATCCATACTCAAATTTGAAGAAATTGGTTTTAGTCATCCAGTGAGGGCTCATATTTTATAATCTCTTCTAACCTGGGAAGATATACAATATTTTTCTTTTTAAAAAAAACATTCAGTGTTCTTCACCTGGATAGTTTTTTTCTGCCTGATCCTCTGTACATTCATTTATGACTCTTTGCAGTGAAGGGCTGCATGACATCTGTTTCAAATCAGATTCTCCCTAATTTTTATGTATGCCCTCTTGTTCCATCATCTGCATTAAAATTCACAAGCAGACATGATCTATTCCACACTGGATTTCATCTTCCGTACTACAGATCTATAAAACCTATCTTTACTGCCTTGTTTCACGGGTCTCTTCTGTAAGCATTTGTCTTCTTGGCATTTCATTCTTTCACCTTTGACCTGAAATCAGGCAAGTTTTGGGTTTTTCTTTTGGCATGTCAATGGCTAAAGCATCTTTCCGTAAAGGAGAAGGGCTAATCAAGTTGGCAATCCAAGAGAGGTCTGTGTATTCTCACTTCTCAGATTTGCAACACCTTCTCGTCATTCTTCTAGTGCCTTTTCTTGTTTTAAAAATCATTCCCCTGCACGGTGAAGACATCTGGACATTCTGAATAAGTGTCTGGTTGTATGTTGTGTATGTGTTTTCTTTTAAAAGGAGGCAAATTCCAATCCTTCTGCTGTGTTCATTCTTAGAGGATTGGTAAAATTCTTACTTTGAACGGAGTCATTCTTTCCCAGCAAGGTAAAGTTTTTGGAAATTTTGTTGGAAACATCTGTGTGACATCTCTTTTATCCTGGAAAGCCGCCTGCTCGCTCAGTGCTGAGGGATTTGTTTAATTAAGAGGGACAGGAGCCTGCTTTGAATCGCCAAGTAGTGCAGCTCTAAATTTTCTGGTCTTCTAGTAAGAAATCTGGTCTTTGCAGAACATCATTGAGAAGTAGAAGACAGGATTTTACACTTTTCAGGGAATATCTTGCTATTTAGATGAGTGGTTTGAGATAATAACATCAGGAGCAACTTTGTGACTTCCCTAACTCCCTTAGGGCTAGTAGATTGAGTGTACTTGAACAATAATTTGCTTAGCACCTACTATTTTTTTTAACTTTTGTCAGTATACCTATATTACTCATAGCTTACATTAATAGAGATGGTGAACAGTATTTTGTTCATAACAGTTGAGTCCACAATCTAATAAGAGAGATATTATTGACCAATTAGAAAAAATGAGTTGATTGTTTTAATGCTGATCTTTAGAAAGACCTTTAGTACAATGGTAGAAAATAACAATCTTTTACTTCTTTAAACTTTGTTTTCCAGTCCTGTGGTTTGAAACATGCTTTGTGGAGGAGTATTACCAAATGTTTTGCAGTATCTTTGTTATTCTCTCCATTTGTTCAAACATCTAAAAATTCTTTTGCATTTGTAGAATCAGTGATTTATAATGCTCTGGCTTAATCCTATTGCAAGTGGGTGGACAAATTAAAACTATTTTGGTTTGGTTTTTCATGTGGTCTCCAGCTATTGTTTTTACCTAGTGACAATTTTCCTTTATTCTTGCCAGGTTATTGGCATAACTTGTAACTGGCATACCAGTTAATGACAAATTATTGTGTGGAATATTCTTTTGATTGACTGGAGCCTCAAACTATGGGCTTTGGGGTTGGAAGATGTATTATATCCAGTTTTTATGCTAGTTAGGAATCATGCTATTGTTATAAATTTAGCCATCTCCCTTTCTTGGTCCATTCTTCTATATTTTTCTAATAAACATTTTTAAGAAGAAGAATATGGTTAGAATCTATACCTAATCTTCAATATACAGTTGTTCTTTTAATATGTTCTCTAAACCTTTACATATAGTTGTGACTATCTTGCTGACTAATAGGAAATATCAGGAATATAAGAAATCATGTAAATGGTAATTGAGTATTGAGAGATCATCAGTATTAAACAGTGGTTGGAAAACCATAGGCTGTGAGTCAAACCTGGTCCACTACCAATTTTTGTAAATAAAGTTTTATTGTAATGCAGCCACATCATTTGTTTATCTGTTGTCTATAACTGATTTTGTACTATGTCTGGTAGTTGCAGCAAAGGCTGTGTGGAATGCTAAGCCTAAAATAATTATCATCTGGTCTTTGCCCTTGAGGACGGCTCTATTTATCTCTGTGCAGCTTGTCCAGTGCAATGGTGAAGTTAGAGTTCAATTTATTTTTCTTACAGTATCTGAGCACTTAATTGCCTTTGACAAACTAGGATATATGAAAATCTAATATAATTCACAAAGTCACTGATTTCACATATATGAATATATTTCAAGCTCTTTATAGCTTGCTGTGACAGGATGGCCAACTCTTGAATGATTTAGTATTTTGATACTCTCAGTATGTAATGATATAATGATATAATTAAGTCATTAATTTTAATGACCTCTCAGGAAAAGGAAATAAAATCAGTTGAGTACCTCCTATGATTCAGACTCTGTGCTAACTTCTGTCCCCAGGTGGCATTTAAAATCTAGAAAGTAGACTATCAGCAACACAGAGACAAAAGCCGTGCTGGGGTCCAAGGGAGACACTTTGCTTCTCATATCCTCTTCCATCCAATTCTCATTTTACCAATGAGAAAATTAAATTCACTATGCTCAAATAGCTTGACTGAAATTAGAAATTAGAAAGTAGCAGAGTTGGACATATGAATATAAGGTCTACAGGGTTCCAAATCCCATGCTTCTTATGCTAAGCCATGTTACCTAGTATTTTATATATAGTACATCAGGACATAATGTGTCTTCAGAAAAATCTACTTGATTTTTTTTTCCTTTTTTTTTTTTTCCTAAATACCACTAAGATCTTTCTCAAAAGTTATTAACTACCTCCAACACCTTATTCACCCACTAGGTAAGATGGTATTGAATAGGTCTAATGTAATATCATCTGTATAAGGGGAAAGTAAGATACCAAAATCAGACTCACTTCAAGAAACCAACAAAGGTTTATAGGAAAAGGGGGACTGGGTCTAAAAGCACTCTCAGTTGTGACTAGATTACATTATATCCCTTTGGCACATGTGGAAAAATGTTAATTCCTCTCCTAATTTCTTCTGTCCAAGCCACTCTTCCAAAGGCTAATATTTTTACATGACACAAACAAGGAATGACAGTAGGCCAGCAGGACAGTGAACAAATTTTTGAGCTTATTATAGGCCCCGATGTAACAGGGATACATCATCCAAAATGACCCCCTATCCTGCCATATCCCTTGATGCTAGTTCCTTTTGATTCCTTATAATGGCAAACTTCTGCTAGAGTTCCTGTTGTTATTCTTCTCCTTGACACTAACTTCATTTGGAGAGAAATTAGCAGCTACGTAAGAACTCCAGACTTGCAGAAATATTTGTAATACTTTAGTTCTTTTGTGACAAATCACTGGCTCTCTTTTAACAAGCTGACAATGAAATGAACTTTTATAAGAATCGCAAAATTTTCAGGGATGACATATCTGCGGATTGTCACTTTTGCCATCAGTTTTTTCCCCGTGTAAGAAGGCTTTAACTTGGCTTACTGAATCAAATCCTGAAGC
Source organism: Ailuropoda melanoleuca (assembly GCF_002007445.2). Classification (NCBI taxonomy): domain Eukaryota; kingdom Metazoa; phylum Chordata; class Mammalia; order Carnivora; family Ursidae; genus Ailuropoda; species Ailuropoda melanoleuca. The sequence goes on from NC_048222.1 coordinate 124,977,627, forward strand.
AATTATAAATTGGTTAATAACTATTTGGAATAAAATTAAATCTGCATGTATATATAGCTTAGGTTTCAAAATGGTTAAATCTAGTGAATTATAATCCTGAACTACACTAACTATATTTCTTTCTCTTTCTTTTCTCTTTCTTTTCTTTTCTTTCTTTTTTCTTTTCTTTTCTTTTCTTTCTTTTCTTTTCTTTTCTTTTCTTTTCTTTTCTTTTCTTTCTTTCTTTTCTTTTTTCTTTTCTTTTCTTTTCTTTCTTTTCTTTTTTCTTTCTTTTCTTTCTTTCTTTCTTTTTCTTTTCTTTCCTTTTCTTTTCTTTCCTTTTCTTTCTTTTCTTTCTTTCTTTCTTTCTTTCTTTCTTTCTTTCTTTCTTTCTTTCTTTCTATATAGAGGTCAAATAATTATGGCCACAGGAATTTTATTTATTAATTTCTTATTTGTGGTAATATAAAGCACATTAGGTGAAAACAACCAGGGAGTAAATACTTTGTTTATTGCTTTACATAGGTATAACAAATTCTAACATATTTAGGGGTTCTGCTGCCAAGTGAAATCTGGTGGTCCTGATGAGACAAAAATAAGAGAATGGATTGTTTTGGCTCAACTCTCTGGGTAGTGCTAAGCATAAGATTGCATCGGGGAGTATAAACTTTAGAGGATGTGGATAGAAAAGAGTTGAAAAAATACATATATTCCACATATTCTACATGTAAAATTGTAACCGTATCATAACAGAAAACATATGTGGTGCCATTAGCTTGACTTGAATTACTGAACATGCGCATAGACTCTTTTAAATTCTCCAGCATTTTAAAAAAGGGCATAAAATTCTAAATGTTGTTTTAAGAATATATGTCAAGCCAACCTGATGATTAAATAGTATCAAAAAATAAAGAAGTTTAGGAGGAAACACTGTCATACAAAATTTGGACCTTAAATTTATAAATAAGGAGATGAATTTCAATAATAATTAAGCTGGCATTTAAGTACTTTTTTTTCTGAATATACAAATCATGCTAATATTGTTGTCTGGATATGATTAGCTTATTATGACAGACTGTGAGGTCATTAAGAAAATTAACATATTCCAGGTGCATTATTCTACTGGCATAATGCCATGGAGGAAATGTGTTTATTCACTGAAACCAAGAAAAATATAATTTAATTCAGATGTGCAAGATAAAACTCAGTTTAAAACCACTAGTGGCATTTCCCCCCATTGGCACCAAAAAGCACAATCTGAGCTTTTAACAATATGTTTTAGCAAATTACAAATGTATTTTACAGGAGTGTTTTCAACCCCAAATTCTATCAACATAGTGAATGAGGGATGTAATACATTTTTGGGTGCTGATTTGGAATTTTTTTGCAGGAATAATCATATGTTAAGGTTTATGAAAATTAGGTTAATGAACATATATACACATAAACTTTTCTTTGATTTATTAACTTAGTAAGAAATCTTGAGTGCCTGCTAGTTGTCATGCTTTGATTTTAGGTATTTGTTGATGAGTAAAACATCTGTCAAATTAAAATACCTTTTATGTTCAGTTTGCTCTGAAATAATAATTTTTTGTGAATAAAAAAACTAAGATTTAAAAAAATGTCATACTTCCCAATTATTTAATTAATTTATAAGTTGATTTTGCAGTATTGGAAGGAAGAGACCCAAATATTTAAATCTGAAGTGCAGTAATTTTTTTAATATAACATAGGAAATTCTGATGTTCTTCCTAGGAAAAATAGCATAAAACTAAGACTATGTATATCTTGATTTAATATGAAATCCTTCATCAGCTCCTCAAAGTAGTTTTAGCCTGTTAAGTATTTAGTTTCACAACTGAATTAATATTTCTTACTTAAAATGCTTTTTAAGATTCTCTTTTAACATTTTTTTCTCAATTTCTCACAATAATAGAGGAGAAATTGACATTTACAGAATGGTACAGTGTTCCTGATTATGTAGGAATAAACCATACTTTTCTTTAACACAGATTTTTTCCCTAGTAAAGTATGCATGGGAGTGCCAGATCTGAATATACCTGAGGTATTATTTTTTTCCCTAAAGCAAGTCTATTTTAATTATTTTAAGTCACTTCTGTCTGTTTAGTCTAATACTAGTAAGTGGCAATTGGAAAGAGAAGAGAAAAATATCCAGTTGAAATTTAACTTTTTCAGTAGATTACATTGGGGGGCGGGGTGGGAAAATTTCCTTTTAGAAACACAGATGCCTTTTAAATTGGTATTTTTACATCACAAGGTGTTCATACATCATACTGAAGCCTGAAAAATGTGATTCAGAACTGTAGTCTGGGATACTTCCTTACCTATCTCATCTTAAAATTCTTGATTAAATCATCAAATCCTATTTCTACTGCTACATGCATTTTCAGAGTAAAACTGTGTTCTGTGGAATATCAGTTAAACCTTAATGTTCATAGTTCCCCCCTCTCCCATTTTTCATAAAATATGGTGAATGTGAGTGATTTTTTTTTCTTTTGTAAGAGAAGGTAAGAGAGAGATGGGGCAGGAGGGGCAGAGAGAGGAAGGGGGAGAGAGAGAGAATCTTAAGCAGGCTCCATTCCCCAGCATAGAGCCTACTGATGCAGGGCTTGATTTCACTGCCCTGAGATCATGACCTGAGGTGAAATGGAGTTGGACACTTAACCAACTGAGCCACCGCGGCACCCCAAGTGAATGAGTTCTTAAATAACAATTCCGTTACCAAATAGTTTGGAAAATTGCTGACATTTCTGCTCTCTAACCTAATTTACATCTTTTTAACATTAGGCCTTGTATACTCAAATTTTATCTTTTTTCCCTTCATTAATAGCCTGTGTGAAAAAAATATAAGTAGTTTACTTTGAATCTTTGGCGTTTTGAAGTAGAATTAAAAAGTTCTTGTTTGTGTAAAGGCCCCACAACTATTTGGAAAAGCATAAGGCTACAAAAATTAAAACTGAAATGTTACGAAAATCGATAAGAATGAGAGCTAAGAAAACAGAGCACTCAATACAAGTGGTTTGAGATAAGGGGTCTTTATTCATTTATGTAGTTCTTGGAGATCAGGAAATTAAAATTAGAACAAAGGAGCCATTGCAGATTTCCAGTGGCATTTCATAAGGTACATCTGTACAACCGCTAAAGCCATCATTTTGAAGTGGTTGAATTCTTAGCAGATAGGCTTCATTACCCAAAACACAACTAGAAGTGAACTTGAATAATAGGTCACATTACATTATCTCTATAGCTCTTATTCAGGCATAAGCTAGATCTCATTAGCTATGACCTTGGCTGTGCCTCTGGAATCTACAAATAGGAATTCGATTATTATTTTTCCATAAAAGAAAAAATGGAAACTGAAGGGAGCTAATGTCTGTGGGATACTTATCATATGTCTTTGCTAACCTGTCTTGAGAAAACCAGGCCTTGTGGAGGCTGGTCACCATTGCTTTAACGAATGGATCAATAAGCCTGATTGTCCAGGCTTATGAAACAAAATGCTTGTTTGGTGTAAAGTCGATATGTGGGATTTTGTCAGGTTTCAGATTGAGTCACTGGCTACCATTCTTTGTATTTTTCTAAAAGAGTTAAGAAGTAAATGTAAATGAAATGTATGAAAATGATTGATCTGTTTAGAGGAAAAAACAATTATCAGTCTTATTTGATAAAGCAGTTTCTGTAGGGGAAACTTCCTAGAATTGTTCCATAAATGTATTTTTGCATCTGATAGAATCTAACTTTATAAATTACTTTTAAAATAATTTCATGATTCTGAATTTTTACTTCAATAAGTTTCGCTTTTTTTTCTCACACTCATTTTAGTTATGTTTTCCTCCCTCTGACATCACAATATTCTGTGATTTTTTTTTTTTTTGACAGTATAGGTAGGAGTTTTTGACCAATACTTTCTCACGGTTATGCATGGTTTACATAATTTAATTCCGGAGGAGACTTCATTCTTTTTTTTTTTTTTTAATTATGTCATGTTAGTCACCATACAGTACTTCATTAGCTTTTGATGTAGTGTTCCATGATTCATTGTTTGCGTATAACACCCAAGTGCTCATTGCAGTATGTGTCCTTCTTAATACCCATCACTCTTAAAAATTTTTCACCATCCTGAAATGAAAGAAATTTAAAAAGTCATGAATCATTCATTACATGATAAGGGACATGTCTTTTCTGGACTTGCCCTCACAAATGAGGATCTATCATGTATTTTTTTTTTTTAAGTACTAGCTCAACCTTCTTATCAGAATTTTATAGAGTAAACAAATGTGAAATAGGAAATAATGGTCTAACATAAAGGCATACTAGCACAGAGATAGAGGTCTAAATTGGATTGTTTTTCTTTTCTTTGTCGATGCTGTTGTTGTTTTCCTGCAGAGATATATGAACTTCTACACTTTTTCCTATTTTTTAGTAGTAGGTAGGTTAGATTCTGTCCAAAACAGACTATTTAGATATTGTCTTTTGGAGAAACTTAATTTATGCTTGCTTTCTGGCTAGTATGTTGGTAAGACTAACCAAGGCACCAGTGTGTCCTTACATGTTGAATATGCTTACTTTCTTATTAGAGGAAATTCTCTAGCATTGGTTTTTTGTTTCTCAAAAAATATTGATGAATAAAATAGAAAAAAATTTTAATTTTAAATACAGAGAAAGGAGACCCAATTTGACTCTGTTACAATATTTTTAGTGTTTGAGGCCCAGATTATTCACCCTGTCATTTGAAATCTTAAATTTATGTACATATATATAATATATATATAAATTTATACATATATAATTAACACAAGTATATACGTCAAGTGAACTTTTAATATGAGTAACAGTGAAGTGAATATATGCACTTCAACATCTTAGGTATAGGATTATTTGAAATATTTGAGTTATTTTATTCCCCTTTCTGCATGTTTTGATTTGAAAAGGTACAATTTAATGCCTTGACTGAGAAATCAAGCTTTTTTTTTTGTTTTTCTGTTAGAGAATGCACATGCATGCAGGAGTGGGGGGTGGAGGGGAGAGGGAAAGAGAGAATCCAGAGGGAGGCTGCATGCCTAGCACAGAGCCAGCTGTAGGGCTCAATTGCAGGACCCCTAAGATCATGACCTGAGCCAGAATCAGAAGTTGGAGCCACCCAGGCCCCCCCCCGCCCAAGAAATCAAGCTTTTGAATAATTAAATAATAGACTAATAATTTAAACATGTAATTTAACAATAGGACTAATGTATTAACATTGGAAGGTGTTTCCTGTACTCAATAAAATGAATTTTTAGAAATATCACGTCCTGAATGAACACTTTTAGGTAGGTTTCTCGAGATTATATTTACTAGAGATAATGATTTGATAATCAGAATGTTTTCAGTGCTGATAAAAATTAATAGGAATATAGTTTTAGGGTGGCATGCATACAAAACTGTGAGCATAAGTCCTTTGTTGAGTAACTGTCTTATATTTTCTATCATTCATTTAAAACTTATTATTTAATGGTGCAAATAAATGAATTCAATTTAGTTAATTGTTTCAGAATTAGTGACTAGTTAAAACGTTACTAGATGGAGAAGTTGAAGCCCAGAGAGGCTGTATGATTTGTTGGATCAAGATCATAAAATGTGGGGCACCTGGGTGGCTCAGTCGTTAAGCGTCTGCCTTCGGCTCAGGGCGTGATCCCAGAGAGCCTGCTTCTTCCTCTCCCACTCTCCCTGCTTGTTTTCCCTCTCTCGCTGGCTGTCTCTCTCTGTGTCAAATAAATAAATAAAATCTTAAAAAAAAAAAAAAGATCATAAAATGTATTTGTTGTCAGGCCAGAACCTGATTGAAGGTTTATGTACTCCTAGGGTTGTGTTTTCATACCCAACTAGACCACACCATTATAATGTCAATAAACTTTAGACAACCCCCTCCCCTACAAGATGATTTTATCCTCATCCATGGAAACTTTGAATATGTTACATTATATAGCAAAGGAGAATTAAAGTTGCAGATGGATTTAAATTTGTTAATCATTTGGATTTAGGGAGTGTCTCCTGTATTATCCAGGTGTGCCCAGTGTAATTGCAAGGACCCTTACATATGGAAGAGGGAGGTAGAGAAGTCAGGGTCAGGATCAGGAAGATGTGACCTGCGAAAGATTTAACGGCCTTTGCTGGCTTTGAATATGGACCAACAGGGCCCGGATTTAAGGAATGCAGGCAGCCTCTAGAAAGGTGAAAAGCTCAGAGAAAACAGATTCTCCCCAGAGCCTTAGAAAGAATGCAGCTCTGCAGACAACTTGATTTTAGCTCAGTGAGGCCGATTTCAGGCCTCTGTCCTCCAGAAGTACAAGTAAGATACTAAATCTGTGTTATTTTAGGCCACTAAGTTTGTGGCACTTTGTTACAGCAGTAATAGAAAACTAATACACATTAGAAACAGAGATAGAACATTTTAAATTATTAAGTAGAATTGAATGATTTCCACGCATGAGGAATGAAAGATCTTGTTAAAGGAAAGTTAAGAATAAAAAAGATATGAATGGATGCTTTCTCTTTTTTAGGGTTCACAAACAAGTTCATTCTCTCTCAGTTCTTTCAGATCAATGAGCATCATACAGCCGGCATATTTTTTATCCACCATTGGGAAATAGCACACATTTGTGCTGTTACCTCCTTTAGAAACGGTGTGGCCTGATTTATTAGATGAACATAAAAATTTCTACTCATGGTTGTGCTTTAGGAATTTATTATTTCTTATTTTTTTTTGTTTTTAATATGTGAAATGGGAGTAACACTACTCATATCCTAGATAAGGTTTGGATTTTCTCTTTGAAGACTTGATGTGGTAGAAAAATTCATTTGCATGTTTATTTTTTACAATAGAGTGGGCTAGTCTGTAAGAAAATCCTGATGCTTTGATCTTGTTCATTGACAAACTGGTTTTCAAAAACTACATTGTTTTCTTTTTCTTTGTTTTTGTTCACACACTTAAATTTGCTTTATTTGGGATTATTTGGGTTCACTGCTATTTTCATGACAGCTGAAGGACTGTAGTAGTGATCTCCTGCTTCCACTGTGGCTATAATAGCTTCCATCTTTTGTTTCCTAGGTCCTTCTCAGCAGTCATGCTGAAAGCAGTTTTATTAAGACCAGGCAGATTTGATTTCTTGGAAAGAATCTTGGGAACATTGTCATATGAACTTTACGAAAGTTTGTATCTGATAAACAAGGATCATACTCAGATTCAAGCAAGAAGGTTAATAAGCTGGCATAGCTGGAAAACAGGTCAACATCACACAACAGTATGTTCTCTAATTATTAGCCCTTCACGGTGGCTGATTCATTTTCTTGCAGGAGTTATACCAAAAGGCGTCACTAGACTAAGCATTAAGGACCCAGTGGTGCATTGCAATTTTAATTTTTGTCTTTAAGGTACCATGGTGTTCAACTTTTTAAGATCAAACCTTAATTTTAGTCAAACTAGGCACTTGCCTGCCTTTCTTATTGACATGAGGAATAGAAACCTTAAAAACTGTAGCGAGTCATTACTCTCACATTAATGGATAGATTTACAATTGATAGAGATTAAATTCCAGTGAGAGTTGGTGCATGGACATAAGACATTATTTATAAAAACTATTTATATGAAAAACTAGGAAATTCTATATAACATGTCAATAACTTACTTTATTTCTGTGCCTTTCAAAGATATGTTGACAATTTTATTTAATGCTAATGTTGTAAAATAAAGTATTTGGCTGACTTTAGGTCCTGGAATTTCCTAAACTCTAGGATTGTTTTTGTTATTAATGGTGGACACCTGGGATCACTCCTGAGTTTGTGCTAATAAGGTGACTCATGGTGGGCCTTGGGTAATTTCAGCATGGCAGCTGATTAAATGGTTGGGGCTTTGAACCATATAATACAAGAATGGACTCCTGACCTTGAGGGTGAGAGGGGAGCTGGAGATTGAGTTCAATGACTCAATCAGATATACCCACGTAATGAAATTCCAATAAAACTCTGGACTTGGATGAACTTTCTGTTTGGTGATATACATCAATTTGCTAGGAGTATGATGTAGTCCTGAGGACACAGAAATTTTGCATTTAGGACCCTCATGGATCTCATCCTATGCATCTTTTCATTTTGATGGTCCTTATTTATATCAATTATAATAAAACTATAATTATGAGTATAGTGTTTTCCTAAGTCCTGTGAATCATCTCACCCAATTATTGAACTTGATGAGGTAGTGGGAACTCCTGAATTTGTACCCAAATGGTCAGACGTGTAGGTAGCCTGGTAACCCCAGAGCTTGGCTGGTATCCCAAGTGAGGGATGTCTTGTTAGAGAGGATTGTGCCTTTAACCTGTGAAATTTGACTCAACTCCAGGTAATTAGTGTCATAATGGCATTATAGCCAATTAGAACTTTCATGCATAGAAATACATATCTATTTATGTATGTCTGCATCATTGAGTTAATTCTGCTGTTTCGGTTTAGAATTTTGATATTTATTTTTTATCTGGATACATAATATACAGAACTAACATGCTTTAAAATCATTTCCGATTTCAGTGAATTTTCATAGTTCTTCAGTGCTAAGGCGTGTGGAAAGGAATTATCCTAGTCTTTTGATGAAACTAAAATTATTTATTCTTTGATTATTAAAATGCCTGCTCCATTCACTCTAAAACTGGGCTGGGAACACTGGGATGGTTGCTTGAGGCACTGATATACATAGTGTTGTTAGGTTAAGGTAATTCATTTACCTGATCATACCCTAAATCATATCTTTATCTTGGACTCAGGACTGTTACGGGGACAAATTCATCCTTTGATCATCATCCAAATGCATGCTGCCATTCTTTATAATTATTAGAATTAAGCACTAAAAACTTGCCTAATACTCTTTTTAATTGAAACAAAATGGTCATGCTACAGATACTAATACTACCTTTATTACCTATGACAAAGCTGAAGCATGGAAAGCTTATGTAAACTGTGAATGTTATTTAAGTTGTGGATGGGAGAGCCAGTGTCAGTTTCGGTCTTGTCCTTGTCCTTGACCTATGAACGATTCATTGGCCAGTTGTGTTCACATCTCACATTCACAAGGTGATGCTGATTTTTAGACGCTGTTGCAATTAAAATATAATTGAATACATTAAATTCAGTGTCAATAATTCATTTATTAGTAATATTTACAGAGCACCTATCATGTGTCAGGTACTGGGCAGGTACTGGAGATATAACTCAAAACGGAACTGTTTCAGTTTACTTCGGGGCAGGGATATCTGGGAGATTTGTACCAGCTGCTCCTCTCAGACCCCGACTCTCCAGCACACTCACTGAGAACATTCTGGGCTTGGCTGCTTCTTTTTTTTTTTAGGTTAGCAATTATGTTTATTTTTTTAAAATAAAATTGTTTTAAATTTAAATTCAGTTAATTAACATATAATGTATTATTAGTTTCAGGGGTAGAGTTCAGAGACTTATCAGTCTTATATAACACCCAGTGCTCATTACATCCCGTGCCCTCTTTAATGTCCATCACCCAGTTACTCCATCCCTCCACCCTTCTCCCCTCCAGCAACCCTCAGATTGTTTCCTATGATTAAGAGTCTCTTATGGTTTGTCTCCCTCTCCGATTTCATCTTGTTTTATTTTTTTCTCTCTTCACCTGGGCTTGGCTTCTTTTGTGCCCTTTGTGTCTATGGGAAAAAGGTATGAAGAGTTAAAAGGAGAAGGTGAAAAAAGCAAAATCAATTTGATCAGTAAAAGAACTGCATAAAACTGATGCTCTTTTTTGGTCCACATTTTCATGTCCTGTTATTTTTAGTCTTTTTCATTAGAAAATCTACCTAAATTTAAATGGGATTTTATAGTTCTGAGATTGTTATCAGAACATTTGCGTATTGAAGATTCCTAAATGATACTTGCCCTTCCGTGTTTCTATTTAACTTTTATTTCACTTGTCATTTGAGATCACTGAGGTCCCAAATTCTGGTTCTTCCATTACCCCAACTTCTCTAATTACCATAATGTATTAGTTTTGACTTTCCGTCCCTTCCTCCCTCTCTGTCTGTGTCTCTCTTTTTTTTTTTTTTTAAAGATTTATTTATTTATTTATTTGACAGAGATAGAGACAGCCAGTGAGAGAGGGAACACAAGCAGGGGGAGTGGGAGAGGAAAGAAGCAGGCTCACAGCGGAGGAGCCTGATGTGGGGCTCGATCCCAGAACGCCGGGATCACGCCCTGAGCCGAAGGCAGACGCCCAATCGCTGTGCCACCCAGGCGCCCCTGTGTCTCTCTTTTTAACACACACACACACACACACACACACACACACACACTATTGAAGAGAAACTGATTTTTCAGATGGAGAAAAAAATATAATACTGTTTCATGTACAAATTACCTTTGAGCCTCTATCAGTACTCAAAGTCAAATTTCTGTTGCAGGAAGACTGGGAAATAAAACTATACAGTATTTGGCTAAAATTAGCTAAATTACATTATAGATTATGTGTAAGTATTTGGGGGCGGTGTTATATGTATTTTTAAATTTTGTGCCTTCATCTGAGATTAGAGGTTCTTTTTAATCTTAAAAGATTAAAGCACATATGTGCATCATAATGATTATTATATACATTTAACTAATGGGCTGTATTATATATACATTTATAATATAAATTATATATACATTTAGCTAATTAGATTTTAGATTATTTAAAATATGTGCAGTTGCTCTATGTTGGCATACAGGCAATTAAAAAAACAATTTTTATGTCATTTGTTTCAAGAACTGTTAAGGTATTTTAAGAAACTGTTTAGCTGGAATCTGCATGTTAACTGAAGTGGATAATTGAGATAATTACTTGAACTATTCCAGAGAAAACTATATTTCAATCAACTGTATCTTCTGATATTTTTTACCTGTTTAGCCTAATTATTTGGATTATATTTTCAGTTTTTAATATCAAGTCCTACATACCTAAACATGCCAACATAATTTTTTACATTGGGACTGCAGTTAAGAATTATTGTTAAATATGGGGCGCCTGGGTGGCTCAGTTGGTTAAGCATCTGCCTTTGGCTCAGGTCATGATCTTGGGATCCTGGGATTGATTGAGTCCCATGTTGGGCTCTCTGCTCAGCAGGGAGCCTGCCACTCCCTCTCCCTCTGTGATCTCTCTTGCTCTCAATCTCCCTCAAATAAATAAATAAAATCTTAAGAAAAGGATTATTGTTAAATAATAAACAAAATGAATATTATCTCAAAGTCAAAAGACAAATATAAAGTGCTTTAGGAATATATTATTTAATAAAATTGATGTTATATCAGAGCTACTATAATGTTGTAGCAGTATTTCATTTCAGCTTCCTTCTCTATATGTTCATTAAAAAAAAGTGTAGGAGGAGATTAAAGAAAGATGTATCTTTTCTTTTTACTCCCTCCAGCCTTCTCTCAGGTCAATAAAAAACAGGTGTGTGTGTGCGTGCGTGTGTGTGTGTGTGTGTGTGTGTGCGCGCGCGCGCGCGTGCGTGCTGGGGGGGTAGGCAGGGCATGTTAATGGAAGTTAGAAGGTGTGGTCATTGTAGTGTATCTGGGCAGAGACATCTTGGTTGAGGGACTTTTGGAGGATGGTAATTGCTATTTCTTGATCTATGTAGTACATACAAAGGTGTTCACTATTTCTTTATTCATTACATTATGTTTATATATTGTTTACTTTTGTCTTGGTGTATCATATTCCATAATTTTAAAAAGAAAGCAAAAATGCAATCTTATTAAAGGACATAAAATATAAACTATACAAATTGAGAGATACTGATGGTGCTGGATGGGAAAACAATATAAACCTAGCAGTTCTTTTGCTTTGTATATTTAATGTAATTCCAGGCAGAATAGCAGTGTTTTCAAAAATTAGATAAAATTATTTGCAAATATATACGAAAGAGTAGATATTCTAGAATATTCAAGAAAGATATGAGAAAAAGAATTTTAAGTAGAAACTTGCCTTGGCTGATACTGAAAGTTACTACCAAACCATTGTAATTAAAAAGCATGGGATCGCACAGGAGTAGAAAAGCAGATTAGTTTAACACAATAGGAACCCAGATATAAAATCAAGGGCGTAAAAAGAATTAAAGTAATGTGCAGATGACATTACAATTTAGTGGAAAAAAACCAAGTTATTTAATTAAAGATCTGACCTAGTTGATTATCCACCTGGCAAAGACTTTAACAAAGCTGAGATTTTAGAGGATCAAAGGTAAAAATCTAATAATAAGAAATGTGTAATCGTTAACCCAATATAAAGGATATCTTTCTAAACAAGTTAGGAAACTCAGAAAAGATAAATATATTTGATTTGAGAAAACAGAGTGAAAAGTTTGAATGACAAGACTGTATCACAGTCAAAGGGCAAACTGTTGTCTGAGAAGAAGGACATTATTTGTGTCAGTGTGATGGTCAATATTTCTAATAGGCAAAGGACTCTTGTAAGCTGAAAATGTAAAATCATATTTGAAAAAAATGGCTATGGATATGTATTATGCATAGTATTTTATCTGTATTAAGAATTTTCCAACAATTATTCACCATATTGGAAATCACATCACAATTTATGGTATTGAATTCATTAACACATCTGCATATGCATTTGTTTATAACAAAATATTCATTATTTTTGTTTACTTATCTATTTTCTTATTTTTTATTGAGGTATAATTGACAGATCATACTATATTAATTTCAGGTGTACAACAGCACTTTGGGTTTTGTGGGTGTGAGTCCTGTTGGTTTTCAAAGCCAGAAGTTTTGAGGGCTCATAGCTCAGATGCAAGTCTTAAGTGTCGGGTTGCTTAATGTGGAGAACAAACCCTTTGCTCTTAAGGGAGAAACTCCGATGATTTGTTTGTTTCCCTCTGACTGCGGGTCCCTGCACCAGGGGTGGGGTTTATGGTGAGACCCTGTCTCAGCTTCTCCTACCTGCCTGGATGTGGCCCCTTTATTATTTCATGTGAAGGAACTGTTCAGGTAGATCTTAGGTGTTTTTCAGAAGTAGTTGTTCCATATGTAGCCATAGATTTGGTGTGTCTGTGGGAGAAGGGGAGTTCAGGATTTAACTTCATCCCCATCTTGGACCACCTGTCTTCATTTGTCCATTATTTTAAAATGTCAACTATAAAGAGTATTGATAATATTTCAGTTGAATAATGATATTGGATTTTAGGATATTTCCCACAACTGAGCAGGTATTGAATGCTTACCCTGCCAATATACTGTTTTCCTAATAAAGCAACAAAGCAGTCAAGATTAAGTGAAAGTTTTAGAAGCAAACATGTTTATAAAATGGGAAGATACATAAGATATTTCATTTATTAGAGGGTTAAAGATATTTCTTGGAATGTTTAAAAAATCTTCCGGTCAGAAGGATGCATGCTGTGTTTCTTAACAAAATAGCTCGAAGAATTGCAAAGTGCTATAATTGATACAACATAAAGGGAAAAATAACCTTTCTACAAATTGACCAAAATCCAAATTCAATAACCTTGTCTGTTTTATTTATGACTGAAGTTTGAGTAATATTGTCAAGATGGTGAAAAATATTGAAATTTATGTAATGTACTGCAGTCAAATGAGTTTTCATGTTGATAATGCGGTTTTACTTCTGGCATATAAAATGTTCATAAGGAATAGTCATAGTGTATATGTGTTGCTGAAGCAAGCACGAAATAATCATAGTGTAAATGTTACTTTCAAAATTACTCATGATGGCTATATAAGGTTGTTAATATATAAAATATTTATAAGTTATTTCACAGAAAAAAATTATTTTTCCAATGACATTGCTTATACCAGAGGTATAGCACAAGCTATGATTACTCACTATACAAGTTTTCAGTCCATTTTAAAAACTAGCACCAGAAGTTGTAGGAATTCATTGCCTTATACTTTGACAGTTCTTAATCTAAGGGATCTGAGTGAAAGATTCAACAAATTAATGAATTTTTTAAATTCTATTAAAAATATATGATTAACCATTTGATTAATAGATTATTACATATATTATAGAACATTGTCATTCTATACACAGTAGATGACTCTCCAAAGTAAATAGTTTAACATTTAAAAATATTTCATACTGTTTTATATTTTTTATTCAATCAATAAAAAAATAAACATCATAATTGAGGGGGGCACCTGGGTGGTGCAGTGGTTGAGTGTCTGACTTGGGGTTTCAGCTCAGGTTGTGATCTCTGGGCACTAAGATCGAGACCCACGTCGGGCTCTGTGCTCAGTGCGGAGTTTGCTGGAGGCTCTCTCTCCTTCTCCCTCTGCCCCTTCCCTATTTTCTCTCTCCCTCTCTCTTTCTAAAATAAATAAATCTTTAAAAACTAAACATCATAATTGATATTATTAGTGAAATTGTGAAATTGTGACAATAATATGATAGTTTTTGAATGTGTTTGCAAATAATCAAGGATATGAAATTAATTTCATTAAATGAAGGGAAATTTGTGATTTATAAATAAGCTTATTTTAAACAAACACATTTGCTTACCAAGAATTTTCCATTTCCATATTTGCAGTCATTTATTTAATTTATTTAGGATAGATTTAAAGACTGACTTGAAAATACAGCTTTTTACTTGGATGCTTTTTAAAGTTTTCCAACTCAGTTGGTAGTAACATCATCCTTCTAAGCCAAAAGCTTTGGAGCCATTCTTGATATGTCTTTTTCTTTCAAACCCCACATCTTATCCTTCAAGAAATCTTATTGGCTCTCTATTCAGAATATGACAACCGTTCACCATCTCCATGGTCATTACTCTTGTTCTTTTGGGGTGATTACAGCAGAGTCCTAACTGGTCTCCCTGCTTTCACGCTAGCTGCCTGCCCCTCTCTTCTCGAAACAGAAGACAAAATGACCTGGCTCCTGTGCTGGGTCATGTAAATTGGATCTTTCTTCTGTTCAAAACTCTGCAATGGTTTCCAGTTTCACCCAGGGGAAAAATCCAAAATCCCTATGTGACCTGTGTGATCTGGCTCCTCAGTGTTAGTTCTTTCATCTTCTGTCTCATCCCAGAGCAGCCACAATAGCTTTCTAGCTGTTTCTCCAGTGGGGCTGATAAGCTCTTATCCTGGTGCTTTTGTTCTAGCTATTGCCTTTCCCTGGATAAAAATCTATGAAAAGCTTCAACTTACTGCCTTATCTCCATCAAGTCTTTGGTTAATAAGTCCTAACCATGACACTTAATTTTATGAGAGCAGTCTCTCCTCCTTCCTCCTTTATGGTTATTTTTTCTGTGCATTTATTGCCCTATGTAACATACTATATATTATTTACTGTTTATATTTACTTTCAATCTGTCCTTCCTAGAATATAAGCTCCACAGGATGAAGGATCTTTTTCCATTGTGTTCATTTCAGCCCCTACCAAGTAATGGTTCGAAATATATAAGAGGATATTTGAATCTTTTAAAAGATGGGATTCAAATAAAATATTATTAAATAAGTAGAGATTCCGGGATCTCATTGTATTAGATTAATGCAGAATTTTTTTAAGTATTTCATATTATTTTAAGCTTATAATGTTTAATTTTTTATAGCCCAATAAGAAATTTATGTTGTGAAAGTTAGATATGGGAATAATTTGTTTAATAATGGCTTATCTGCTGTTTTTTAATCTTATTCTGATGCTGTCCTCAGAGATTTACTGTATATTCTGACATTATTGGTTCTTTTCCTAATCCATTCTTCATGCCTCCATCACTTGTTGAAGGATGCATTCTTCCAAGGTCTTTTGAAGTGGTAGATGCTGGATATGTGTTAAATGTCAAGATAAGGATTTGTGTTCTGTGATTCTTAATCACTACTCTATCTTATGTTGTATTGGCCTTCTTATTGCTGCATGATGATTTTAGAGGCTTCAATCGGCATACATTTATTGTCCCACCGTTTCTGTGGGTCAGGATTCCAGGTACAACTTAGCTCGGTATGCTGCTCAGTGTCTAACAAGACTACAATCAGTGTTGGCCAAAATTTGACTATCATATAAGGATTGAGACCCTTCCAACTTCATGTGTTTTTGAGCATGATTTATTTCCTTGCAGCTCACAGAATTCATAGAGACTTACCTCTTCAAGGCCAGCAATAGAATCTCCCTGACCTCTATGTTATTGTTAAGAACCTCACCTGATTAGATTAGGACCACCAGGATAATTTCCTTTTCTATTAACTCAAATCCAGCTGACTGGGACCTCAATTACATGTGCAAAATGCCTTTTGTCATGTCACATCTCATTAAATGATACTCTGTCACCTTTATTATAGCTATTGGTTAGAAGTAAGTTACAAGTTTCATTTACATTCACAGGAAAGAGATTACACAAGGGTGTGAGTCATTATAGAATTTAGAATTCTATCTACCAGACATGTCATCATATAGGAAAGTAATTGGATAAAAATCTCATAAATGAAATGCATTTCATTTGCAATAATTTGATATTTCCTTTACTTCAGTCATTCATGTTGTTATGTTACTTCTATTTCAGTTAATTTCCCTCTTTATTTTACGTACAAATAAATAAGATAATACAATTTGTTTTTGCATTAGTTTTATTTTATTGCTTATCTATATCAGCACTCTTTAAAATTTCCCTAATTTCTTGTACAGAATGGCAAACAAAAGAAGAATCTTTTTGTTTTACTTTTAAGATTCTTTATTTAAGCAGGTGCAAGCACATAATTATTTCATGGTATTATTTAATATAGTCATCCCCAAACATTTTTATGTTGATATTTTAAAATTATTTATGAGGAATGCTTTTATTCTATTCCCTCGTATGTTGCAGTTTGAAGTTATATGTGTAAATAGGTGATATATTATGACTTTAATTTCAAAATGGCAAAAAAATTGTTACATTTAATTTTAGGGTGGTGAAGGATGCATTACTAAATATTCCTAATAACAAATGGGCACACAGATAAGCTTTAAAACTGTTTAGGTAGAAATTTAAATGGCTCATTTGAGTAAAATAGAACCAAAGGCTCTACTACAACACTAATATGTAAAATTATAATCTGAAAGACGGTTGAAAAACCTTTTAAACGGGAGTGTGAATGAAGAAAAAATACAGTAAAGCACCTTAAATCAGAACTGAAGTTATATATTTGCGCAGGAATAAGACTAAGATGCCGGTTTGAATTCCTGATTAAAATCATTATTATATGTGTGTGCCTAATGTGCATGTTCTGTTGCTATTTCAGTGATCATTCTCATTAACAATAATAGTGCAATTAAAAATACATAAAATGCCAGTGAGGTTAAAATATAGGTAGAAGTCAGATATTGAGTAGAATATTGGTCATGTGCCAGCTTCTGGCAGCCCTGAGAACGTGTGTCACAGACCTCCATCTGCAAGGCACGTGATTGAGAGGGCCCCAGCTCCCCTGCCATGAGATCTATCAAGGCATTTTCACAGAAGCCATGCTTCCCTTAAGCTGTTTCTAGTCTGTAACAGAGAGCAGGGACATTAAGGCAGGCCTGTTCTTACCAAACACAGGACTCCTCTGATGGGTGACTGTGGCTTGGCCATCCTGACTGTCTGGTTGAAGCTTCCTTGAACTGCATGGAAAACTTGGATGCTTTCACCCAACCTTTCTTTGGACTCTCCTTCACTTGGAGTCAGGCTTGTATCAGGTCTTACTGTCTCTCCTACTCTCCCTGGCTCCCTCCCCATTTCCTCACACTGTATTTTCCTTAATAAAATCTTTAGGGGCGCCTGGGTGGCACAGCGGTTGGGCGTCTGCCTTCGGCTCAGGGCGTGATCCCGGCATTATGGGATCGACCCACATCAGGCTCTTCCACTATGAGCCTGCTTCTTCCTCTCCCACTCCCCTGCTTGTGTTCCCTCTTTCGCTGGCTGTCTCTATCTCTGTCAAATAAATAAATAAAATCTTAAAAAAAAAAATCTTTAAACATTTAATCCCATCTTGGATCTACTTCTAGGAGGACCTGAACTAATTTCCTCTTATTTCAGTGAAATGGAACCTGAGAGTCATCTCATAAAGGTCTAACACAAATAGGATTTTTGAGTATTTTTCATTTGTTTGACTTGTAAAGTAATTATTTCAGGTGGTAGTTTTAAGCCTTTGTTCACTCTCTAAAGGAATCTAATTACATCCCTGGGATGGCGAATATCACTTCTGATTACATGTTTTGGCTCAGCATAGTGGATTCTATTATGTTTTTTCTAGAAGTAAGGGGCAGTGTCTTTTTTGTTTACGAAAGCCATTATCTCCATTCATTACGTACATTGTGGTTTACATAATTTTAAGTTGCATTGAGGGCATTGGGAGGTTTTTATGATGATTGCTCTGAAATGGAAGATTGGGCTATAGGATGTCATTATTTTTCTCAAAGCAGTGCAGGTTAGCACTGTATCTGATGGGAAACCAGGAGACATCAGTGTGGATTTAGTTAGAAACAAAAGCCTTCATGAGGTAGCTCTATTTACAGATAAAAATTGTTCATTTTAATTGGGAAAATAAAACAATTTTCATTAGTCTGTCTAGAGTTCTCAGAAGAATTTTGAATACATTTAAGAAACCAAATTCCCTGTCCTAATATTTTTTTCTCATGATTGATACTTATATTTCCCTCATTGTCAGTGGAACATCACCTTTTTTCCTTTCTTACCAGATTAATATATCTGTCAGAAATACTGTGACAAATCTAAGTGCGAGACTAAGTGGGTATTTGAGGTCCTGTAAGGTTAGGAAAGTCATTAGAGATTCATTCGGTCCAAGAAAAAATGACCATTGATCAGAAAGAATTCATGAAGTCAGTTTTAGTTCTGTAGTTATCTAGAGTCAATTCCTAAATTTATTGTCAGGGAATAGGAAACAGGAAAATCAGAAGTCTATATGGTGTAAAAGAGACAATGGCTTTACTTCCTAACCCTAGCTGCTAACCCCTCAACCTTCCTGAGGTTAACGAGACATAAAGGGTGTGAGACTGTTTCAGGTCCCTGTTTCAACAATGCAGTTATGTTATGCTGGCGTTCTCTGATTTATTGAGTATTTCTCATATTAACATCATATTGATTATTATGAGCATACCCCTTACTGATCTAATAAATTATGCCCATTAAAGAATATAAATTTTAGTTATGACAAATTATGGGATTCTATTATTTCAATGGATGGTACTCATTTTCTGTTGTTTTTCATGCTTCTTAATGTCCAGGTTAACATAAGTGAGGTAACACAAGTGCAAGATCAAGACCTGAGACTGCATGCCTCATTAAGTTTTATATCCAGAGTGCCTTGCTTGCCTCACCTTAGTCCCAGATCTGCTGTCTTTCCTTCTATTATGACACTGTTGGGCAGGATCAACTTCCTTAAAGTTGGTTTATCCTGTACCAGGGCATCTCAGTTCCTTGACTTGACAGACATGTCTTCCAATGATCTTTTTTTTAATCCCTTCCCCTTTTTTATGGTGAACCATAGACTTTGTTATTACCAAAGACTACACCAGTTCCAATACATAGATAGATGTCAAGCATCCCACTTTTTATTAACTCTACTAACTTACTAGCTTACTCTCTCTAGTTTCCTCACTGGATGAATTCTTATGCCTAATTGAGAAATTTAATGTTATTTTCTCCGTAATGCTCTCTTTCATGTGCTAATTTTTCCCTTTACCATACTTAGAGTTTATTACTAAAATCATCCCCTTGGATACATCTACATTTCTCCATTGTCTAAATTACCAAACTCCTTTCCAAGTCTCCTGCTTCACATCTGTAACTAACAGATGTACATGTTGAAACACACACACACACACACACACACACACAACCAACCAACCAATAAACAGAAAACTCAGTGGACTGGTCCTGTTTTTCACAGATTTCAAGCTTTCCCTGAGCTCTTTCCAACTGTTCCACTGCGTTTCCCCAGTCATTTTTTCTCCTAAGCTTCAACATCTATTTTGCAGTTTCTCCTTCTTCTCAAACCTTCAACATCCATTTCTTATTCTTCACTTTGAGCTAATAAAGCAATCAGGACACAAATCTCCTTGTAATTTATTGTCTTCTTATTTATCAATTCCTCTGTATTTGTGCTCTTATTTTCAGCCTTCCATTATGTTAGATGAATTGCCTCAGAATCCGTTTAAGACCAACCCTTTGTTGGGTCCCCATTTGCTTACTCAAGAATTTCACTTCTGAAGCATCTCCTTTCTATCCTGCATCATCAATTTCTCCTTTTGAATCAATCCCATTGGCATACCAATATGCCATAATATTTCTGATCTTAAAAATTAAAGAAACTTGTTCTTGACTCTATGTCTACATCCAGATGTTTCATATTTCTCTACTTCCCTTTGGAACAAAACTCCTTAAAAGGTTTTATACTTGTACCAATTTTATACTTGTACTCAGGGAAACCAAATGAATATTATGGAATAAGGGATTAACTATAGAAATAATGGGGGAGAAGCTGGGAAATAAGGCCACAAAAAAGGGAATTGGAGGATCATAGAAAAGTCACTAATCACTCTTCTGAGACACTGGTGTGGGTGAATAAGTCAGAGACTCCTGGAAAGCCAGGCATGTCCAGCTGCCAGGTGGGGCCATAAAGCAGAGCTAAAGGAGAAGTCTGTGGAAGGCTGTTGCCTATGGACTTGGTGATGGGGCTGGGGTTCTTGTGTCAGCAGAGCTGGTAGTAAGGAAGAAAAGCTACATGTAGAGGGAAAGTAAAGGCTGACAAATTCTGTGTCTGCAAATTCTCACTGCATCTAACTTTGATTATCTTCAGAGAGTAATGGCTACTGCCTCAGTCTGCATGCAAATTTCTCTTTTGTCCAAATTTAATCTAGAGGCATACAGAGAATGGATTTTATAAAACTTAGTTCTAGCTTACTCAAATCATCGCAGTACAAAAGCACCACAACACTTATTTTTATCAACTTCTGCTTTCCATTATTGCTTCGACTCATTCATACAAGAGTTTAATACTATCATGTAATTAAATCATTTCTTGTAAAGTTTACCTGTGAGTTCATGTCATAAAGTTCAATAATTTCATAAAATTGTGTTAATTAACCATTCAGGTACATTTTTGCAGCTCTTGAAAGAATTCTTTGCCTTGTGTCAGGGACATGCAGTCTCATATTTCTTCCTTCTGCATGAGCTAAGACCTTTCCATTTTTCTTTATAGGTTCTTTTTCTTTTTCCAACCTATATAGGTTGGAGTGCCTGAGAGCTTGCTTAGTCCTTACCTTTTCTACCTACTGTCACACTACAGATGTTCTCACTAATTCCCATTGTTTAAATATCATGACACCCGTATTTATATTATTAGCCCTAACCTCTCCTCTAAACTCCAAACTTGTATATATAGCTTTACTTTAAAGGCATGTCCCTTTGTTTGATGATTTCTTGCTACCTTCTCTTCTATCACCCAGGTACCTAACTGGTACCACCTTTCAACCAGACTCAGGTAATAGCCTCCTAAAATGTTTTCAAGGGGCAAGAGTGCTCTTTATAGTCATTTTTTCACAGAGAAGTCAGAATGTGCTTTCAAAAATGTAGATAGATTCCCATGATACTTACTTTGCTTGTAAGAGTACATAATCCACCCTCTTAGAGATAAGATTCCTACTATTCTCTTTTGCATCCTTGTCTTTTACCGTTCTGAACTACTTGTTGCTTCTCAAACATACCAAGGTCATGACTCTAGTTTGGTTTTTGTCCCTCTTGAACTTTGATACTCTTGCTCAACCCATCATTCTTGAATTTTTTTCTTTCTTTGGTTCTGGGATGCCATTTCTTCTAGTTTCCATTTGTCTTTTTGGGCACCCTTCTAAAATTTCTACTGATCACTTGAGTATGCCTGTGGTGGGCCAAGTTCAGATGAGGCTGGAATTGGGTCCATCTGGGATAAAATAGACCCTTTCCTAGTACTGGAGGCATTACTTTGATAGGGTAAGGTTAGATTGTGTGAGGAAAGGCACAAAGGTAAATGAAGTTCTGAGATGTTATTTTAACATTGTGAATGCTATCTCCCATTTATATTGGTTTGACTGGTTAGGGTAGAAATCATTCAATATCAAGTGAGCTCCAAAAATCATGAGAAATCTTGGGTGACCTACTAAATTTCTATTCCAGAAGTATCTATAATGGATATGGCCTAGGAAATGTACCTTAGGGCTTCTATAATATTCTTATCCAAATCAGTGCCCCATGTGCCAGGCAAATGCTCTTGTCTACTTTCCTCATCATGATTGCTAGCTTTTAAGGGCTGTACAATTTGGTAAAATCAACCTAAGATATTGGAGTCTGGATGTTGGTTAAACACATTAGCGTTAAAAGCAGTTAATCATCTTAAATTTTATCATCTACTTCCAGGGCTTAGCAGCAAGGAAGCCTAGTAGCAAGGAGTGAATGATGTGGGAATTTCATTTACTGTGGCAAGACTGATAGAGGGGTTAATGTTTCTAAAAAATATTTTATTATAGAACCATGTGAATCTAAGGTTGATCTGTGATTATTATTATGATTTTAGGTTCCCAGACCAAGGGGATTATGGTATTTGGCTAGTCTATGGAAATAAACTTGACTTTAGAATTAGAAAAGAGAAACCTTTATACTAGCAACAACAATCAGGGAAATTAGATACTCAGGTGTAAATGAAATGATATTGTTTTCATATAACACTGGTAAATCTTTTTTCTCATAAGGATAACATATTCTAAGAGAAGAAATGGCATGTTCTGAAAAGATGGTTGCAGGTCTTCAAAGTTTATTCAATAGACTCTCGTTATATGAATGATCAGCATTTATAGTCTAAACATAGCAGAGTTCTTATCACTGAAAATGCATCTCCTTTGGCATTTTCCTTCCTAACCATAATGAGAGGAGAGGCAGCAGAGTCTCTTACAAACCCTCCGCTCGTTTCAGAAAGAATGGTGTACGTTTTGGCTTCCTAAACTCAAGTTGTTTCTGCATCAGATTACTGCTTTGCAAATGAGCAGCATTTTTTTTTCTGCTGTGGTCTTGTGGTCTAATATTAATACGTTTTCACAATGGAAACCCGATGGATTAGATCATTTTCCTAGGTTTGTATCCCAAGGGATATCTAACCTATGTTGCTTGTTTTAATTAAATTACCACATTTTCCATATGATTAAATGCCTGAATAATGAAGACTTATGGGACTAAATGTTAATGCACCATACATTAATATAAGCAATGAGGGGAAACATATGATTTTACTTTAAGTAAAATCTTTCAGTAGCAAATGTTTTACCTTGTCCCTTTTTTTCCCAGAGCAAATGAGAGTTTCAACACCGCAGAGCACCAACCAGTGGAGTCTCCTGCAGTGGCACTCATGAGTGGGAAAGAGCATCTTTGAGATATTTTTTTAGACCTTGGAATATGGAAGGAGATTCTGGGTATGGGCCAATGTTTTTGGAGTAATGATGTTGGCTGAATCCTATTCCTACTGGAATAAGACCACTTGCCTTTTTTTTTTTTTTTCTCTCCCTACATGTCAGATATACTTTACATCAGCTGTGTAGACCTATCAGCCCGTCAATATGGATAGGCATGGGGGATCTAATAGGAAAATTGTGTACAACCACTTTAAATTTCAACGCAGAAGAGTTTGTACAATCTTTTTCCTTTTCCGGTATCATAATGATAGCCTCAAAATCAAAACTAATTAGGCAAAAAGGGAAAAGAATATATCTTGATTTGCACGTCAGAAACGTTCCCTAACCTATGGTTATTAAACTAAAAATAAACCCTCTAAAACCGTAGTAAATGTTGTGCATACTTTAGCCAGAAGTGATTACATTTGTTACATCTGAGATCAGTTAGGTGTTTTATTTTCTATTTGATTATTCAATGATAATTCTAACATAAAATTATATATTTTGTTAACCAGAATTTAATTGAGTAGACTATGAGAAGGACTGTAAATACATGGACAAAGTTGTTTTTCTTAGACTGTTTAAAAAGATAAATAAATTCTATCATCTTTGAAGAGTTTTAACACAGTATTTTGTTTGTTTTGTACTTTGGACTTTTTTGAAAGATACAAAAGGAAAAAATTAGAATACTCTTGCATTTTTGAGGGTAAATTAAGAGGGTAGACTAGGGAAATAATATAGAGTTTTTGGGTTCAAATTCTGGTACTTGCTAGCTATATGAGTTGGGCATCAGTTTTTTCATCTGTATAATGTGGTTTTGAGTACTTACCTCACAGGATTATTCTGATTAAATGAAATGCTTCTTTTGAAGGATCTAGTAGGTGCCACGTAGTAAATTTTCAGTAAATGTGAGGTCCCCTTTCTTTCCTCTCTCTCTCTCTGGAAACTTCCACCATATGTGAGTGAAAGAAATAAAGGAGAAAATTACTTTTTTTTTCTTTCCCCTTTTAAAGCCATAAAGTATTTAAGGAAAATAACTATACTAGATTCTGAGATGGATAAAACACATGCATTTGGTTTATTAACTTTCTAGTTAAGAGATTTATTCCCTAGCTCGTTTAAATATTTTGAGAAACATACTGTTACATTTAAACATGAAATCTGTCTCCCTTACACTTCATGAAGCTTTTCCAGTTTCCTGTCTTCAAGTTAGGAAATGATGAGGTTGAAAGCATTCTGGCCTCAAGACACTGACCACGAAAGTTCATTCAACTTCTCATAAATGCCTCAAGACTTTCAAATGTAAAACATTTGGGCAATAGGCTTAGTCAAGGGACATGATACCAGCCTCCTTTGTTGTGCCATTTATCAGATCCTGATTTGTAGAGTACAAAGTTTCAAAGCTTGACTTTTCTTCCTAGATGCTGCATACCATTCAGACTATCTCATTCCCTGATGTTTGTACTCCTTTTTGCCCATGATTCACTTCCTATTCTGCCCAGCTTCATATCGTCATAGTTATTTTGCTTGTGGTTTTTCTCCTCCTTTAAGACATTTTTTCAGAATTTAGAGTTGTGGGAAGGAAATATAAGTTTTGACTCATTTAAGCAGATTCAATTTATACTTTTGACAAATATTTGCCCAAAATAATATCAGTAGAGTGCCATTATCTTAGCGTATCTCTGGTCAGTAATAGCCTCAGTCTTGCCCTTCTCAGTGTAAACAAATAGGATCTCATAGTTTGTAACCATGGAGAAAGCAAGAGTTTACAAACATTTATACACAGTTATAAAGCTTCCCTGGAGCAAAATGGATGCAACTGAAGGGAAGATAAATTATCTTTAAAGATGTTTCTCAGATTGGATTGTTCTTAATAAATAACTCCATTCTACACATTTCTCTCTTGCAGCCAAATTTTGCTTTTGGTTTGTTGGCCTTTCTGTGTGTTCACAGAGGGAGGTCCACATGGGAAAGTATACCGCTGCCTCAACTTTAAAGAATTTAGAAAAAGTAAAACCATGCTTTGCTGTGAAGGTTTGTTTCTATCAGTGAGTATTTCTTGAGAGCCTACTATGTGATTATCAGGAGTAGGAGCTTATTAGGGAGACAAATAGGTGGAAAAATTAGGCAGTGACATAGGACAGCAGATATCCAAGTACCAGATGACTACACATTACTGTGGAACATTAATTTTCAGCTGGGGTGATTTTGAACCCCCTCTCCCAACAATGGCATTTGGCAGTGTCTGGAGGCATTTTTGATTGCCGCAACTAGAGGGGAGCTGCTTCTCACATCTAGTGGGGGCAGCCTTTGTAGGGTGTTTAGTAGCATCCTGTAATACACACCATAGCCCCCACAACAAAGAATTATCTGGTTTAATAATGCTGAGCTTGAGAAACCCTGCTCCAGAAATGTCAAGGAAGAGAGTCTGACAAGTGGAAAGGCCTTTCTTTTGCGAAATTCTGTCAGAATATGATAATTCACATAGCCCTTTAAAATGCTTATTTCTTTGAAGAATTTGGAAAATATTTGTTTCGTTGTTCAAAAGGCGTTGAAGTACCTTCTAGTTGTTAGCTAGGCACCAGAGTAGTACTTCTTATGTGCTTCCTTAGAAGGTTTTATGGAAAATGCTTCTTGAGTTTTGGCTTATAGCCTTATCCTCTTTTGGGCTCAGATAGGAGTCCATGAGACTTGGTGAGGTAACCAGTATCCATGACACACACATTTCTGTCTTTTCCCAAGGTTTCCTTTACTCATTCCAGAACCATCACATAAATTATCTCCTAGAAGGTTTTCCCACCAATCCATTATACCTGCCAAGACACACTTGTATCCCACCAGAGGGCAGAGTTAAGGCCAAAGCTGACACCCCTGCACTTATTTTGGTGCCTTGTAATCAGAAAATAGATGGATGAGAGAGGGGGGGGAGAGGGAGTAGATATGGAGGATGGGGAGACAGGGAAAGGGAGAGGGGTTGAAGGGAAAGGAGAGGACAAGCATGCATGAGGGGTGGTACTTGTGACATCAGTTTATAACTGTTGAAATGTGCCGATATTTTGGAAGATCTTTGGTTTGGCCATGGTTGTTCCTCTTATTTCCTTTCCTCTTCAGAGAAATGTTCCTAATCTTCACAGAGGCTTAGAGAACTTTCCTATATTCTCCTGCACAGTCTCTGCATTTCTTTGAGTATTTATATTATAACTGTCTCTTTAGATGTTCATCTTCCCTAACAGGCTGAAGGCAATGGGAGGGCAAGCACGGTGTTAGCGCCCTGTTTCTAGAATGTTGCCTTCTGCATGATAGGCACAAACACCTGTGCAG
This sequence comes from Ailuropoda melanoleuca, assembly GCF_002007445.2. Classification (NCBI taxonomy): domain Eukaryota; kingdom Metazoa; phylum Chordata; class Mammalia; order Carnivora; family Ursidae; genus Ailuropoda; species Ailuropoda melanoleuca. Next base: position 125,004,382 of record NC_048222.1, read on the forward strand.
CTGATGAGAAGCCAGTACCTATTATGGTGCTTAACCACACTTCAAACAAGAACACTTATGAGGTTTTCCATTTTCTGGGTTTGGTGGGACTCCTGTTCTGCCTGACACCTCTTTCTTGGGGGACAATGAAGGGGTAGATGGCATTTTTTCCTCTTACTTCTTTCACCTATCAGCCCATCCACAGTATAGACTTTATTTTTGACTCCATCTTATCTTACAATTTCTTATTCTAAGTCTCTTTTCACAATTATTGTCTTTATTTATAGTGATTGTGTTTTATCTCTTCATTGAATTATTGGCTCCCGGATGGCAAAGACTCTGCCATATATTTGTTTTTTATATTCAAAGTACTTGATTTTCACCAGGGCATGTGAAAGTGCCTGGAGTTGCTGTAAATGTATTAAGAAAGAGGACAACAGGTAGTTTGGATGCCCCATCCATAAATTTTTTACTATCTCCTTAAGAGCAGCTACAGTAACTCCCAACAAGGGCAGAGACTAACAGGTAGGGTTTAGTCTTTGTCTCCTAATGCAGAACACTGTGAGCAAATGGGTTTTTTTCTTTTTCTTTTCTTTTCTTTTTTTTTAACAGGTAGGGTTTAGTCTTTGTCTCCTAATGCAGAACACTGTGAACAAATGGGTTTTTTTCTTTTTCTTTTCTTTTCTTTTTTTTGTGGAAAGGCAAAGAAAAATGAAATGAGGAGGGTTGGCAATAAAGTAGAAGTTTTAGTGGGAGGGGAAAGAACAAGGTTTTAATGGGAAGTGAAAGAACAATGGGGTAAAGCTTGGGATAGAAGTGAGATGTAAGGGGAATAGGGGAAATGCAGAAAGTAAGTGAGAATAGAATTGAGGTGGCAGGAAGCATACACTCTCAACATGAATTTGTGCCAGGAATCTTATGTTTCTGTTCATTTTTAATTTTTGTAACAGATGAGTAGCAGACTCAAAATAGATAACATATTAAGGGATAATTTTTTCAACTCTTTAGTCTCACTGCTAATCTGATGGAGAAATTACTTCATACAGAGAAATAATTATGCCATTTTTCATACTCAGCTCCATAGTGCAGAATTATATTTGTTTAGGCAAGATCTAATTTTTCTCAGATACTGTGGGGAATCCTAAGTGTGGGGTTTGCAAATCTGTTACTTATATTTTCATTTTATGATCAACTTAGTTATTAAGTAAACTTAGAGATAACCGATCTTCTCTCTTCTGTCTTTTCTCTGTCAATCAATTATATCTTGACAATTAGAGTGAACATATATCATCTGATTTCAAATAAAAATTAAAGGCATGCAAATCATTTTCCTGTGGCTCAAGCTTTGCTCTTACATTATATGTTAGTAGACACACTCTCTCCTTGCAGAATTATGAATTGTAAAATGTATGCAACATTCTTATACAGCTTATGATGAGCAACTGACAAGAGGGATTAAATCAGGAGGCAAGATGCTTTGCTGGAATTGACTGGAGTCACTGCTGTTGAAATGCCAGAGCACAGTATGTGCATATTTTCCCTCTTTTCTCACTGCCTAATTGAGAGAGGCGTTAATGCAGTGAAGAGTGCTGAAAGCAAAATGCCAGCTCTGTGAAACAGGAAACAGATATATCCAATTATTTTTTGGTTGGACTACCGTCCATGATAAAGCAGAACAAATGTTGCTGCTTTGCCTGTATTGAAGTTATGAACAACAGAGAAATTTGGCATGAATTCAACTGTTGATAGCACCAAAAAAACACCAGGAAACTCAAGGTACTGGTTATTTAGATGATAATAAGGGCCTCGGTTGATAAGTATGATGAGTTGAATAAAAATATTCAATGTATGTTTGGTCTTCTGTATTGACTGATATATATTGAAGAAAGAGAAATATTGATCTCACATTTCACTAGTGCCTTTAGGATTGGGGGAGTGAGTTTTTCTCATTGTCTCAAACTGGTTTGGATGAAGCTCTCTCTAAAAGGATAAGTTGCAATTATGGAATAGTGTTTAGTGTTAACATGAAAGAAGATTGGATAGGCCAAAGTATCATCATTAAATACAATGCACGTAACATACTGGCTCATGTTAATTAGTTAGTGAAAAGCAAGGAGCTCCAAGTGACTGTGGGAAAGTGACTTGGTGATTTGCTATTGCTGGTCAGTCTCACAAAAGGAGAATTGTCTATTGTGAAAAAGTAGAGAATGGGAAATCAAAGAATCTGATAGAATTTGGACATGGTGGTATTGAGAACGATAAGTAGGAGGAAATCTAAAACCTATCAGGTTAATTTCCTGAAAATATAATCTGAATTTATCTCTGGGGTTCCAGAGGAGACTAATTTTGGAAGATTGGTATTTTAGCATGTAAAATGTTTTTTCATACTTATTCACATTATTCAGTTCAGCAAATTAAAAATCTGGTAAAAAAGGAAAGAACTCACATTTTAGACACCAGAATCTATCTTCAGTGCAGCACACAAAAGTGCAATGCAGAGCAGAATCACAAGAAACTGAACTTGCTATAAAAATTCTTTATTAAAGCTTTCAATTTCTAGGTGCTGCTGCTGCATGCACATTACTTCCTTGGTTTGGCCACATGAAGAAGTCATAATCACGGAATATAAGTTTAAAGTATTTTAATGAATAGAAACCGTACTTGATTAGTATATTGTGACTTTTATTAATAGTATTAAAAAAGCTTAGACGAGAAGATGGCAGACTGGAATCACCACAGGAAGGATCTGCCACAGGCAGCATTTAAAATAATTACACAGGTTTTATTTTTTAGCACAGTTAATGTCCATTCAATGGCTAATGACCAAGATGTAAAGAAAAAAGTAGAGCAGTCATATTTGTGCAAATTTGAATAGTTTACCATTAAACAAAGAGCAAAATACTTTGTCAAGTATGTTTATTTTATTCAATTTATTTTATTCTATTCATGTTATACTTTATCCTCCAAACAACTTGAAATAAATGAGTTGCTGAATTCTTTATTAGCTCTAATTATTTATATCCTACCCTCCATCTCTTCCACTGTCCCTTCCTCTCTCCCTCCCTCTTCCTTTCTTTCCTTTCTTTCTTTCATGTTTATTGAGCAGCTAACCAATTCCAGGCATTTGGGTAGGTGCTAATTACACAATGAGGATTAAGGCTGACATCACCCATATGGACTAAACATGAATTGAATAATCTTCAACATATCCCTCAGATACAAACCCTTGACATTGTTAAGTTTTAACACTATGAGATAAGGTTCTATTTCACTAGGGGAGAAAAGCATTTGAACAGAGAAAGGGAATTCAGAAATTAAAAAAAAAAAAAACTAAAACAAGGCCATCAACCTATTTCATTCCTTATTTTAATATTTTAAGGATACACAAGTATTACTGATAAAATTGAAGAAGTCAGTATTGATTTCTGTTTAGCCTGTTAGAGTGATGGAGTCAAGGAACTGGAAGAGATTGTTAGAAGACATTAGTTCCATTCCTCTGCTTTTGTGAAATGTGTAATTTGCTAAACTAGAGCTCTGTGAGCTTAGTAGGGAATAGTAGAGTGACTGGTCTATTTCACTGCTTTCTATTTATTTTTTTTTAGGTGAGTATAATGTAGGTGGTGTTTAGGTAGAAATCTCTTGGTCTGATAGGACTCCGTCTTTGGATTACAGGTTCTCTAACTGAGCACTACTGACACAGAAGCTGAAGAAGCTAGAAAATCTTCACTATGATCGTCAATGGACAAACCAAATGCCTTTCAATAAAAAATTCTATTGAATTTTTTCATCTTATATATTGTTTAAATAATAGAAGAAAGTTCTTTTAAAATCACATAATACAGTATGACATTCTTGGATGTAATCTTGTAAACAAGTTTCTTTCTTTCATCTCTTCTTCCCTCCCTTTCCCACTCCTCTCCTCCCTACCCCTCCTTAAATCAAAGTTCTGCCTAGATAAGGGTAACATGTTTTGAACTCACTTGCAATAATACTGACCTTTTGGTTAGAAGGTATAAAGATTAATGTGACATGATACCTGTCATTCAGAGCTCAAAATATAGTTGGGGTCAGCCATATAAACAAATAAGTTGAATTTGATATAATAAGCCCTATAATATAAATAAGTACAAGTTTCAGAGCTTAGCACAAAAGAGAGACATAAAATACACAGTGGAAATAAATGTTTTCCTCATTATACTTTCTCCAGTTGAATATTCTTCCAGTATTAAAAGACAAGGATTTAAGAAGATAGAGTATGTACTATGTCTAAATGGCAGAATCCACATTTTGTATTGAGAGTAGAATTATTTAATAGAGTGTCTAGACACAGTTCATGAGATGGATGAGAATGGGAGAAAATGCCTTTTTTTTTTAAACTTTTTCTTTTTTTTTTTTTACCACTTTTGTGTGAAGTCTCTTAACATTTTGTTCCAAACTATCTGCAGTTGTCTTCCTTTCCATTCTACCCCATATTTTCCCTTCTTTTTTTGCAATCCTCAGATTCCAACCATTTCTTATCGTTTTTAAAGGTAAAAACTAAGAAAGCTTTAATGTCTCTTTAGCTTAGACTCTCTCCACTTGTTTTTACATATGTCTGAGTCACATTTAATGGATAAAGACCCAAGATATTTGTTTACAGGTATAATACTTTTAATCTAAAAACAACAACAATAAACATCTCAACTTGATAACACATAATTAAGAAAATCACAAAAAACTTGGATCTCCTGGGTGACACAGTTGGTTGAGCCTCTGACTCTTGGTTTTGGCTCAGGTCCTGATTTCAGGGTCATGAGATCGAGCCCCAGATCGGGCTCTGCGCTCAGCATGGAGTCTGCTTGAGTTTCTCTCTCCCTCTGCCCCTCCTCCCATCCAAAATCAATCAATAAATCTTAAAAAACAAAACAAAAACAAAAAACCCAGTGCACTCAAGGCATGGGGTTAGTCTCTGCCCTTGTTGGGAGTTACTGTAGCTGCTCTTAAGGAGATAGTAAAAAATTTATGGATGGGGCATCCAAATTTTAAAGAACTCTGCCTTTAATTGTAATGGTTTTCTGATGCCAATTTTAAGAAACCAAACATGGAAACTGCAGATAGAATAAAGGGGAAATTGTGAATGTGCTTGAGTAATAAATGACACGAAGGTTCTGCTCTAAGCTCCCATCTATTTTCAGGTACAAAATTAGAGCGATGTGGACGAATACAGTCTGAATCTTTTTCCTGTTTCTTACTGTAAGTTTGTTTTAGTTCTTGTTTTGTTTTTTTTGTTTGTTTTTTGTTTTTGTTTTTGTTTTCTGTGGATTGGGGAGCATTTTAGACAATGGAGTAATCTAAGGACCGAAATAAGTCTTTCGAGTATTGCCCTGTGAAATTTGTATCAGTTTGGGTTGATGTGAGGGAAGTGACAGGTGGCTTCTAACTACATGGAAATTTTAAGAGCTGGCATAGTGAGCAATTAGGACTGTATGAGTGAAGGGTTGACTGTCCTGGAGTTCAGTTTGGCACATGTGTGGTCATTTGTACTGTTGTCTTTCTTGCATTTTTGTGTTTTTATAGTCAAATGTTATGGGAACAATGGGGATACAAACACAAATATTTGTTAAGGGAAGTATGATGGCTCCCAAACATAGAATAGGGTTGGAAGTCTTTGTGTAGGAGAATTATTTATGGGTGTCACCTTCAGGAGCTAAGCATGGAGCTTCAGAAATCAGGCTTAGTCTCAGAACTACAGGGAGAAGGGAGAATACACTAGGAGTATCTAACAGTTGTATTTTTATTAATATTTTGGCTTTCTAGTATTAAAAGAAAAGAAAACAAATTAGACTTAGTCTTTGACTTTCTAGCCATGATATTGTTGTTGGCTTAAAGATGTGATCTTCTCAAAAACTTTTATTGATTTTAAAAGTTAAAAAATTGACTTAAGCAGGAATAAACTGTCTAAGCGATGCCACATTTTTCACTGTGATTCACAATTAGATGAATAGATTCAAAATAATCTTAAAAGAATTAGTGGAATTATAATAGCAACACCAAAAATAATACTCTTTATTGAAAGTCTTCATTCTAAATAGCTGAAAATGCTTTGAAACTTACTCTTTCCTTCAACTTCATAAAGGAGACAGGGCAAGGTTGAGGCAATTTTGGAAAAAATAATTTAAAGAGTAATGTTAGAGGTGGAAAATAACCTAAAACTAGGTTGTTCTGGAATACAATTGGCCTATCCTGGCTTAGGAGGGAGGAAGCTTTCTTTGGGCCACCTTTATCCTTCCCATAATTTCCTTTGTTCTTTCATTATTTCCTCCTCCAAAGCAATCATAGTCCTTCTGCAGTCTCTTGGGTGGCCATGGAATTCTAGTGTGTTTCCTTAAGGGCTAAATTACTGTGTTTGAGAACTTTATGACCTCTCCTGTTCCTTGTCTCATTTATTCTATTTCTCAGTGTTTGACCAGATGAATAAGGTGTAACCTTCCAAATAGTGCCTTGTCATGCAGGAGGCATGAGTCCTGGGAAGTTTTAGGTACTTTGATATTCTTATGTTCTGTGTATAGTGGCCTTGGGCTATATGATGGAAAGAAATCTGCACTATATTTCAAATCATACTTCAGCTTACTTTGGTTTAATTGTTTGGAAAGTAAGAATTGGCTTCAACTTAGAATTCTATCTAATCCTCATAATACATGTTGGCCTGATACATTTCTTCAATAGAATTAATGAGTATATAAAAGTACAAATTTTACTGTTGTAGGACCATCTTAATTATCTGTGTCACACTGTACTGATCAAATAATTGGTTCCATCCACTATCTAGTGGTGGTCTTATGAACAATGAGTTAATTCGTTTTAGAATAATTTGTTAATTCTTCTTATTTTTTTTGTTACTCTACTGTTTTGAAACCATTTCCAACAATAGTATCAAAGAATATATACTGTGTAAGCCCTTCAGTTTTGTTTGTTTCTAAAGGATGATGTCAATACTACAGGGCTCTGATATTTCATGAGGGTTTCTAATACCAAACTTATTTCTTATTAAATCCATTTAGAAGAATAAATAATATGTAATATGTCAGACCTGTTAATACTTATTTGAACATGTTTTTCAGATACACATAATCTATGCTTTGTAGAATAGTGATTTATGTGGTTCGATTAAGAAAAGGAGGTTGTTCAGGGCTTAAATGCTCCTGTGGGTTTATTATGCATAAAATCCTGAGATTTAAACATTTTACTGAAGTGGTTCCATGATCATACAAAGCAAGTTATTCTTGGCTGCCTAAAAAGAAGGTAAAACACATTCTTGGTCTTATTTCTGTCTTTTATTCCCACCTGATGTCATCCTCAAATCGTGCAATATCCTCAAACCTGGAGGTTACAACTAATTCCAAACAAACTTTATTGGGGACTTTCCTTCCTGCAGACATTTCCTAACACAGAAAATACTATAAACATTCTCAGAGCTCCCAGACTGTCCTAACATTTGGTTCTCCCTGCAAACCCTCAGCCTTGGTCTGCTACACATGATTGTCAGTCAGAAACCTTCCTTCCCCCAGCAAAACGTTACATGGCATACTGAAAGACTTCCATTAAAGCAGACTCAAACAGATGAATGCTGATATACTGGGGAAATAAACAGAAGGAAAAATGGCACATTTTCTGGGAGGCAGTCAAAAGCATTAGGGTTGCTAGGCAGGAGGAAATCATATAAACAATTTTAGATCCCAAATTCTGTTTGGATATCTGCATGAATCCAGTTGAATTCATGGCAAAAGTGTAAAATAAAAGAAAAAAAATTTTAAAGGAAAAAAATTATTGATGTGTGTCAACTCCCTCCCTCCAAGTTTTGCTTTCTTTTGGTTTCCAAGTTTCCATTCTCCTATATAATCGCTTCACATAGTTTGCATTTAAGATTTGTTTTGGTCTTTGTGAATAGTTATATTTACATAAAAAGAAGCTGCAGTTGCACTTTAAACTATCTTTCCAATAAGGATTTAATTTAGATTTAATAGGACAGTTATCATATGTTAATTAAATACTGATGGATTGTGAGAAACGTATTTACTCCGGTTTACCAGCAAGGTACAAAAATATGTTTTTAATCAAAGTTTGGCATTTAGCTAGTTTGCAGATTCTTCTGTAGAAAGATAAAGTTCTTCAGAGTTAATAATATGTTTATTTTACTGAGATTAAATTGTACGTGACAGTTAAAGTATTTGTATTTGCTATCAGGTTTATAGTTATGTTACAGAGATGTATGTGGATATGTTTTAGATCAGTGAACACTGAATCTTCCAACATCAATTATATATTTAAAAATCAATTGATCTTTTTTATAGCTACATTTGTATTTTTAGAATTTGTCTCCAACAGGTAATTACAAAATGCTGCCAAATAGAATCTCATCTTTTTATCAATTTTTCAATGTAGTACTTATTAAGCAAAGAATGATATATTTTAGGAATGTTTTCTTCACATCAACACTTGTCATCTATAGGACCAATTGTATTCTCTCTAATTGAGTTTATTTTCCCTCACCATAGTTATGAATACACTTGATTGAATCTATCTTTTTTTCATCAGAGCCAATATTCCTCCTCATCTTCTCTTTTTTTTTTGTATGAGTGATTATAACCCACTTTTTTTCTGTCTCCTCTTGTATCATTTTATCCCTAAAGTCTCCCCTAAGGACTTAAAGCCTGGCTTTCTACCAAAGTACATTGTCTGGAGTCAGAGATCTTAAGAGTGCTGAGTTAACTTATCTCCTGAGTTTCTAGGCACTTTATAAAAGACTACACAGTAAAACAATGGGAGCCAGTAAAAGTAGAGAGTTGAGGAATTATCTGAAAAATGTGACCAATATGCACAGCAAATCTGGATCATTTCATCTCTAATTTTCCCCCCTCAATAACAGGATTATGTGGGTCTTGACACTTGCATTAAATTTCCAGTTCTTTGTGCATACAGAGTTGCAGCCAAAGGCAAGAGGTGATTTTGAGTTTTCTTTTTATTAAAGCAAAATATCTGAAATCCTTGACACATGAGCTCTTATAACATGTCTTATTGTACTTAGGAAAAGAAAAAAGAAAAAAGAAAAAAAAAACTACAATTACTTGTGTGCTAAGGAAGAGAACACAAGGTGGCAGGACCACAGAAGAAATAGCAACGATATTGTGAGAAAACACATACAGGGTAGGTCAGAGATATGAACAGCTTTAAATTCTCTGTGAAGTGCATTTTACTTCATTCAAATTTCACATAATGTATTATTTTCTTTACCAGTAGCAAATCACTTATCCTATTAGAAGGCACATTAGATCTTGGTTTCTAAGTTGAAATTCATAAGACAGCAAGCAGACACACTTAACATTGTAAATTATTTACCTGAAGTGTGTGTTACATTATTTTTCTTAGCTTTTTATGACATAAGCTTCAGTTTAATGCAATAATGCCTTAGAAATAATTCTATGATCCAGATGATTTGAATATTGCTAATCTCTGTTACATTTCGGAGTGTTTTGATTCTTTGGGAATTACTGGCATTTTCAGTATTTAAGGAGATAGATCAGTGAATTTTCCTCTGTGCAGTTCAGCCAAGAAAAATATACAGTAGTGATAGATACTCCAAGCCTTTGATGGTAATAAACTGGAATATTTATATTCTGGAAAAAATGGAAAGGGCTTGTGCTGGTTAAGGTAGCAGAACTTACGTAAAATATAAATACAATAATTTCAGTAACTTCACAGAATGGAAGTTTAATTCTTGCTAATGAAAAGTGTTAAACAGGCATATCAGAGTGGCAGGCTGATTTTGTCAAAGCAGTGATTCAGTAACCCAGTTTCTCCCTATGTGTTGGCTCCCTAATCTTCAACACCTGATTTGTAAAATTGCCACAGAAGGGGAAAGAGCATGGGAGATTGCAGATGTTAGGTTGTGTGGGCAAAACCTGGAAATAGTAGTTATCACTTCTACTCAAATTCTGTTAGCCGGAACTCAGCCACATGGTCCCATCTAACTGCAGAGGTAGCTGGGTAACATTGTTTATTTGTGTGTCTAGGAGGAAGAAGAATGAGGTCTGGTGACCACCTGCCTCACCTTTGCCATAGTGCTATTGGTAATTTTAACTAAATTACTACAAAAGCAAGATTAAGAATCATGGCTACAAATAGATATTTGGGATGATGTATTTATCGGGTAGGGTTCAACCAGAGAAACAGAACCAGAAGGAGATATATATTAAGGGAATTGGTTTAATACGTGAGTGCTGGCTAGGGAAGTCTGAAATCCTAAAAGCCATCAGGAAGGGTAGACTTGAACTCTCTGGCTCGGATGAAGCTGCTGTCCACATGTAGAATAGCTTCCTCTTCATGGAATCCTCAGCTCTGCTCTAAAGACTTTGCAACTGGTTCAATCAGGCCCACCCAGATTATCTAGGTTAATCCCCTCACTTATAACAACTGATTATGGATTTAATAACATCTACCAAATACCTTCATAACAATGCCTAGATTAGTGATTATTGAATAGCTGGGGACTCTAGCCAGATTGGCACAAAATTGAGCTTCACAGTATATATAGATAGATATATATATCTATCTATATATATATCAAATATATAATATTTGATTATTTATAGATTTATAATATATTATATATATTTATATATAGTTATAATATTTGATTATTTGTTATATATAGTATATATAGTTATAATATTTGATTATTATATAATATAATTCAAAATTGTTTTCCCTTTGTCTTTTGACCCTTAGTAACTGTACAGACACATCTCCATATGTACTATATTTTGAAAGTCCGAACATTCTTCTTTGGATTTGTACATTTAATTAGGAAATAAATAAAATGCAGCATGACGTAAGTAGGATAAACCCAGCTATAAAGTAAAATAGACTTTTGAGTTTGAAACCTTGTTACACTGTTTACTAATAATTCTGTGACCTTTCACAATGTTGCTCAATTGCTTTGAGGCCAATTTTTTTCCCTGTTGTAAGAGGTAATAATGGCTATATCTATGTATAACATGCTATAACAGTCCTTGGTTTGGGACAGTTGCTCAATAAATGATAGGTATTATTAAGTGAGATAGGAGATAGCCTACAGACAGGGCTGGACTTTCTTCTAGAATGCTGACAAGACTCAGAAACCAGGAAAAATTCTTATGACATTGATGGAAGTGGCAGGCTGCACCATGCCCGAGATGGTGATTCTTTACCAGAAGTGTGATGGTAGGAGACACAGTGTTCAGAGCAGTGTTGATGTCATGGAGAGTGGTTTCTAAGGTCATAAATTCTTGCCTTAAATCTAGGTCTTTGCAGTGAAAATATTAGCTGTTCTCAAGTGACTCTTGAAGAACAGTATGAATGTCAGAATTTTGTTCACTGTATTTCTTCTTCTTTTTTTTTCATTCAGCAAATACTTATTGAGTTTTTACTAAGTCCTTGACATTATTCCAGATGAAAGTAATAGAAATATATTGAGATTTGTGGAGAGGTGGGCTTTAGAGTAATAGTTTACAGATTGGAAAGGTGGGGCTGGTAATTAAATATTTCCATTAACAGTGTCCCTGGTCAGGGTGGTATTGCCTTCTGCTATCACAGTAAAGGCTGATGTAACAGGTTGGGTTTTCTTGATCTCCATAACTCTTCTAACCTTAGCATATTAATAAAACAAACAAACAAACAAATAAAACCCCCAAAACTTCCTGAGAATCTGAACTTTTCTACTTGCTTTTATAGGATCTATGCATTTGTTTCTTAAAGTAATTTTTAAAAAGTCAGTCTGGTTGCTATTTCCTGCATATGACTTTTGATAAAATTTCAATATCTTAAGACCAAATCCTAGAAATCTAGGTTCTAAGAAACATCTGAATGTGAACCATGTATTAAAGTGTCCATTAGTTGGCTGGAGAATTTTTTGACTAGTGATGGTTTTCATAGATACAACAAATTGAAGATAACTCTTTTACTTTCCATTTGTTGGAGGTAGTTAAGATGGTTTATGAGTTCAGTGGTCAGATTTGTTCAAAGGTTTTGAAATACTTCATGAAAACCAGTGACTATCGACAGTAGTACCTACTGGTGCTTGTGGAAACAGGCTGGGAAACATATTCACACTGACAAATGCCTGACAAACTCTGCCTTGGAATGTTAATAATAAGCGTAATTACATGTGACAAGGAAAATTATTTTAGATCATATATTATTAAATGTTTTAATATAAAGTTTATATTATTTATAGGCAAAACTTCTCATTTTCCCTCTTACTAAGTGTCATATGCTGTTTACCTTAGAGATAGTGCAGGTTAGGTTCCAGGTTACTGTAATAAAGCGAATTCTGCAATAAAGTGAGTCAAATGAATTTTTTGGTTTCCTGGTACATATAAGTCGTGTTTATACTATACCATAGTCTATTAAGTGTGCAAGACATTGTCTTAAGAAGGCAATATAAATACCTCAATTTAAAAAAAGTTTTATTGCTAAAAATTGCTAACCACACCTGAGCTTTCAGTGAGTCATAAGCACCGATCACAGATCACCATGACACAATAATAATGAAAAAGTTTGAGATATTGCGAGAATAACTAAAATGCGGCACGGAGACATGAAGTAAGCAATTGCTACTGGGAAAATGACACCAATAATTTTGCTCTATGCAGCTTTGCCACAAACCTTCAATCTGTAAAAAACACAGTATTTGTGAAGTGCAATAAAACAAAGTGCAATAAAATGAGGTATGCCTATAATTTTAAAAAGACATAACTTGTCAACAAATGCATTTTCAAGTGACACATTACATGTTTGGTTTAGGGACTGCGTGTGTAGTCAGTGCCAGCTAGAATATGAAATTACATTTTTTCGGTATTAAAAATAGACCAAAAGGCAACAATCCTGTATTTGGCTGCTTTATTTTTATAATTTTGTTACTTTTTCTACATGAAAATTAAATATACATTGCAGGAGTGGATACTTTTTTTACTCAACAAAGGAAAAAATAAATTTTCTCTCATTTATTTCACATTCTAGAGACTTCTTAGTTTGCTATATGAAAAGATTGATCAGATGCATGCAATTTATAAATAAGATGAAGTTATGATTTTCGGCACATTGGCTATTTTACAGCAAAGAAAGCTGACATATAGAGATGCTTACCACTGCAGAAGATGAAGTATGAACCTGGCGTTGTGGATAAATCTCAAAATGTGTTTGTATGTGTATGTCACAGAAAGATTTGATAGCTAGATGTTTCTTTTCTTTCCTCCCTTTTGTCTTTTTTCTTTGAACAATTACTTTTGTTTAAAAAGCTGATAGAACTTATAACTTTTAATATACTTGCACCAACTTCCTTTCTTTCACAAAATTATCAGTGGCATTCACTCTGGATTTTCAGTGATTATTTCACTGAATTGGCTTTTCACCAACAGTAATAATGTGAATTTATTTTAAGAAAGCAATAACAGAGAATAGGTATGAATTAGTGACCCTTTGGTGTGTCTTGTAAAGTTTATCGTGGCTTTATGATCCAAGAGCATTTTTATTAGGATTACTACTTGCTTCTTATTACAAACTGGTTTTAGTTGTACTCCTCTCTGCCAGACAGTCCTCATCCTCACCCCCGGGGACTTGAAAAACACTCTTTTCCATTTATTTTGTACTTTCGAAATGCCCAGATGGATTCCATTTCTTTTAGTTATAATGTTAAAGTTAACTGAGTGGTATCAAATTTCATGGGATAATCCTTTGTAAGGTGTGTAAAAGTGTATTTAATAAAGGAATCAGAAGGAATTGACACCTGTAAGCTGCAACCTACATGGAAAAGGTAATAGAAACTGGTGAAATTTTAAGCTTGATTTGTACGATTGTAGGAATTGAAGAGCTATGGTCAATGTGCCAGTGATCAGTAGTGGTTTGTAATAATGAGTGCTAATTCAAAATGATTTTTTCCACAGTGTCACTTTTATTATCAGGAACAATTTGGGTATTTTTAGTGTAACTTTTCAGGCACTGTATAGTCCTCATTGATTTTCTGACATTCACTACACCCTGAAGTCCTGAGAACCTTCTTGATGTAAATTTTTGTAGTGTATATATGAAAAAATATGATAAATGCTTGCAGTGTTCCAGTCCTAAAATCACATTTTGCAACCAGATGATCCTTATAAATTTGTTTCCCAGAAGATCATAATCCAGTATTGAAAAATTTGTATTTTAATATCAGATGTTTTCTTAGTTAGCATCTGTTTGGTAAGGTTCATAATTCAGTAAAATGTCATGTTTCAAAGAACAGAGTATTTTTAAATAATTAGGAGTGGGTAAGCCAATTTGGAAGTATGACAAATTTTAGCTTTGTGAGTATTAGGAATGTACTGGTAGAAGGAGCAGAAGGAGAATCTGGGATAGGGTCTGCTCTGATATTATAGGTAAGAGAAAAAAAAGTTCACCAGAAAGAGCCAAAGGAGATATATTGTTATGCATAAATCATTACACAGCTGTGTAGCAGGCACCTCATGTTGGATTCATCAGACTGTTGGTGAAAAAAAAAAAGTTTTGGAAAGTGGGGGATGGGCCATGGAATAATCAAGGGCAGGTAAAAATCCCATTATAATGGATTTCATGAGACAACTAAATTGTTTTGCAGTGACTGGATACATTGCTGCAAATATTTCCATTCTGTAGGAGGGAGAAAAAGCTTAAGCAAGGCTTATCCAAAGCAAATTAAGAAGGAAGAAAGAATCGGTGCTTTGAAAGCAGAATTAAAAAAGGAGTGGTGAATAATATACTGTATTCTTGTGACTCAGTGGCTTTTGTTCTGTTTGGAAAGTTTATAGATTTTTACAGGGTAGGGTATTGGTATAACTGAAGAAGGAAGATGTAAGAGACACTAATCTAGTATTGTCGATATAGTAAGTTCACAAAGTATTGAATGAAGAAATAGAGCTTAAAAATTATTTGCTGCTTGAGGCAGGTCTATGGCCTGATTCAACACTTCAGTATGCCCTTCCTTGTCTTTCTTGTAGAAAGTATGTTCTAAAACTGAAGTCATCATCTCTTTCTCTACTTCCCTTTGATACTTTTCTCAGTTAACTTGAAAGTCACAGGAACTGGACTCTTAAATTTACTCACGTTGTTTCCAAGCAGGATAAGTGGTTTTCAGTATAGATCCAGCAAACTGTTCAAGAAAATTACTTCTCTCATAGAAGAGAGAAACTCTTGCCATAAAAATTCTTTTTTCAGTGATGGTGGATCATTTGTAATAGAATGGTAGCAAGAACAAGTAAAACACTCTTGCATGGGCAACCTCTTGAACTGTATACATCCGTGTTCTATAGAATGCATCTTAGTAGTTTTGGCCCTTCGACATTATTCTTCCTATAATAAAGACTAAGCCTTTTATGTCCTGTCTGCATTGATAAAATAAGACATCATTGCCCGCCTGATTATCCATTGCAGACACTCACCATCTAATATCTTTGAAAACACAGAATTTTGGAGACAGAGTGGTCATTATAGGTCATTTTATAGATAAGTAAATGAAGATCAGCCCAATTACTGTTTGAGCATGTATTAGGCTTTGGGAATCCTAACTGCCTGTATTCATTTTACTCTTCTCCCTATAGTTTTACTACTCCCCAATTCCCAAAACTCAAGATTCTAATCCTATTCTGCCCCGGGTTATAAGATCCTTCTTATAATTAATGTTAATTAGGCACCTGCTAAGTGCAGGGGCGCTGACTAGGCAAAAGATCTAGCTGTGACCCTCAAGCCAATTTGATCATCAGAAGTACTTGAGAAGTTGTGTAGGAACATAAATTCTCTGGCTCCACCTCATACCTACTGAAACAAAATCTATGTGTGTAGGTCTCAGGACATTATATTAAAAAAAATACCCCAAGATAAGTAAAATGATGAGATGGATTTGGTACTGTTGCTTAAGAAATATGTACACATGGAGTATAAACTAATTATTTAGTGCTGTGGCTTGATCTTCCATACAACTCTTTCCTCTGCCAGTCCTTTCCATCTCAGTCAATGACAACAGTCACCTATCGAGGTACTCAGCCCAGTAGCCTGGAGCCATCACGTCTCCTTCATCTGTTCTATTAATATGTCTACCTCCATTGCTTCTAGGATTTCCTCCGTACCATCTGTTCTCTACAAATATAGCTGAAGTGAAGTGATGAATTTCCAGAGTGAACATAATCATTCCTCTCTCCTATATCAAACCTTCTGGTAGCCTATATCAGTGTTGCCAAAGTGCGCTGTCTGTAGCTATATACTAGACATAATATAAAAAAAGAAATGAAGGCCCTGTCTTAGACCACATGGGCTGCTACAATAAAATACCATAGACTGGGTTGCTTAAACAACAGACATTTATTTTTCAAAGTTCTGCAGCCTGGGAAGTCTGAGATCAGGGTCCAGTATGGTTGGGTTCATTCTGGTGAGGGTCCTATTAGTGGCTCGCAGACTGTTTCCTTCTTGCACACCTCACATATCGGAGAGTAGAAGCCTTGGTGCCTTTTCCTCTTATAGTGGCACTCATCCCATCACAAGGGAGCCGCACCCTCATGACCTCATCTAAACCGAATTACCTTCCAAAGGCCCTATTTCCTAACACTATCACATTGAAGAATAGGAATTGAACCTATGAATTTTGTGGGGACACAAACATTCAATCTGTAGCAATCCTCACAGTCAAATCACTTTTAAAAATGTTGAGTTAGCCAGGTAAGGATTTTAAATGTTGCTATTTTTACAGCAGGATTTTGGCTCTTATGTGCATTGTATAACTTTAAGAGGGTGGTATATATTGTAGGCACTATTGTCCAGAGATCTTCAGCTATTGAACTCCTTTTTCTACAGAGTATTCTGAGGAACTAATGTCTAGGAAGTACAGTCTGGTGGGCTGGATCTTGGCACTGTACATCTCTAGATTTTTTTTTTCAAATCCCATTATAGAAGCCCATTACTAGCTTGGCATATATACGAGACCTCTGCTGTAAGGGGACATTTCATGTATTATTGTGTCTCTAGGGGCTAGGAGGTAAGAAGTATTTTCTACATGCTTTCTCTTGCCTTGTCTCCTGCTCTTGGGAGATTGTAATTTTTAAGACTTAGTGACCTAAAAATATTATGGATATTTTGAAAAATGTCTTAAATGTTAACGGACTTAGTGTTCTACAGTAGCTAGTACAGCCAAATAGATTCAAAACATCCATGAAAAAAAAAAGATAAATACATTTGATTCCTTGTGGACAAAAGAATCAGAAATGAAACCAAATTCCTTAATCTTCTTACCAGCTTGTTGATTGATGTCATGTGGATACTACTTACAGTTTATGTTATTGATGAGTCAAGGAAATGAAGTCAGTTGTACACATTGGATCTTTATTTAAGCATCCATTGACTTCATTTAAATGAGCCACATCAAACTTTTAAGTTAAATGTAATTTTAGTAACGCTTTATTGTCTACTAGGTAACAGTATGTAGTTTTTATAAAATAAATAGAGAAATTTTTGGAGTTTTCCATTTGCTTAGTGCATAATCATAGAAAAGAGATTTTAAAAATAATAAATGCATAAAAATATAATATTTTAAAAATGAAAATAATTTAATAATGGAAAGTGGAAAAATCATATAATGTTTTCAAACTGTCAGTGCTAAACATTTGAATATTTTAAAAATCTACAGGCCTTTTTTTTTTTACCAGATATTCTTTGAAATTGTTATAGTCAGGAGGGAAGAAAGATACAGGCCAGAATGTTGGACCTTTGCATGTAATGTAAAAATAGGTCATCTTTCAAAGGAGTGTGGAATATGTAACCATTTGCTTATTTGTTGCTACTTAGGCTACAGTGTTCCTTACAACTAAAATAAATTAGATTAGGAGAATAATCTCCTAAGAATTCAAAAACAGTGTACACTTATTTGTGGTTAGTTTTTTCTCGGTGTATGCTTAAAGACTGTCCGATTGATTAGGAAACATGGCATAAATTACTTTTAAGTATATTTGTTACATTTCCAATAATATGCTTAATGTGTCTTTCGTTCAAACCTCTAGACACTTTTCAGGTCAAATATCTTTAAGTTTAAAGCAGTGGTTTCAGTTGTTAAACTAAGTACAAAAATATACCAGCTTCCTATTTTTTCCAGATTTGTTGATGCTCTGTAATGTATTTGTTATATGTTTTAGCATAAATTTTATTGCTTTCTGTTATATGTAAACATTTATGAACCCCATATCAAACAAATGATATATGGCTACTGGTGAGGCAAATTTAGGGAAAAATCAAGGTATAGTAAGTCATTTCATGTTTTATTAATAGTAGAGGAGTTCCAGGTTAGACCTGGAAAAATTTAAATGGAGAAATGGAAAACATTACATTGCAAAGGAACGTTGATTAAACGTGATGGCAATAATTAAGATGATTTCATATACTTGATTTATTATGAAATGTATGAAAAAATTACATGAAGTCAAAAAAGATTTTTTTACTTTTGAAAAGTGAAGTTTTACCCAATTTATCCTGACTGCATTCTCTATACACAGAACTGTTTCTGCCAGCTTGATTTTATATTTTTTTTAAAAAATTTTTGGTGTATTTTGAATAATGAATAATTTTCTCTTCTGTTGCAAAATGAAGCCCAGTGTAATGATGTAGATATTTTATTGTCACCTTATAGATGAATTTAAAAATATTCTTTATTTTCAAATTAGACAGCAGTTGTTGCTATAGGGAAGTTACTGCATCATAAGTCTTTTGTGAAAATTGTAACTGTTATATATCTGTACATTTAAAACAAACACCCAAATAAAACCAAAATCCTCATACTGCTGTTTTAAGTGCATAATAGCTAAAGCATATTATCTTTTTTTTAGAGGTGGGGGGAGGGGCAGAGGGAGAGGAGAGAGAGAAACTTACAAACAGGCTACAAGTCCAGCACCCAGCATGGAGTCTGTGTGAGGCTCATCTCACAACCCTGAGATCATGACCTGAGCTGAAATCAAGAGTGGGTCGCCTAACCAACTGAGCCACCCAGACACCCCTAAAGCATGTTATCTTTAGAGCTGAAGGGTTAATTAAATTCAGCAAATACTTTTTAGCAGTTTATGTACAGCGTCTCTCAGAATGCCGACTGCATAATTGGCACTCAATTGAGACTGGATTTTTGGGAATGAGTGAGCAGATGGAAGCATTTTGTTAGCTAAAGCAAGTTATATATAAAGGTATGTAAATATTACTTGTTCTCAAGATTCTTTCAATTAGCTGGGGACTCAGGCAAGTAAAGACAGAAAAGCAGGCATTTGGGGGAGAAAGAACTGAATGTGGAAAAGAAAATGCAAACACTTAAGGAAGTGCATAGGCGCTGTGCGTGGCCCCATACGCTTGGAGTTTAGTGCTCCATAGGGTGGAATGAAAACTAAACCTGGAAGAGTGACTCGACTTCTCATTTTTAGAGAGATTTTTGACCTAGATGTCATTTGTACTTAAATGGTTAGGAAATGTGAACATCTTGGAAATGTTTTGATTGGAGAAATGATATGGCATTAGGGAGCTAATTGGATGGCAGTGTCCACCAAGTGCAGCGTACACCTGAAAAAAGGAGGCTGCCAGAAGTGTTACAGAGCAGAGACAAACCAGGCCATTTGGCGACAGTCTGTGCTATGTTTCTCAAATAAGTATTTTTATTCTCTGAATTCTTAGGATAGCTTTCCAATGTTTACTGGCAACCTACAACACTTTTTCTCTTAGCTTATCTTAGCTAATGCTCTCTTAAATCTGTATCATAATATCTTTCCTCTCTTTCTTAGGTAGGATAATTAGCTATAGGGACCTTATTTAAATACCGCCTTAGTTAAGATTGTGTGTGTGTGTGTGTGTGTGTGTGTGTGTGTGTGTAGCAATGGCTCCTATTGTTGTACATCCTGGCTATCATTAGAAACTCCAAATGTATGTAGGCCATAATTGGAAAAGAAAAAAGTATGTATGACTGCCCTTAAAATAATTTATCCTTGTATTTATCATAGTCAGATTTGACTAAGACTTTGGAACATGAACTGTTTTCCAAGTACTTTCATTTACTCTAGTGATAATTAATTTTTGTAGTATATAATAAGCAGTCATTGTGCTAACACATTACATATAGTATCTAACTTCATAATTGCAATCATGTGGTTTACATGTTATTCTATTCCTTTCTTAGAAGAATAAATTGAGGTATAAAGACATTAAATATTTTCCTATATGTCAGACAGCTAATAAGTGATAAAATAAGTAGTGAAATTGGTCTGATTTCACATAATGCTACTTTTTCATCAATTAATGTAATCGAATCCTTGCAGAATTAGTTTTATGCAGTCTATATTATTCCCATTTTTAGATTAGGGAACAGACTCATTCATCCAGGTAGAAAAAGGCTAAGTTCAAATTAAAACAAAAGGTTTCAGACTCCATGTTTCATGACCTGCGTGTTGTATCAAGTTTCCCAAGTTTAGGACTAAGAACCAAAGTAAGATAACAAATAATTTGGGGCCCCAAGCTCTCTGTTAATCAGGGACTTCTCTAAAATAGCACTGGTGTTTCATTTGTTTGTTTTAATCATTCATACCCCAGCTTTGTTTCTGCTAATTACAGTCTCAGATTCAGTGGTTTATGGTGTTAAATTTATCAACAAATACATATTTTTAGTAAGTTTAATTTCTATTATTATCTAGCATTGGGACCTTAAAGTTCCATGTTCTTCCCCAGAGCTTTATTTAATGTTGCCTCTAGTCATCCACTGGAAATGGTATGCATGACCCTAGGCATCTTCATGGTAGATTTTCCTGCCACTTTCTTCTGTCTATTCTATGCAGCTGCCTAATGAGTCATTTCAATGTCTACTTCATATTTCCCAGCTGCATTTCATTTAGTTACCCAATATACTGCACATGCATGAAGAAACACTTATAAGGTTCGTGTTCAAGAATGCTTAGATTAGTGGGTGGTTTAGAGAGGGGGAGGAGGATGACAGAAAGAAATTAATGGATTCCCCACAGAAAGGTAATTCTTTAAAATGCACAATAAAGAATTTCTTATAACCCAGATCACCCTGTCAACATACATAATGCAGTTTGAACATACACCTATCTTAACTTTTGAAACAACTCTTAATTTATTAAGGTGAAAGAGCTGGTTAGCATTTCCTTCAGCATGCACAGAAGAGGTGAATGATTGATTTTAAAATGTTTGATAATGCAGGGTTAATTGATGGGCCTTAAGGGCTTAGGATTCCTAAGAATATTTTAAAATCTATAATACAAGCTTTAAAGCACCACCTGCAAAATGAAAGAAGTATTCTGGTGCTTGAAATATATTGATATGAGCTAAAGTGAGACTCATAAATTTTGTTCTGTTTCTCTTCTGAACAAACACAGCTTAGGGTTGTACAATGCGTGCCTAGGGTGGTCTTGGTCATTGTGCTGTCAGAAAGCAGTATGCTGTGTTCTCCCAGAAACATAGATGTGATACATTATATGCTGGGAATAGTTTGTGTGTGTGTGTGTGTGTGTGTGTGTGTGTGTGTGTGATTTTTCAGTCTTATTCTCCCTTCCTTTGGGTACAATTTTACTTTAATATAGAATAAGCAAAATATTACTAATAAATTAAACAGTGAAAGAGCCAACCTAAAGTGTCTTCAAGGATTAAACAGCACTGTGAACTAATCATATCATGTTAGATCTAAATGAAATTAATGAACACCAGATAGCATTCCTCTTAGAAGTTGAAAATAATGTCCCCAAATCTGGTTTTGTCCTATGGATGTTTGACCCACACAATGTTTTTTAACAATTAGTTTCCAACATTCAAAATTGGAAGATTTTACCTAAAATACCATATTTCTGTCTTCTCTTGAAAAATATGAAGGTCTGGCAATATTGAGAAGACCTTCCCAAATGGCCACAGTTGATGAGAACTGCAGAAATTGCCCACTTACACACATTTGCTAGAATATAAATTCCATGAAGACTCATGAAGAAGTAACTCTTCCATGAAGAACTGAAGTCCTATGAATTTCCATGAAGAAATGGTTTGTAGGTTCAAGTAATCTGAATATCTGGAAGAGTGTCTGGCTATAGATGTTAATACATTATCACACAAATCATCCTTTAATCTCTTTAAGAGTAAACATTTGTTGAAGTAACAGGGCATGGGTTCACCAGTATGACACCCACCAATCCTTACTGTATTGTACTAAAACCGCCTTTTCATTTATGTTATCCCGTGGGCCCCTCCTCAGGCATTTACATTGTTTGTTGTTGTTTTTTAAAAATTGTGGTAAAATATACATAACATAAACATTACCATATTAAACATTTTTAAATGTACGGTTCAGCGGCATTAAATATATTCACATTATTGTGCAATCCTCACTAGAACTTTCCATCTCCAGAACTTTTATATCTTCCATATTTAGAATATGGTTTATATAGGGAATATCTTTCTAAAGAGACTCAACTAAGTCATTGTAGAAATTTTTATTTCGTTTATAATGATTTTGGGGAAAGAAAGTTGGCCACTCTGGTGAACATTTAAGTACTATTTTAGCAACTATAAATGGAAGATTGTTTTGTTCTCTTCAGTTATGTTTGGAGATTTGCTAACTTAATGTTTCAAAATCTTGAGATTTTATCTTCAAAAAAGTAATTTTTTTCTGCCCAATCTGTCTTTGTCTTTGGATTGATGTTCTCAGTTATAGTAATCTAGGAATGCAGATATCATTTGTTAATTTTAAAAAACTCCAATTTAATGAAGTTAGGTGATTGCTGGAATTTCAGCCCAGGTTTCCTGATTAGTTCAGTGTTCTTTCACTGGACCAGGAATTCCTGATTATAGAGATTTTTCAAAGTCATTCAAAACCCGTAACTTTAAAAGATTTTAGGGAAATATATAGATTGCATATTTACGGTTTTCTTAATGTTGAGAGAACTCTGGAATTATTCTAACAGTTTACCCTAGTCCTGGGGATACACAAACATTTTGCTATGGCAATTCTTTGGATTTGTGTTCAATGGCGTATGTAAAGCAACTGCTTTGTAATGATGGAAGAACTTTATAAATCTTATTAAAGAGCAAACACTGAGATCACAAACAATATAGATATTTATTAAGGACACCACCCTTGGAAAGCCAAAGTTTTCTTAAGAAAAAAAGAAAGAGGCATTTTGCTCAGACAAAAAAACAATGGAATTTAATTAAGTTTTGCATATGGTACCACATACTTTGCAGTTGAGATCCAGTGATGTAATCTTATCTTCTCACTCTATCATTTCGTCTCCCACTCTTTTTTTTTACTTTTGAAGAACGGACTTGCAAAAGCTTGCGTGGATATATTTTGCTCATGCTTGATAAATTTTCAGTGAAGTTTTGTTCAATTAATTAAACTATATGTTATTAACATCTCTGAAGCCATATAACAGGTTTAAATGCTAAAGAATGTGACATTAAAGGTATTTAAATTGTTCATTGTTATGTTTAATTTCAAACGATTAGTGACCCTAGTCTTATCTAATACTTAACAAGTCCAGGAATTCATCTCTTGAAAGACTGACATGTAATTGATAATAAAGGTATATGATTTTGACAAAAGTTTCCCCTTTGACTTTCTGATGATATTTGAAAAAGTCTAGATGTATAGAATCTATAAATTTATAGCCTTTTTTGAGGAAAGTCACTTTTATATTAGATCTAATTAATGCTGAGGCCAGTTTTAAAGTTTATCATGTCTTCACAGTTATAACATACATTTCTGAAATTATGCCCTTTATCATGATAGCAGCTTGCTTATTTTTAACATCTGTTATTTTATCTGGTTAGTCCTCTAAAATTTCAATCTTTATATTCTCTGAACTTTCTCTAATATATTATTAGCACTTTGTTGATTTCTCAAATTAATTTAATCTTAAATTAATGATTTTCACACTTAAAACATTTAAATCTTCTACCAAGTAAATAGATGCTTAAAATGCATATACTTGCTTAATAAAAACATGGAACAGTGCTGTATCTAATGTAAACCACCCTCAAAGTGGATCATTTTATAATACTCCTTAGATAACGATATTATTTTTAGTAGTACTCATGAAATGAAATAAACACTAACAGTAATAATAACAGAAAAATAAATGTAGACAGTAATCGAGGTTTGTATATATAATCATGCCAGTAAAAATTTAAAAGGATAAAAATAAGGTATTGAGACTTTTTAATTTCATAAAAGTACTTTTTTTGAAAAGTAGGAAAGAAATAAAGACAGCCTTCAAGAGAATAAATTCTTCAAGATTCAGAGGGTGATTTGTGCATAGAATTACAATATTAAGATAACTCGAGTACTTTTCTTCTTCTTTACAATCACTGTGCTATCACTGTTTATTTTGAATTTATATATGCAGCAATGTATTGAGCCATAGGTGTTGGAGTTGTGAACTGTGCCCAAACTAAGCTCAAATTATTTCAAACCATTTTGAATTTACTCTTGAAATGAATGAAGGCAGCAAGGATAGCTGAGTTTGTGCGAGTGAGGGCTAACTGGATAACTCAAGAGTTTTCCAAATTAACCTGCCTGTAGAATATTATTCTCATTAAAGGTAAATAGTAAACACATGCTAATTTGGATTATACATGTATTTTATTAAAACTCAACAGTAACAGCAACTATGTTTAGAATGTAAGAGCAGAGATTTGCAAACTACAGCTTGTGGGGCCAAATCCCCCATGATCCCAGGTTAACCATTTTGGGGGAGAGTAAGAGAGCAGGAAAAGGCTCAAATGCCATTTTGAGCATGTACATCGACAGTGGGACTAAATTCTGTTGTGTGTGTGTTGTTCTTAGCACGCTGTATTAAAAGCAAACACAGACTATGCCATTTTATTTCCCAGGTGCGTGTATCTTAGGTGTTGACTTTCTCAGTGGTAAATGTGGTTAACTCGAATGTGGTTCAGAAAATGTGTCTCATGTGTCTTAACCTCTGTTACTCTTTTGAGGAAACAGTCCAAGCTACAGATTTAAATAAAAACCTTTGATAAATTGTATTTCTTCAAGCAGCTTCACCTTGTTATAGTTTTGTTATCTTTTATTTTTATAAGCTTATAAGATAGCTTAATGACCAGAAAGCTGTTTTTACATAAATAGTTGGAAGCGATGTCTTTGAAATAATTTCTCCTCTTTTGATCTAACCTTATTTAAATAAACATCTGTTGATTATGTAATTAAATTCCTTGACTTTTTCTTTAAAGTGCATTACTTTATTTATAGGGTCTCAGAAAATGTTTCTGTACATTAAAAAAATAACACTGTCATATTTTAGCAGACCAGAAATGTAACTTGTAAGGAAAATCCCTTTTGTACTATTATTTGCTTTAGCCATATAGACTATCACATTCTCCGTCTCTCTGAGGATCTGTGCCCAAATGGAATAGTCTTTGCTTTCTTCTGTGGTATTTATCAATAGATATTTTTCATTTATGCTTCAGTGACTGCAAATTTTACAGTGTAGTCTACTTGGTTATGATATTTTAATTATGCTCATTCTTTAGTGTCGTCTTTTTTTTATCCATTTTGTGTTATCATATTAAACAAAACACAAGTAGGAAATACCAGTTTTAAGCCTTCAAACTATATAATTTCATCTGTAACTAATAAAGGGATATGACCATATATTCAGAGCACTTTGTTTCCAAAGCTTTGAGAAATTAAAACAACAACAACAACAATGTGATGTCGTTTAGCTGTGGAATATAGAAAAGTGAAGGCCTAAGAACTGCCTCTTAAATGCTCTCAGATGTAGGACCAAGAAAGTTCTAAGGCTGGTAAACTTCAGTGCATTGTGCCCCTTTGAAATACAAGTATCACCATCAGCCATATTTATCTAAGAGAACTAGACTGTAGTCTCTGTGGAAAATTTAACTCTGGGAAGACTTGAATACCGATGAAACTCAACGAGTTAATAAAAATAAAGTAATTAATTCTGAGTTTTATTTTATGTCAGTAAGTAATCATCTGTTCAAACTGTTTAAGAAATTCACTACTTTGAAAGAATCAGGCCCAGATAATTAACTGGTTGATTTGTAATTTGGAAGTAATGAAGGATTCCCCTTTAAGATGGTAGAGATAAAATTTTATGTCCATTCTAAAGGCAGTTGACCAAGAGTAGTATAAAGAGACCAGCAAGAATCAGGGATCCAATATTTAGGAGAGTCAATGGAAAGAAATCAGTTCCTATGTGAGGTGACTCCTTCCTCACCTTCTTTTCCTCCTTTTCTTTCTCCTTCTGCTTCTCTTTCTTCTTCTTCTTTCTTCTTCTTTTAATTTTAATATATATCTTTTGTAATATATATTCTTATTGCTCAGTTATGTGCATAACAAATCAGTAAGAAATAGGCCTAAAACATCTTGGAAAGTTATATAAAAGACATGAACGGGCAGTGAAGTTCCTTCCTGCCCCTCCTCAGGAAGAAAGGACTATTGCTACACTATTGCACTAAATGGGGATGGGGAAGTATGTGCTATAAATCTACAAGGAATCCTTTGCCAATTGCTATATATACTGTATCTGCATCTTATAGTAAGGCCTCCTTTTTCTTAAAGGCGCCTGGGTTCTTTTCAACTTGTATTTTAAAGTCAACAAACACAAAAGAATAACTCTTCTTTTTTAAAGATTTATTTATTTATTTGAGAGAAAGAAAGGGAAAAAGGGGCAGAAGGAGAGGGAGAGAGAGAATCTCAAGAAGATTCCTCACCAAGTGTGGAGCCTGACTCAGGGCTGGATCCCAGAACCCTGAGATCATGACCTGAGCTGAAATCAAGAGTCAGACACTCAACTGACTGAGCCACCCAGGTGTCCCCAAAAGAATAACTCTTAAGGCAATTATATGGTGCTATTTTCACATGAGTAGGTCAGCTTGAGAACTACTCAAACCTGAAACAGAGCTCCACATCATGCTGTTCAGAAAGATATAGCACAGCCTCAATAGACTTTTCAAGGTCGTGACAAGAACATGATGCAAGAATCCCTTTGCCCTCTCAAAAAAGAACACATTTGAGGAATAGAAAATCATTTGTAACCATGAAATATATATGCATATTGCTTTGGTTGTGATTTTTAATATGGATAACTAATTTACCCAAAAGAAATGCAAATGGACGACCTTCACATTAAACTGCACAATCTTGTTCATAATTAAAGAAATAAAAATTAAAATAATAAGAACTTGATTCACGCTTATTTTCTTAAAGACTGAAGTACCTGCTGATGTACAGTACGTAAAGGCGGTAAAGTTGAAATTATTTTAACCTCTTTTAATGGCAGCTTGTCATATCTATAAAAATATAAATATATATTACTTTGACCTGGAAATTTCGCTTCTAGGAATTTATCATGTCTATCTTGCACATGTGTGCAAGGACATTTCTACAAAGATATTTTCTGCAGCCCTGTTTATGATAGCAAAAACTGGAAACTACCTTAATGTCTTTTATTTACTTATGCTATAACTATACCATGGAATATTATACAACCACTAAAAATAATAGAGTAAGTCCTTGTGTTTACATTAAAAAGTCTCAAATATATTTCCAACTAGAAACATCAGTTCCCAGAATAGTATTAAAATTTATGTGAACTTATGTTAAAATGAAAAATATATAGGTTATATGGACAATTCTGGAATGATGTAGAGTAAATTAAGAGTGTTCTCCTGGGCAGGAAAATGGGGACTAGAGAAGTACTTTTCCACTGTATTAACTATACTGTTTGAATATTTACCCTGAGTTTTATTTTTTCAATAAATCAAAAAGTCTAGTAAAAAAAGAGAGAGAGAGTAAATGGCATTTTACAAATACTAATGTTGCACATCACATTGAAATGTTTTATAATCTTAATTTTGTTGTTTTTGTGAAGTTATATAAAATTGCATCAAAATTAATAGTGTTTATGCAAGGAAGATTTGACTCAATACTTTACCACCTCATCACTGATACTTTCTTAGTCTATTAGTAGAATTGTTGATCATCACAATAGATGTAGAAAAGGCATTCAGTAATATTCAATATTTTACCCACGTACACATGCCTATGTGTATTTGTGTGTGTGTGTATTTTTTTTAAAGATTTTATTTATTTATTTGACAGAGAGAGACAGCCAGCGAGAGAGGGAACACAAGCAGGGGGAGTGGGAGAGGAAGAAGCAGGCTCCTAGCGGAGAAGCCTGATGTGAGTCTCGATCCCAGAACACTGGGATCACACCCTGAACTGAAGGCAGATGCTTAACGACTGCGCCATCCAGGCGCCCCTGTGTACGTGTGTATTAAGAATAGCAGAGAACTTCACTGAAACTGCTTGTGTCTACTAAAATTCAATGCAAACCATGTACTTAATTTTTAACTTTAGAAGCATTTTAAAAAGTGATGCCTGCTGTCAATGCTAGAGCTCAAACTGTAGGTCCTGGCCAATGTAATGTGATTTTCTTTTCTTACCTCATGGATTACTGCATTACTTGGATGTGATTTTTGTGATGTTCAAGTATGTGGTACTTTTATCCTTTTTTGTTTTAGCTCTGTCGATTTCTGTCTTTTAACTTCATAGGACTGTGATGAGAAAAGAGAGTCTTGGAATATCAATTATTTGGAATTTGTGGAAGCTTTATTTTTATGGCTTACTACATGGTCAATTTCTTCATGCTGAAATATCCTCTTTATAATTTGTTTTTCAGTGAGAGACTGACTAAAATTTCTGTGTTCTTGATTTCAAAAAATGTCTTTAATTCACTCTAACTCTTGAGTGATAGTCTGGCTGGGCATATAATGAAGTACAAGGTCATTTTCCCAGAGCCATCTAAATATATTAATTATCTGACTTCTGTCACATATTTCTATGAATAAGAGGTCTGCCATCAATCTGATTGGTGAAGTTTCCTTATAGAAAATTTGGTCTTTTTCTGGAAAACTTAAAAATTTTTCTTTACTGCAAAGAGTAGCAAATTTCATTATGATGTATAGAGATTTAGATTACACATGTGGTGGATTTTTTTTTTTTAACCTGAAGATTGATATCATTATTTCTGGGAAATTGTCAGCTATTAGATCTTCACGTATTACATCTATGTGGTCTTTTCTGTTTTGTTTTGTTTTTTTTTTTCTTCCAGAATTAGGCAGGTATATATGCTCCTCAAACTGTTTCTCACATCTCTTGATTACCCTCCTTCTCCCCCATCCTGTTACTTTCTGAAAGATTCCATTAGTCTTGTCTTACAACTTGTTAATTTGGTTTTTAATTTTCTTTAAGACTAGATTTAGCCTATAGGTTTTAAAATTTCCCTAATGACTCTATTTTTTAAATTCTAAAACTTCTAATTTGGTTTTTTTTCCTGTCATTTTATCATCACATATTATTCTTTCTTAAAATCTTTTTTTAAATCTCTTTGAGATATTTAAACCTAGTTCTCTTAACACCTTTTCAAATTACTTTATTAGCTTGATTTCCTGTGTTCAAATTCTTTCCTGTTGGAGGCAGTAAACCCTCTTACTTGTTTGTGTGTTTGCTTTTATTCTAGCTGTGCATAGTGTATGCTCTATGAGGGCATGATTGTAACTATTTGTTTTTCACTGTTGTTTCCCTAGCACTGGCAGAGGGCCTGGCATATAGTAGGTACCCAATAAATATTTGTTGCATCAGCAATTCATGTACTTTTGTTCATTGTGACTCTTGTTTGTAAACTTATCCTATGTGGGTTTTTGATGGCCTATATAATTGCTTTATGTTTGTTTCTGCCCTGGACTTACAAGGTTCAGGGCTTGAACATGGTAGCTCTTTGGCTTAAAATTCTTAGCCTGTGTAGTGGCGCATATCCATGACACACACCCCTAACTTTGCATCTGTGCTGGGCTGTGGTCTGGTAGTTTACTTCTAATCCCTTTCATACGAAAAAGGCACAGATTTGGCTTCCAGGTTTATGCAGGTCTAGTCCATGACCTCTTAGCCTGTATTTGGCTCTACATTCATGGGCTACAAGACTAGATTTTCAATTGCTTTTACTTCTTCTAAGTTATCTTTTTCTGCTTCATGGATATATACCTGTTCAATTTATAAATTTGTCTCCATATTTTAAACAAAAAGAAGCCGTCATCTATCATTTCTGTGTTTGGGGACTAGAAGAGATAATTTCCATATGCTTTATTCTCTATAGCTAGAAAAAGTAAATATATGTATGTTTTTGCCTATAAAATCCAGAATTATTTATTAATCCCTTTATTTCAGCCCAAAAGGAGAACAAATACTGTTCTAGGTGTCCACTGGAATTATAGCACATAAATTTGTTATATCTGCATGAAGCACAGTCAGTCTGCTTAAACTTCAGGATTTGCTTTTATCTGTGTAGTAAATAGGAGCAAAAACTATGACCTAAATATAATTCATGAAAATGAAGTAATAGAAGCCTGAACCATGAACACCATTATGCAGGAGGGCTTAGAAATCTTAACTCTAGACTGTGGTCCTCAATGGGAGGAAGTCACCTGCATGTGGATTTGCTTAAAATGTAGCACAATCTGGTGGTAAACAGCACAATGTACACGCATTACTAAATAAAACTAGCCAACGTACAAAACAAAGACATTCTGTTTCTCATAATGGAATAATAACAGCTCCTCTTACAGAATAGCGATTTAACAAGATTGATACCACAAATTATACTACTGCATCAAATCCTTAAACTTCAGAAGGTCAAGTAAGGCATTTATGATGGTCTGCTTTCACTTTCACCTTCTTAAACCCATATTCTCCCTGGCCCAGTTGTATATTTAGGGAGAGAATTTAAAATAGGTCAAAATAAGACATACACAATCACTTTCAACATGATTCAAGTATCTATAGGTATTCCACAAATGCCAAATAAGGCATCTGAGGAGAGTGGGCTTTCCTACAATGTGAATGCCCTAGACTAATCACGGTGTTATTTTTTCAGTCCTCATATGAGTTTCGTTTTACTATTTATCAGTGCCCACTTGCAAGTCTCTTTTCAAATGTCTAATTGGAATCTGTCATTCTCTTAAATTTACCAAACTTCATCTAGTTTCCAAATAAACATTTGTGAAGTATTAACTTTTGTCTGAAACACTTTTAAGAACATTTAGAAAAAAATAACACTTTCTATTCTAGAGTCTCTCATAAACATATAATATTCATAAAATGCTCTCATCACCCTTAGCTATTTTCTTCAGTGATTTCCCATATGATTACTACATTAATACACATGAATTTAAGTCACATGATATGTGTCTATTTTGTCCTTCTTTTGTACTTGTAGATAATGATTTTTGGGTTGTGCCTTATACTATTAAAGCGTCTGAATAAATAGTAAAAGTTAGTTCATCTGGATATTCAGCTCTGTGGTGGTTACACTTTATATGCTTATGCTTAGCTAATTTATGTTTTTGCATTTAACCTGTAGATTTGATGTTCTATAACTGCATAGTTAACATACGTTACCAAAGAGACCTTTTATCTATCTTCATGTATTATTTTGTTACTGTAAAATAACTTACTATACAAGTAATTCAGATAGTACAGAATTATGAAAAATAATAAAAGTATCACTTTGCTCTTTGAGTCCTCCTTGTGTCAGGTAACCAATCCTAAGAATTTGGTAATATACTCTGGAAATATTTAAATAGTACTTTTTCCATTCCTGTTATGGTTCTTAAAATTTGCCCCTATTTGATTTTATTGCATGTTAGTTTTCTTATATGATTTTGCTATTTCTTCATGGTCCTCTTTGGCAGCATAATCTAGTTTCAGCTTTTATATCTTTCCAGTTGATATAAGAGTTTCTGGTATATTTTGCCAGATGTGGCATCTACCATTACGTAGTCAGAAATGATAGCACCATTGATTTTTCTTTTTATGTGTAGCATTAGCTAAAATACTAGATGATGAACTACAGTGACTTCTACCATGAATGCTCTAGTATAAGTTACTGGAGGCACTCGCTTATGATACCTGCCACAAACAGGTAAATTATACTTTGATACTTTCTCCCTGAATAACATTTTAGCCTAAATGATCTTACCACAGTTCCAGTTGCACCAGAAAGGTATATTAAATTACTGTATTTTCTCTTAGAGAAATCAATACCTATTACCTATAGGTTACACTTAAAAATAGGGAATTGTTTGAATTACTATGAATGTGTCTTGTTATCTTGTAAATGTATTTTTAAAAATTATTATTCTAAGGAATCAATCTATGTCGGGCTTATAAATAGGAGAAACTTACAGCTGAGAACCTGAATGAACAACAGGAGAGTCAGCATTTCAACTTTTACATGTTTAACAAAGGATTATGGAATTGTCCCACAAGCATAAGCTAAATCATGAAAATTTACATTTTCCTTCTGTAGGACAGTTCCTTCTAGCATTATCCTCTGAACAACAGTTCATTTTCTTGTGCCAGTATTCTATTCCCTGAACTGCAGCTTGGCAGCAGCCAGGTCTCAAATTTCAACCACATGTATTTCAAAAAATCAAAAGATCCTTATTTGGCACTTTAGTCACATATCTTTAAAAGCAGTGTTTGTGCGTCAGATTTAAAAATAATTGAAACCAGGGGGTTCAGAAAACCAAACTTTACTTCCAAGATGTTTCAACTTCAACTGATTCCAAAAACATTGAAAGCAACAGAATGGAAACGAGAATAGAAACTTCATGCAGACTGCAGCTTAATATACTGACAGAGACAGCAAGAATGGGCTCAAAATGTGCACCCTGCCCCGAAGCCAGGATGGGGACCCTTGTAATGCCTTGACCCTGTTTGCACGATAACCTGCCTGAAAACAGTCCTACGGGTCTGCATGTCTATGGGTAAGTATGTAGGCCCATGAGATCATTTTCTCTGAGACTGAATGAACTCATACTCAAAGATGGGAACATATGTAGCTGTTTTGTGTTGGTTATCCAATATTAAAAAATCACATTAAGACGTATATGCATATATATTTCATGGTCAAAATTGACTTTCCATTCCTCAGATTTGCCTTTTTTTTTTTTTTTTTTTTGGAGGGATTCTTGCTTCACGTTCTTGTCACAACCTTGAAAATCCTTTAAGGCTATGCACATGTCCTTGTGAGCAGCATGGTTTGGCATTCCGTTTCAGTTTTGAGTATTTGTTACGTTGACCTAATCATGTG
The DNA here is from genome assembly GCF_002007445.2 of Ailuropoda melanoleuca. Classification (NCBI taxonomy): domain Eukaryota; kingdom Metazoa; phylum Chordata; class Mammalia; order Carnivora; family Ursidae; genus Ailuropoda; species Ailuropoda melanoleuca. The sequence goes on from NC_048222.1 coordinate 125,037,591, forward strand.
AAAACAAGCACTATATAATTGCCTTAAGATATGTTCTTTTGTATTTGTTGGCTTTAAGCTGAAAAGAGCCCAGATGACTTTAAAGAAAAAGGATTTACCGTAAAATGCAGATAAAAGAGATATAGAAGTTAGCAAAGGATTCCTTGTAGATTTATAGCACATGCTTCCCCATTTTGTGCAATAGGGTAGCAATAATCTCTTGGGTCTAAAAGAGAAATTACTATTCTCTCCCTGACAGGAAGCTAAGAAGGAACTTCAGTGTGACTGTAGAGGAAATAGGATAATAGAGATGTATAAGAACAGTAAATAGAAAATTATTCCATTTTTATGTAAATACATTTAACTCTAATGTTACATATATAAACCTTCTTGTGTATAATTGAGAAGCATAAAATGAGTTATTTTAATCAGACAACCTTTTATTTTAGACCACACTGCTAATTTAATAATTTGGTGGTTTTCCCAGATTCCGTTCCTTCTGTGTTCCAAGCATTGTTCATATTGTGTGGATTCACCTTTACAGAGAACTCCTTTCATTATTTCCTGATCAGCAAAAAAACCCTCACTAAATCACCATTTTCTTTTGTTCAATCAAGTCCAAGTACCTTAGCCTTGGAGTAAGTGTCCTTACAATTTTACAGTTGGCCTTCAGATCCCTTCTAGTTTTAAAGTACATTATCCCCTCACCTCTTCCTTGGCCATCTTCATTTGTAGAGTGGAAAAATGTCACTTTTTTTTTTAGCAGAGCATATTGCAAAGAGAACAGACTTCAGAGCTCAGTAAACCAAAACGAAATTTTAACTTCATCACTTATCTCTGAAATCTTGGAAAACCCTTTTAGTATTTATAAAGTATCTCTGTGCTACCTATCTCTAGGGTGGTCGTACTTCCCAAAGAGAAAATCCAAAGGAAATGTTTTTGAAAACTAAAACGTGATCTAGCATTAATTTCCAAAGTATATCAGAGTACTAATTACATTTTATCTTTATAGTTTTATATTAGAAACTGGCTCTATGCTTATATGTTTGATGAATCCTAGCCACAGATTATAAGCTGCTGACTTGGTAAATTTACTTAATTTCTTTGTGACTCAGTTTTCTTATTTATAAAATGGGACTAATAATAATAGTGCCCCCCTCAAATTCTTCTTGTGGGAATTTTAATTGAGTTAGTTCTTATGAGAAGTTTAATCAAGAGTTAATATTTGAAAAAATGCCTAGAAGAGTACCTCCTGTGAAGGAAATGTTATAAATGGGTTTGCTGAATACATAAACACTGCATTAAACAAAGTTAAATAGGTTTCTTTATTTCAGAACTTATTAACAAACATACACTGTTGTTTTTTTTTTTTTAATTTTATTTATTTATTCGACAGAGATAGAGACAGCCAGCGAGAGAGGGAACACAAGCAGCGGGAGTGGGAGAGGAAGAAGCAGGCTCATGGCGGAGGAGCCCGATGTGGGGCTCGATCCCGTAACGCCGGGATCACGCCCTGAGCCGAAGGCAGACGCTTAACCGCTGTGCCACCCAGGCGCCCCTACACTGTTGTTTTCTAAGAGAGAATATGGTAGAGTTTTTCAAAATTATTTCCTAAAGAAAAATTTCTTTTGATGAGTACCTTGGAAAATGCTGAACTTTACCAATAATTATTTAATTTTTCTTAATATATGGTTCATTTTTTCCCTACTGTCCAGCTTCCCACAACCTTGCCAAGGTAAGCCCTGTTTAATTTGCATAGCACTGAAAATAGTCTTTAATTTTAATTTAATTTAATTTTTGGGGGCAATTTGAGATTCAATTGAGATATAGCAGAATTGAGTAGAAAATATAGAGTTCCACACCACAGAGGTACATTTGTTATGATTGATGAACCTACAAGGACACATCATTATCTTCCATGTCCATCGTTTACATGAGGGTTCACTCTTGGTTTTGTATATTCTGTGGATTTTTGGCAATGTATAATGACATATAACCACTCTGATAACATCATGTAGAATAGTTTCACTGCTCTAAAAATCTTCCATGATCTGCCTATTTATCTCTCCATCCCTACTATGTCCTGCAACCATTGAACTTTTTACTGTTTCCATAACTGTGACCTTTCTACAATGTCACATGGTTGGAATTATACAGTGTGCAGCATTCTCAAATTGGCTTCTTTCATGTATGCAACATAGTGTATGTATTTAAGTTTTATTTCTTTTCAGGGTTTGATAGCTCATTTCTTTTTAGTACTGAGTATTATTCCATTCTCTGGATATACTGTAGTTTATTTTTTTTTTTGAGTTTTTAAATCTCAGTTAATTAACAAACAATGTATTATTAGTTTCAAGTGTACAATATAGTGATTCAACACTTCCATACAGCACCCGGTGCTCATGACAACAAGTGCACTTCTTAATCCCCATCCCCTATTTACCCACCCCCTCACCCACCTCCCCTCTGATAACCATCAGTTTGTTCTCTATAGTTAAGAGTCTGTTTCTTAATTTGTCTCTCTCCCTCTTATATCCCCCTTTGCTCATTTGTTTTGTTTCTTAAGTTCCATATATGAGTAAAATTATATGGTATTTGTCTTTCTCTGACTGACTTATTTCACTTGGCATACTCTCTAGCTCTATCCATGTCCTTGCAAATGGCAAGATTTCATTCTTTTTTTGTGGCTGAATAATATTCCATTGTGTATATATACCACATCGTCTTTATTCGTTCATTAGTTAATGGACACTGGGATGTTTCTGTAATTTGGCTATTGTAAATAATGCTACTATAAACATAAGGGTATATGTTTATCTTTGAATTAGTATTTTTGTATTCTTTGGGTAAATACCTAGTAGTGCAATTGCTGGATTGTAGGGTAGTTCTATTTTAACTTTTTGAGGAGCCTGCATACGNGGTATATGTTTATCTTTGAATTAGTATTTTTGTATTCTTTGGGTAAATACCTAGTAGTGCAATTGCTGGATTCTAGGGTAGTTCTATTTTAACTTTTTGAGGAGCCTGCATACTGTTTCCAAGAGTGGCTGTACCAATTTGCATTCCCACCAACCGTGCAAGAGGGTTCCCTTTCCTCCACATCTTTGCCAACACCTTTTGGTTTTTCTGTTGTTGATTGTAGCCATTCTGACAGGTGTGAGGTATAACTCACTGTGATTTTGATTTATATTTCCCTGATTGGGGGGCGATAATGAACATCTTTTCATGTGTCTGTTCACCATCTGCATGTCTTTGGAAAAATGTTTATTCATGTTTTCTGCCCATTTTTTAGTTGTACTGTAGTTTAATTATTCATTTGCCTACTGAAGGAAATCTTGATTGCTTCCAAGTTTTGGCAATTAAGAATAAGGCTGCTGTAAACATCCGTGTGCATCTGTTTTAATGTGGACATGTTTTCAGTTTATTTGGGTAAATACCAAGGAGCATGATTGCTGGATCATATGGTAAGAGTATGTTTAGGTTTGCCCAACTGTCTTCCAAAGGGGATGTACCATTTTGGATTCCTACCAGGAATGAATGGGAGTTCCTGTTGCTCCACATCCTCTTCAACATTTGGTGCTGTCAGTGTTTTGGATTTTGACCATTCATTTTTTTTTTGAAGATTTTATTTATTTATTTGACAGAGATAGAGAGAGCCAGCAAGAGAGGGAACACGAGCAGAGGGAGTGGGAGAGGAAGAAGCAGGCTCATAGCGGAGGAGCCAGATGTGGGGCTCGATCCCATAACTCCGGGATCACTCCCTGAGCCTAAGGCAGATGCTTAACTGCTGTGCCACCCAGGCGCCCTAAGGATTTTGGCCATTCTAATAAGTATGTAGGGGTATCTCATTGTTGTTTTAATTTGTAATTTCTAATGACAAATGATGTTAAACATCTTTTCATATGCTTAAACACCTTTTCATTTTCATTTTGATTTTCCATCTGTATATCTTCTTTGGTGCATTGTGTGTTCAAGTCCTTGGCCAATTTTTCAGTTGGGTTGTTGATTTTCTTATTGTTGAATTTTAAGAGTTTTTTGTATATTTTAGATAACACTTCTTTATCAGATATTTCTTTTGCAGACATTTTCTCCCAGTCTGTGTCTTGTCCTCTTATTCTCTTGACAATGTATTTCATAGAGCATAAGTTATTAATTTTAATGAATTCCAGCTTATCAATTATTTATTTCATTGATCATGACTTTTGTATTGTATCTAAAAATTCATTACCTTACACAAGGTTATTTAGCTTTTCTCCTATGTTATCTCGCAGGAGTTCTGTGATTGTATATTTCACATTTAGTCCATTTGAGTTCATTTTTGTGAAGGGTATAAGGTCTGTGTCTAGAATCTTTTTTTTTTTTTTTCCCATGTGGATCTCCATTTGTTCCAGCACCATTTGTTGTAAAGACTGTCTTGCTCCGTTGTATTGCCTTTGTTCCTTTGTTAAAGACAGTTGACTGTATTTATGTAGGTCTATTTATGGGCTCTGTATTCTGTCCCATTGATCTCTTTGTCTGTTCTTTTGCCAATACTACACTGTCTTGATTACTCTAGCTTGATATAGTAAGTCTTAAATTTGGGTAATGTCATTCATCTAACTTCATCCTTTTTTAATATTGAGTTGGCTATTCTGGGTCTATTACTTCTCTTTATAAACTTAATAATTAGTTTGTTGATATTCACAAAATAGCTTGCTAATATTTTGATTTGAATTGCATTGAATCTGTAGATCAAATTGCAAAGAATTGACATCTTGGCTATCAATAGTGAGTTTTCTGTCCATGAATATGGAATTTTTCTCCATTTATAGAGTTCTTCTTTGATATCTTTCATCAGAGATTTATAGTTTTCCTCATACAGATCTTGTACATATTTTTTTAGATTTAAACTTCAGTGTTCATTTTTTGGTTGCTCATGTAAATGATAATATGCTTGTTTTTATGTGTATGTGTATAGTTTCTATCAATCTTTAAATTCCAATATACTTTATATTCAGTGTTATACTAGTTTCAGGTGTACAATATGGTGATTCAGCAATTCTAAAGTCAATGAATTGATAAACCTGTGTCCAGAATTAAAAAGAAAAAAGAGAAAGGACTCAAGTGAAATCATGAATGTGGAGAAATAACAACCAACACCACAGAAATACAGTCATAAGAGAATATTATGGAAAACTATATGCCAACAAATTGCACATCCCAGAAGAAATAGGTAAGTTACTAGAAACATATAAACTACCAAAATGAAACAGGAAGAAATAGAAAATTTGAACAGACCAATTACCAGCAAAAATACCAAAATTCTAGGACCACATGACTTCACAGGAGAATTCTACCAAACTTTTAAAGAAGAATTAATGCCTATTCTTCTCAAACTATTACAAAAAAGTAGAAAAGGAAGAAAAACTTCAAAATTCATTTTATGAGGCCATTATTACTGTGATATGAAGACCAGATAAAGACACCACTAAAAATAGAGAACTACAGATCAATATCCCTGATGAGCATAGATGCAAAATCCTCAACAAAGTACTAGGATATTGAATTTAACAATACATTAAAGAAGTCATTCACTACAATCAAGTCGAATTATTCCTGGGTTGCAAGGTGGTTCAGTCTTCAGAAGTCAATCAGCATGATACTTCACATCAGTAAGAACTATATGGCCATTTCAATAGATGCAGAAAAAGCATTTGACAAAGTACAACACACATTCATGATAAAAACCTTCAACCAAGTAGGTTTAGAGGAAACCTATCTCTACATAAGAAGGTCCATATATGAAAATCCACAGCTAATATCATCCACAATGGAGAAAAACTACGAGCTTTTCCCCTAAGGTCAGGAACAAGACAAGGATGTCTACTCTCAGCACTGTTATTCAGTATAGTCCTAGAAGTCCTAGCCACAGCAAACAGCCAACAAAAAGAAATGAAAGACATATAAATTGGTAAGGAAGAAGTGCAACTTTAACTATTTGCAGATGATATAATACTATACATAGGTAGAAAACCCAAAGGCCCCACCAAAAAACTGTTAGAACTCATATAAGCAAATTCAGTAAAGTCTCAAGATACAAAATTGATATACAGAAATCTATTGCATTTCTCTACACCAATATTGAAGCAGAAGAAAGAGAAATTAAGAAAATAATCTCATTTATAATTGCACCAAAAATAATAAGATGCATAGGAATAAACCTAACCGAAGAGGTGAAAGACCTGTACTCTGAAAACTATAAAAGAAATTGAAAATGACACAAAGAAATGGAGAGACATTCCATGTTCATGGATTGGAAGAGCAAATATTGTTAAAATGGCTGTACCATCCAAAGCAATCTACACATTTAATGCAATCCCTACCAAAATGCCAATGGCATTTTTCACAGAATTAGAACAAACAATTCTAAAATTTGTATGGAACCAAAATAGGCCCTGAATAGCCAAAACAGTATTGATAAAGGGCGGTATCACAATTCTGGACTTCAAGTTATATTACAAAGCTATAGTAATCAAAACAGTATGGTAATGGCACAAAACAGACAGAGAGATCAATAGAACATAATAGAAAACCCAGGAATAAACCTATATTTATATGGTCAATTAATCTTTGTCAAAGCAGGAAAGAATATCCAGTGGGAAAAGGATAGTCACTTTAGCAAATGGTATTGGGAAAACTGGACAGCAACATGAAAAAGAAAGAAACTGGACCACTTTTTTACACCATACACAAAAATAAATCAAAAATGGATTAAAGACCTACATGTGAGACCTGAAAACATAAAAGTCATGGAAGAGAATACAGGCAGTAACCTCTTTGACATAGGCAATAGCAACTTTTTTTTCCAGATAGGTTTCTTAAGGCATGGGAAACAAAAGCAAAATAAACTATTGGTACTATATCAAAATAAAAATCTTCTGCACAGCAAAGGAAACAATCAACAAAACTAAAAGGCAACCTTTGGAATGGAAGAAGATTTCTAAATGACATCTCCAATAAAGAGTTAGTATCCAAAATATATAAATAACTTATACATCTCAACACCCAAAAAACAAATAGTCCTGTTAAAAAATGGGCAGAAGATATGAACAGACATTTCTCCAAAGAAGACATCTATATGGCCAAAAGACACATGAAAAGATGTTCTTCATCACTCATCATCAGGGAAATGCAAATCAAAACTACAATGAGAAATCACTTCACACCTATCAAAACAGCTACAATAAACACAAGAAACAACAGGTGTTGGTGAAGATGCCAAGAAAGGGAAACCCTCTGGCTTTAGTGGTGGGAATGCAAACTGGTGCAGTCACTACTGAAAACAATATGGAGATTCCTCAAAAAGTTAAAAACAGTACTATCCTGTGATCCAGTAATTGCAGCAGTGGGTATTTACCCAATGAATTAAAAAAAAAATACTAATTCAAAGAGATGCATGTGCCCCTATGCTCATATCAGCGTTATTTACAATTTCCAAAATATGGAAGCAGCCCAAGTGTCCATAGATTGATGAATAGATAAAGAAGAGGTTGTATATGTGTGTATATGCACACACACACACACACACACACACACACACACACACAGGAATACTATTCAGCCACGAAAAAGAATGAAATTTTGCCATTTACAATGACATGGATGGAGCTGGAGAGTATAATGCTAAGTGAAATAAGTCAGTCAGAGACAGATTATCATGTAATTTCACTCATATGTGGAATTTAAGAAGCAAAACAAATGAGCAAAGGGGGGAAAAAGAGGAAGAGAGACAAACCAAGAAACATACTTTTAACTATAAAGAACAAACTGATGGTTACCCAAAGGGAGGTGGGTGAGGGGATGGGTAAATAAGGGATGGAGATTAAAGAGTGTACTTGTCATGAGCACCGGGTAATGTATGGAAGTGTTGAATCACTGTATTGCACACCTGGAACTAATGTAACACTGTATTTTAAGTACCTGGAATGAAAAAAACTTAAAAAAAAAAAAGAGTACAAGAAGGACAATTCTATATATTACTATTGCGTATTCCTGCTCTTTCTTTATGTAGATCTGATTTTCTGACCTATGTAATTTTCTTTCTCACTGAAGAACTTATTTTAACATTTTGGCAAGGCAGGTCTGCTGTTAACAGAGTTCCTCAATTTTCATCTGTCTGAGAAAGTCTATTTCTCTTCACTTTGAAGGACAGTTCAACAGGGTGCTGGATTCTAGGTTGGCAGTTTTTCTTACCCTCTCTCCACATTTTAAATATTTCATTTCCTTTTCTTTTGCTTGGATAATTTCCGAGGACAAGGCAGATGTAATTTTTATCTTTGTTCCTCTGTAGGTAAGGTTTTTTTTCTTCTGGATTCTTTCAAGATTTTTAATCTTTATTTATTTATTTATTTATTTATTTATTTATTTTGTAGTTTGAATATGATATCCTGGGAGTAGGTTTTTTGTTTTGTTTTGTTTTTGCATTAATCCTGCTTGGTGTTTTATGAGTTTCCTAGATACATTGTTTGGTGTCTGATATTAATTTGGGGAGAAATTCTCAGTCATTATTGCTTTGAATATTTCTTCTGTACCTATCTCTTTTCTCCTTCTTGTATTCCCATTAAGCATATATTGCTCCTTTTAGAGTTGTACTACAGTTCTTAGATATTCTGGTTTTGTTGTTGTTATTGTTTTACTATTTTTTGAATAGTTCTGGAAATTTCTTTTGTCATAGCCTTCAGCTCAGAAATCTTCCCTCAGCCATATCCAGTGTACTTATGTGCCCATTGAAGGCATTCTTCATTTCTGATATATATTTTTTAATCTCTTAACATTTCTTTCTGATTATTTCTTCAATTTCCATTTCTCTGCTTTTGTTATCTGTCTGCTATTTCCTGTTGTCTACCCTTCCCATTAAATCCCTTAGCGTTTTAATCATGGTTTAAAAAAATGCATGGTGATTGCAACATTCGTGCCATATCTATGATTCTGATATATGTTCATTCTCTTCAGACTGTATTTTTTACCTTTTAGTATGCTTTGTAATTTTTGGTGGACAGGTGGACATGATGTACTGGGTTGGAGGAATTGCCTTAAATAGGCCTTTAGTAATATGGTAATAAGAGGTAGGGAAAGAGAAAGCATTATAGTTTTATGATTAGGTCTGAGTCTTTTGGTAAGGCAGTGCCCTGGACTGTGAAATGTACCAGTGTCTCTCAGTTGATTTTTTTTTTTTTTCGTCTGTTTAGTTTGGACAGGATGGTTAGAGTAGGCTGTAGTCGGTATTTCCCTTTCCCTGTGTGGATTAGATTCTGATAAAACCCTATTAGGTTAGTTTCTGGTAAAATAGAACAGAAAGCTCTGGTGTATTTTAAAATGGTTAATTTTTTCCTTCCTCTGCCAGAAGAATAAGGGGATTTTTCTCTATCATTCACAGTGCAGCACTGGTAGAACTCCTGGAGGTGAAATTTACAAAGTGTGGGAGTTCCTTTATCACTGCATCTCCTTGGAGTTTTAACTTGCAGAATTCCCCACACTGAGCCTCTAGCAATTTGTCAATTACAGTTTTGGTTTTTCTACCTGGACTGTTTCCCAAGGAGGTTTCTGCTCTTAGGTTTCTGCTTCTGTAAATTCTAATTCTCTGAATCTACATATTTGTCTCTCCATTTTGGGGTGCATCATTTTGCCTTGTGATCTCACTCTCTGATGGATCTTAGAAGAGTTTTTTCGGTTTCTTCAACTTTTGTTGTTAGCTCGGAATGGTAGCTTCTAAACTTACACAGCAGACTGGATACGTAAGGTAGAGATATCTTTTTTTGATGTTGTTTAATTAAAAAAATTTTAAGAACCAGTGGCCTACAAATTTTAATGATGTATTACTGCTGAGAATAAGAGTGATATTTAACGCTATTAGTTGTATTTCTAAATAAGATGGTTTTTAATTTTAGACTGTATATAATATTTGAGATTGGGCTACTTTTCCAGGATAATGTTTTATTTTTTCTAAAATTACTTTTGGACATCTTTTGTCTTTCATTTCTCCTTTATTTCTTTTAGGTATTTTACCTTTATATTTTTGTATTTCCATTTCTTCTTGAAATATATTAGGAATATTTCTCTAATATTGGTGTAATGAGATTAAAGATAGATTTTAATTTAAATAATCTTGAAATCAGATCAAGTGATCAATTTTTTGGAAAGCTTTCATTGAGTGATTTCATTGGGGAAAGAAATTTCAATTGTGAAATAATGTAACATATCATATTTTATAATATATATTAACCTCATTGCATTATGTTTGTATACTGTGATTGGCACTACTCTTAAGTTTATTTGCTAACAGCTGTTATGCTAGAGGAAAAAAAAACCCATGAAATATATTGGATGAGTTCAGCCTTTTTTTTTTTTTTTTTTGGTTATCTTTTGAAACATTCATAAATACTCTTTGCTTAAACTACTAAATAATCTGGCTACTGCAAACATTAGGACTGTCTGTAAGCCATGCACATAGTTTTTCTTCCTGGTATCTTTATAGGCTTGTAACAGAATGAGCTTATGGAATTTACTCAATTTTGATAGCAAAATATGTTAGCCAATAAATAGAGCCTGGAAAATTCCTTATGTCATAAGTATTTTTATTGTGGTCTTTTATCATTTGATTTATCAAGTTAGGAGGAATCAGTCTAATAAACTAATGGAACTTAAAAGAATAATGCTGTTTTTCTTTAAGAATAAACTGAACTTTGAAATTGTATCTTTGTTGAAAAAAATGTGAATAGACCTACTTAAAATTTGACCTGGAAAGGACAGATTCTTTATAAATCTAAAAGTTGTACAGAATCAAATATTCAACAGGAGCCTGATCCAGAAAGAAAGAAAGAAAGAGAGAGAATGGTTAGTTCATTTTTCTTATTTTCATGGACATCTTGGATATCACATATACCTTTGACAGATATTTATTTCTATGTAACTATAACTAAAGACAAAACATATTGTTGGCTACACCCTTCACCTATAGTTTTGTATTCATTCATGACTTCTCTAATATGAAGTCATTCATGACTTCTCTTTAAATACACACCTAATTGTTTAAGGGGAAATACAATATTAATAATGCAGAGCATACAAAAAATATCATTAAAATAGTATTTCCCAAGGGGAGGTAAATATATTACTGATAGACTATGAAAGTAATATTAGGGGCAGGCACATGAACAATCTTTTTAATTTATTTGTTAATTATTTTTATGTGAATTAGAAAAATATATTCAAATCTTGATTTCAGGAGAGATAGAAAGATCTCTTTAAAAAGTAGACCATTAGAAGGGGCGCCTGAGTGGCTCAGTTGGTTAAGCGCCTGACTTCTGATCTTGGCTCAGGTTATGATCTCAGTGTCATGGGATCCAGCCTGGTGTTGGGCTCCACCCTCAGCTTGGAGTCTGCTTCTCTTCCTCTCCCTCTGCCTCTACCCCTGCCTGCCCCCAAGTACTCTCTTTCTCTCTCTAAAATAAATAATCTTTAAAAAAAAAAAGTTGACCATTAGAAAGAGACCTGCTAAGTTATTGATGGTACAGATTGTGGGATGGTATGACAAAACAATAAAGATAAATGAAGCCTGGAAATTTTGGAAACAGTGCATTAAGAGTTAATATGAGCATTATAATAAGATTTCATTTTATATATGATTAATTTCAGTAGCCTATTTCCTAGTGTATTATATTATAATTTAATACACAAAAGATGATTGGTATCTATTGGCTTAGGTCAGGTTCAGGTAAAACAAACTCATGGCTCTCATACAAGGAGGGGAAAAAAACCCCACTAAGTTTCATTTATTCACTAAAACAATTTTAGTGGAAGTGCTTTGCAACCTCAATCTGTTGTACACAAAAAAGGAATTAAGACACATACTATGATTTATAGAGCTTATGTAAGACTGAACCCTTTAATCCTGTAGTGCTTGATCTCTCCTTTCTAGTTTCCTCTGAAATGAAACCATTTGCCTTAACGCTAATGAATCTCATCAGTATCTTCCCACCTTCACTGTATAACCTATACCCTAAAAATTGTCAAGCTTTGTAACGTAGATACAACCTTTATTAATAAGTTTGTGGTATACTTTTATTTATTTTTATTTTTTATTTTTTTTAAAGATTTTTATTTATTTTTTTGACAGAGATAGAGACAGCCAGTGAGAGAGGGAACACAAGCAGGGGGAGTGGGAGAGGAAGAAGCAGGCTCATAGCGGAGGAGCCTGATGTGGGGCTGGATCCCAGAACGCCGGGATCACGCCCTGAGCCGAAGGCAGACGCCCAACTGCTGTGCCACCCAGGCGCCCCAAGTTTGTGGTATACTTTTAGCAAAAGTAATTCTGAAAATGGATGGGGAAAAAAGATGTTTAGTGATAGAATATATTGGGTTTAATCATACACATTATTCACACAACAGTCTTTTACAATTATACAATTTCTTTCCTATTTGTTACAATAATAAATGTTTAATGGACTGATCATCAAAGTCTTTTTAATTTAATTTTTAAAAAATATCTTTTTTTAAGGTTTTTATTTGTCAGAGAGAAAGAGAGCGTGCACAAGTGCACAAGCAGGGGGAGTAGGAGGCAAAGGGAGAAGCAAACTCCCTGCTGAGAAAGGAGCCCAATATGGGCTCCATCCCAGGACCCCGGATGATGACCTGAGCCAAAGGCAGATGCTTAACCAACTGAGCCACCTAGGTGTCCCCAAGGTATTTTTTAAAAAGTTTATTGTCACCCATTAACATTTATTTAGATATTAACTTGTGATATAAGGAAATACTACATTTTATTGTGATAGAAACAACTCAAGTTTGAGTCTCAAGATTTTTTAGTCTTTGTAGAGAAATATAATCATACTTCAAAAGGAGTGGATAATTTAGGGGAAGCTCAGACTTGTAGTGCTTGAAGAGAAAGTTACAGAAAAGGTACTTGAAGTAAATTCAAACTTTTACTTTGTTCATTTCTTCACCCTTCGTAAAATGTAATGTATGCCATTCTCCCACCAGAGGAGATGTGTTAAGCATCTCCTTGACTTCCCAGATGGCACTGGAATCTGTTTCCCAGTTTCTTCGGATTCTGTGTATTCCTTCATCATGTATTACTTGGTGAATTTACTTATAAGGAAATTTAAAATCTACAAAACAAAAATTTTCTTAATGACAAATATATGAAATGATTTACTTCTCAACCTAGGGTAGTTTTTATTTCATAAACAATATCCACTTAAAAATGAAAGACATCTTAAGGATAATCTTTGACTAGTTTTCTTGGTGAGCAGTTTTTAAATCTTCAAGAATTTTTTTTTGGCCACTTCATAAAATATAACAACACACCTGTGTTTAGCATCTGACTACATACATGTTATCTGGAGATAAAGAGGAGAAGAAAGGAGAAAAGGATTAATGGGAGAATTTCTCCTAGGGAAAGACTGTCTTGGTATAAAAATGGACCTGTGTGGAACTGTTTTGTCGGAAAAATGCAGATCTTTATAAACCTGGTTGGAGAAAGAGAAGCTAAGTTGATTTGCAACAGAAAGAATAAGGTTAGTTGTAGAAATGGCAAGGAAGATAAGAAGGTGAAGTTAAAGAGAGAGGGTGCCCAATTTCTTGGCAGCTGAGGTTATATAATATTAAATTAATGATCTCACCTTATGATGTAAAATTCTAGCCATTGCCTATTGATTTGGCTTTGAGTTGGTGGTACTAAAGGAGGAGAAGGTTCAGGACTCCATCCAGGAGGATAATATGATATAGATAAGGAACATTGTTTCTCAGTTGTAAAATGCAGAACATAATTTAAGAACTGAATTAAATAATGTCTGCTTCTTGTCTTTGTAACTCATACTAATTTGAGAATCTAATGATTATTTTTTTATTATTTATCATTATAACTTTAAATAATATACTACATCTCATTCCACTGACTCTGATCTGAACCTCAGTCCTCTTCTGTGTAGGATAAGAAAACTCTTCCTTTATATTTTCTACCCTTTCTATATCTTACCTCCTTTAATTATATTTTTATTTTTATAGCACCTAAGATTTTTTCACATTGCCTTTGTCTTTTAAAGTTGTATTTTCCTGGGTTCTTGTTTCTTTTTTTTTTAAATAAATTTAATAAATATATGTTTTTAATTTTTTTAAAAAAGATTTATTCATTTAGTTTAGACAGAGAGCAAGAGTGGGAGCACACACATAAACACAAAGGGGAGGGGCAGAGGAAGAGAGTCCCTTGTTTGTGAGATCACCACCTGCGCTGAAACCAAGAGTGGGTCATTTAACCGATTGCACCACCCAGTCACCCCTTAAATTTTTTAACAAATTTTTTAACACTTTTTTTAAAGCCCAACATGGGGCTTGAACTCAATGATCCTGAGCTGAGATCAAGAGACAGAAACTTAACCGAATGAGCCACTCAGGTTCCCTGATAAATATATTTTTAAGTATCATTCAAGAAAAGTTAGGAGATAAACTTTTTTAGCCCTTGATTTATGTACATTTCTTTATTCTGTCTTCCAGTTGATTATCGGTTTGTTGGGTATAGAACTCTAGGTTCAAATCATTTTCCTTTAAAAAATGAAATTGTTGCTTGATTATCTTTTAGCAGTTTTCTGGTGAGAAAACTGATGGCTGATATAATAGAATGCTATATTTAAGTTATTAAACTAATGCATCTCTACTCTGGATAATCCCTGTTCCTTTTTTCCCTATAGCTCAATAATCAATGGCATCCAATTCAATGGGAGGGCAATTTAGTTTGGAAAATAGTGATCTTCGCCCGGTTTGTGGTCTCAAATTATACTTTCTCAAAGGATGATAAAACGCTTATTTTGAAAGCCTTACCTTGCTGGGGAAAAAAAAAAGGCTTTCTAAATTCCAAGTTTTTATTTATATAACCAGAGTAAGGTTTTTTATTTTAGAGCTTAGAGTTTAAGGATAAACTACAGTGAAAAAATAGTGTATTTTAAGGTAATACCTCTTTGATTGGAAGTGTAAATTTATTTGAGTGTTAGAAGCCTGAGTAAAGAGTAAAAAGAAAATAAGAGAGAAAGGGGGGAGGAGGAGAGAAATAGCATGTAACATGTTTATGCATCAAATTTTTGTATATTGAATTTTATGAATATTTTCTGCAACATAACATGGGACCAACAGAGTAGTCTCAGTAATAAAGGTGTCCCAATAGAAGGACCTGAGATATCACTCCAGGTTGTTTAGGGCCTGTGTGTGGTTGGTTGGGTATAACACAGTTTTGGTGTACTTTGCAGGGACAAGTAAAGAAGTGTTGAGAGAACCCAGTTGTTTTTGAAGAAGGCTGAAGCACTAGCAAGGGGGCTGCAGAGTATCAGTACAGCAGAGACCATGGACTTAAATAGGAGCACCAGGATAGGACTCCTAATAACTGACCAATCAAGCTTTTATCTCCACACTTACCAACAGGAAGGCTCATGGCCTAGGGCAAGGAACATCTCAGTAGAGGTCAAAGCATCCAGAATACAGAATATGGAGCAGAGGCTACCCACCCCCATATACCTAAGAACCCAGCAGAAACTCAGGTGCCAATAAGAGAATACTCAGCTCAAATTGGCTTAAAAAAATGAAGGAGCTTATTGGTATGACTTGAAGTCTCCAGGTAGGGTGAGCTTCAGGGTGGTTTCTGGTCTCTTTTACCATGATGCTCCTGTTCTATTCTCTGTGCATTGACTTCATTCCCAGGCTAGTATCTAGATGGCTAGAGACTCTCTGGGCCTTCTGTCCATGTTGGCTAATGGCCAGATAAAGAGAGCAGCCACCTTTTTCCTCTTTCTTTCCTAATAACAAGGCTACTTTTCATAAGGAACCTCTGGAGAATTTCTGCCTGAATTTTTTGTGTCTAAATTTTTATATGTTCCTATTTGACACTGTCCTTGAACCAGTGGGTTACCATAAGCTGACAGGGAATGATACTGAGTTTCTCATATTGTCTTGGATTAATCCATTCAAGGCTGCTCCACAATGGGAAAGGGTTATTGATTTGAAAGCCGCAGCTGATTCCAGGACCTGATAATATATTGGAGAGAAGATGCGTGAGTGGAAAGAACCTTTGGAGACTGAGACAGAGCCTGACAGGTTATTTGTAACTAAAATGATGGAATATTGTCCAGAAGTGACTCACTTAGAGTAGTTTGAACTTTAAGTGCATGTTAGGTTTTCATATTTCCAAGCCTTTCATCCAGTGTACATTAGTGGGAATCCAAAGTTCCTCTTTATTTTTCCTCCTACATTTAAGTTGTACTATGCAAATTTTGACTTGCTAACTCTAGTTTTATTTTTGTTTGTTCCCTTGTATGTATCATGTTTTCTTTCTCTGGAAACTCTTAGGACTTTCTTTTTTCCTTAGAATTCTAAAATTTCAAAAGGTTGTATCTAGGTCTAGATATTTCATTAATTTAGCACATGGCACTCAGTGAGGCCCTCAGAGCATATCCTGGGACACAGTTTTCCTTCTCTTTATGTCATTATTTGCTTGCTTGCTTCTAGGAATATATCGAGATCTCATATTTACTTGACTAATCTCCTTCACATTTTCCTGTCTGACTTTTTGCAGTTGTATATACTGTCTGTGGAACCTTGAGATGCTGACCAGTATAGTAAGTGCAACAGGTGTTTATTTTTCTTCATTCTTGTGCCAGACCTTATTCCATATACAAGGTACTGAACTAAATTATTTGTTTACTTCTAAAATACATCTTAGCCTCACAAAGCTTACAATGGGTGGGGAGGGTGGTGGATGGTGAGGTCAGGGAGCAGTTTTTTTTTTTAACAACAACAACAACAAAAAATACTAGAAGGAATAACAAGTGATCTGAAAGAAGAAATACAAAATGCTTCAAAGTTACCCAACATGGGCAGGGGAGTTCTGTTTAGAACACAAGCCATTTGAATTAAGAAAGGAAAGATTACTAAGAGCTAGGTTCAAATGGGATTCAGTGGCAAAGGGGGTGAACTACAATGCAACAGAGGTTAGTTTACTGCATTGGGTAGAGGTAGAAAAAAAATTAGTTGGCAGGACTGTGAGTGCATATGACTAGAGAGGAAAGTGCCCTGCTGATGTAGTCATTCTTGTTAAAGGTTCTGACTGTCATTCCAAGAGTAGTAGAAAGCTTTTAAAAGTTTATAATCTGTGGAGAAACTAGAAGCACTTTAGAAAACTCATACTGCTGATATCATGAAGAATGAGTTGAAGGGAAAAGAGCCTGGCTGTAGAGAGGTCAGTTAGGGAAACTTCAGGAGGTTCATGTGGGAGCCTGGGACAGTGGTAATGAAGCCAAGTACAAGGCTTTAAAAGGTATTTAGGGTCAGATTCAATGGATCTTAGTGATTTGGGGGGTATGAGAAATGACGATGATCATCATAAAGATGATCCCCACTCAGTCTGTGCCATCTGAGTCTAGAGTGAAACCTGGAATGGGGCAGGTGTGCAGGAAAGTGCGATTGCTGGTGATTTTTTTCAGTGTGGGACATGTTGAACCCAGCTGAACCGAGAGTCAGCAGTAAAGAGAAGAAAAAGCTGATAAAAATTACTGAGGTGTGGGGATCAGTTCCAGTGGCATTGGTGTTAGATTCTTACCTGGGTTGCTCTTCATGTGGAGAGTTGAAACATTTTATTTATTTATTTACTTATTTATTTATTTATTTATTTATTTATTTATTTATTTATTTCAAGGATCAAAAACTATCTGGGAAACTCTAAATCCATAATGTGAATAAAGTGCTCTATATAAAGTAGAGAAACAGACTGTTTTAATACACATAAACAAAAATTAATGAATTAATAAGAAACATTGCTAGTTTGAATTCAAGAAATATAGGACGATAAAGAGGTAGATGGATAGTAGGGCAAAGTTTCTAAAAAGGCACATTAGAGGCCCAGTTTCTTTGAGGTTTTCTTAAATTGTACCCAGGGAAGTGTGGACCATTTATTTCTTTATATCTAGATCTAGATCTGTCTATTGATTTATCTGAAACATAGAATAATGAAATTTTCATAAGGTAATTGGGAGAATTGGAAAACCTAAGGGAAAAAATTAAGGAGTAAAAGAGGACAATAAAGCTAAGCTTTCATAATGTGCAAACCATGTACCAGATCCTGTTCTAGGAGTTTCCCACATGTGAAATGCACTAATCCACATACAGTAAGATAAGTGCTGTTGTGATCGCATTTCACTAGGGAGTACACCGAGGCATAAAGCAATTAAAAAACATCCTCAAGTTCACACATTTAAGAATTTGTAGTGTTAGGATTTCAACCTTGGAAGGTTGGCTCTGGAGCCCACCCACTGATTCCTCACATTAAATAGACTTCATGTAAATAATAGATATCCATATATGATATAGTCATAAATGGAATATATGCAACTAGACAACATATCCCAGGTCTATATACATATCCACTGGGTAGTCAAGTTCTTGACTGAATGTGCAGGTGCTTTCATTAACACACCGCAAAAAGCAACTTAATATATATGGCTTTGTCTATGTTATAAGTATATATACCTAAGGTAGCACACACTAAGTTGTGAATAATGATAGAACGGGAAGCCCACTAAACTTCTGTGTACATGTTGCATTTCTTTGATGAAGAAAGAGGGGAAAATAATTTAATGATTGGTTAGAGAATTTGCAGGACAGGCCAAGAAACTGACATAATTGTGTCGTGAGAGTCCCTAGATATAGCAAGGATAGAATTAGAGTGACTTTAGAGTGACAGAAGAAGTAAGAGAAATTTTGAAAATTATTATTTGTATGTTTAGGATTTTCACATGTGAGTTGCTCATAATATGGGCATTGCTGAGCACAGCCATGCCTGTTTTTATTTTAATCCCTTTAACATGATTTAATGTGAATACAATCAAAATTTGTCTAAATAAATATACATAGTCCGATTTTGAATTTTTTAACAACTACAGAAAATTTCAGTTGAAAATATTCATGTGCATATTTTTAAGAGAAATGTAAAGTCATTTAATGCTGCCTGTGGCAATTTTGAAAGTATGAAGATAAATAAGGATTTAATTTTCTCACTTGAATATTTTCCTAATTTGATGAACATGATGAAAAAACAGAAATGACAGCCATTTTAATGATATTCCAGAGAAGCTTAAAGGGGGCCTCACAATCTCATTTTTTCTTAAAGGCAGTTCTGTGTGTGTGTGCCCAGGCATACATGCATTTTGTAGTTAAAGTTAAAGCTTTAGAATATTGTGTTAGATCCAGTAATCCCATAGCTGTGAAGAAAAGGATAAACCAACTCAGGGGCTCCTGGGAATATTTAAGTAGGGCATAGTTCATAGCCTCTGGGAAACAATCTATTTATGTAAAAGTATAAGAAGAGACGAGTCATGAGCATAAAAATATCACAAGTGGAAAAAAAAATTCTAGACTCTAGTAGGGGCAGAGGATTGACCTAAAAGAATTGGGTGTACTCAAGTATCCCTTATGTTTCTAATAGACTTTTGTTGTTTGGTTTTGACTTCAGATCAGTGGCAGGAAATAAAAAAGGTTGAAACAAAATACCGCATCACCCACATGTGACTCACAGCAAATAGCAAACAGGACAGACATTTGTCAGAGCTAAACAACTCCCTGATACTTGTCATTTAGGTAATAAGCTGTAACCAGTTGAGGGGTTTTCTAAAATGAAAGTATTAACATTAATTTTAATGATTATAACCAGTTCATAGTTACCATAGGTATTCAGAAGCATTTATATTATTATTTTGGGTGGTACTGTGAAGTCACAATCTCCTACCCAGAAAGTTTATATACGTATGAATGGATATACAGAATTGTTTTGGGAGACAACATATTAACATGCCATTTGTTTAGTTGCTAGTGTCTATGTGCAGCTGGATAGCTAATTCCTGGTTTATATAAATAGTAGAACCACGGGATAGAATAGTCACATGCCAACTGAATTGTTCATGTGCTTTCTTAAATGCACCACAAAAACCAAGTTGACTAAAGAACTTTTCATGTAGTTACTTAGTGTGGTAATAGAGGCACTATTAGGTCAAATTATATTTAAATTTATTGTCTGGAATTATTTTTCAATTTTGAGTTGCATGAAGTAGCATAGGAACCTATTCAATGTACTCACACCTGAAGGCTTGCTCTGACAATCTGATTTAAAAGACTCAGTCAGGAGAGGTTTTATTTCATTTTTTATTAAACTTTCTATTTCCAAATTTTATCTGTTCATCATTTTTTGAAAACTTGGGGATACAACTCATAAGACACAGTTGCTACTTTTAGTATTCTTACAGTCAAGTGAAATAGTAAAGTAGTGAAGCTATTTTCACATAGTATATCTTGAACCATGGTTTTCTTTTAAACTAGGAAGTTATTTCCTTACTGCATATGTATAGTCTTTTCCTGCCACTGAGTCATAAAAATTAATTCTAAAATCTTTCACTTAAATTAAATGTGCATTGGTGTCTTTTGGACACACATACAAAAACTGGTCAACTCGAACAAATAAATTGGCAATAAACAACTAAAGAAAAGGATTAGGTGAAAGGTGCCTCAGGTGCTCACATACTCAAAGGGATGACTGGAAATTGAAACTCTTGGAGCAGCGTCAGGCAGCTTGGGGGACTCAGCAGCAGGATTCTAGTGGAGTTTCTCTCTCCATCTACAGTCTGAAAACTGTAGACCACATGGCAAATACGAAACACCAAGCACTATTGCCTGTTTTGTGCAGCCTGCAAGCTAACAAAGGTTTGTTTCATTTTGTTTTGTATTTTTGAATGGTTGAAAAAATAAAAAGAATACTATTTTGTGGCACATAAAAACTATGTAAAATATAAGTTTCAGTGTCCACAAATAAAGTATTATTGAAAAACAGTCCCACCCATTTATTCATGTATTGTCTATGGCTGCTTTCACTCTACAAAGATAGAATTGTAGTGACAGAGACCTTGTTGCCTGCAAAACTGCAAATACTATCTGGGCCTTTACAAGACAATTTTGATGACCCCTGAACTAGAGAACTGACTTAACACTAGTTTCTAATAACCCTCAGTGGTAGTGTCTCCACTCATTTCAAATAGCTAGAAGAAAGTCTGATAACTCAACTAAACTTGGATCAAGTTTCCATCCTATGACCTGGGATCACAGGTTGGGGAGATTGGCTTATAATTGGACTAGCCTTGTTTTTTTGTGTCTAAAGGAATGAAATCCACTATGGAACGAAGGGTGGACCAGTGAGGAAAACCTCTGGGCAAACAAAAGCAATGATCATTTCAACACAAATCAAATTATCATTTCAATCTTTTCTCTAATTCCTTCATTAATGCAGCTTATATTTCAGTAAACAATATACACTTACTACGTATCTATTTTTGTATGTTCCTTTCATTGACTCAGACACCAGATAGACATATGAAACCGTTACTACCTTTGAGAATCTCCAGTTATTCAAAAGGTGAAATAAAAGACTATATTTTAGATATTGTAGAATAGATATAAGCCAAATGGAAGAGGAGGAATGAGAAAGAAAGAAACAACCTAATTTGCCTTAGAACTTTAGGAATATTATAAAGAACACATGAATTTTGAACTGCATCTTTAAGGATGATGTTCCAATTATTTATTTCTGTAGAACAACCCTAAAACTTACTGGCTTAAAACAATAATCATTTATTTTACTCATTAATCTGTATATTGTGCAGTGCTAGGTGAATGAAATGAATAACGTTTGCTCTATTGGGACAGCTTAAATAGTGACTAGAAAACCTCCTTTCAAGGTGACTCTCACTGTCTGGCTAGTTGTTGCTGGCTGTTAACTGAGAGGTGTTTGGATCTTCTATAAATAAGCCTCTCTACAGGCTGCTTGGGATTCCTCACAGCATGGTAGCTAAGTTCTAAGAGGTAAGGAAGGTCTCAAGCAAACAAGGTGAAGATATGTTTCATTTTTTTCTCAACTAGCCTTGGATTTCACATTGTGTCACCTGTGCCATACTCTATTGGCTGAGCCAATCACAAAGTCCCGCACTCAGGTTCAAGAGGAGTCATAGACATAGACAAGAGTCTCTAGAGAGGTACTACAAAAACAGATTAAGACACAATTGTGATGACATCCTATATCATACCACGCCCAAGAATTTGGATTCTATCTTGGTTGTTTGTTTTATAGCACTTAATAGTTGGAACATCATAATCCTTAAAGATGCAGGTCAAAATTCACCTGTTCTTTATAACATCCCTGGAGTTGTGAAGGTAAATTTAGTTGTTATTTCCTTTGTCTTTATTCCTCTAACACTTTGTTTATATCTCTTTTTAAATACTTATCACATAGTATTTGATTTCTTCTTTTGAGTAACTATCTTCAAGCAACTGTAATAGCAAACCTACAGAAGTTTTTGAATAATAGGGCTGTATTATCAGTTTTGTTTTATAAGCAATAACTCCCTTTTTTTTTTGCTTAGTTATGTCCATGTAGTTAGGAGTATAAACATGATATAAATATAACCATATTTTATAACATGAATGTTTATTAATATGCTGCACTTACACCACTTTACTTTAACTTCACTTTATTATTATTTTTTCAAGTTATCACAGGCCGAATGTATGGCCAACTTGGAATTTTTCTGTGATCAAATGGAAATATTTCTTGCTTAAATACATGAACCACAAATCACAAATCTGAAGTGTCAAGTTTTGCAAGTAAAGCATGTGGCTGTTTATCGCCAGCTTTGGTCTAAGAGTTTTCAGTTTTCAGAAAGACCTCTGCTCCTTGTATATCCTTCTATTTTGCCAGATTCATTAATACAGCCTTAGCACTTGATCATAATTTTGAAATCCATGCTTTTTGTTTAAACTTAAAATTTTTTAAACTTCTTTTTTGATAACTTTTCTTACATCATATAGCTTGAAACTAAAATTTGAATATTCAAGTGTTCCTAGGGTTAACTGTGTTAGTGTTTAATTGCTGTGTAACAAATTACCACAGACCTAGATGCTTTATTAGCTCATACTTTTGTAGTTCAGAGGTCTGGGCACAGTGTACTCCAGGTCTTACAAAGCTGAAATCAAGATGTTGGCTAGTGCTATAATCTCATCTGGAACTCTTCCAAGGTAACATGGTTGTGGCAGAATTCAGTACCTTGTGGTTGTAGTACTGAGTTCCTAATTTCCTTTCATCTGTCCGCCAGGGATCACTTTCAACTCCCTGGAGTCCGACTATATTCCTTATCATGTGACTGTCATCTGTTTTACAAGGAATGGTCAATCTCCCATGTATCATATTCCTATCACACTTCAAATCTATTTCTTCAGGAAGAGCCCTGTCCCTTTTAAGGACTCACTTGATTAAGTTGGGTCCATCCCAGATGGTCTCTCTTTCATAAAGCCAAATGTGCTGTATAACGTAACCTTATCATAACAGTGAAATCTACCAAAGCCACAGTTCCTGGTGGGCAGGAATCTTGGGTGACAAGTGCTCAAAATGAGACACTTTTGAAATGAAGGGGGCACTATTACTTTGTTAATGATTACACTGAGACAATAGGTAGAAACTGGTGATGTCTTGGGAAAAATATGGTCATGTTTATGCTTAATTATTTCCTTTGTTTTCGTTTTTTATTAACTCTAAAGTCCACGTGTTTACTTTCTACTCCTTTTTATTTTATTTTCAAATTTATTAGTTTTTGAAATATGCAAAAGAGTACATGCAACATGTACATTATGAAGCACAAAAACTTGAAAACTGTGAATCCAATACTCAACTTAAGATTTTAAGTTTATTTAAGCAATCTCCACACCAAACTTGGGGCTTGAACCCCCAACCCTGAGATCAAGAGTCGTACACTTCTCCAACTGAGCCATCCAGATGTCCCTCAACTTAAGATTTTTAACATACCAATATCATTGTGCCTGCTTTTGGGCTTCTCCCTGGTCCCATTGCCCCGCCCTTCCTGTTTGTTCTACCATTATCTCCAGCTTCTGCTAGAGCTTGGTTGTTACCACATTAGATTTGAATTTCTACTGTCGAAGCGAAGAGGCCCCTGTGTGTGGAGTTACCAGATGGAAAAGTCACCAAGGTACAGAATAGTCCCCTAGGTTTATTGTGGTAGCTTAAAGTTGGCATGATGCTGACCCCCTAAATCCTTCAAAGTAGAAAAGTCACCATCATTTAGAGTCACCTACAATAGTGCCCCTTTGTAACTTAATGTATTTAGTGTACTATTCCTGGCCATTTGCCACCTGGAGGTGAACCCCATTGACAGGTACTTTCATCTCAAGGCTCTGTTGTCACTGATCAAGGTCCTCTAATTTTCCTCTCCAGTCCTTTCCCCATCTGATCCTTCCACAGTCATCCATCTTTTACAGTTTCTGCTGCTGTGAAATCATGTCCACTAAATTCCTAGAAGAGTCCTTCCTTTGGCTGTTTTGAGTTACAAATATGTGAATACTTCCCATATTGCAAACTCGTTGCATTATATTGTGTACAAAATCATTGAAATGTCTGCCCTAGTGACATCAGCCATATCTTTTTTTTTTTTTTTAATCCTCATATCTCTTTAGTTTGCAGTCTTACTGTGTTAGCAAGTTTGTTTTAAGCCTGACTTTCACTGGCCATCTCTGTCTGCTCTCATCTCTAAAACCCAATAAAATCATAAGTTCTTTGCATTGATAATACTGGATTTTTCCCCTGTCAAAGATGAGTTTTATGCCTATACTTCCAAGGAGTCATTTTTAAAGACACAAAATATTAATATTCTGTTTTTCAGGACCTGTCTAATTCCTAGGATTTTAGACTTCCACTTTTCACCGCCAATAATAATTGATTGCAATGTGCAAGCTCGGTTCTACTTCTGCCAAAAGGGGAATTTCTGGCTTTAAAAGGAAGAGTTGAAGTAGCTTTAGCTCAGCTCTGTTAGACTGAACATAAAGCTCTCCAGCTCGTCCCTCTCTGACACTTGTACAGTTCTCATTGTTGCCATTTTGCCTTGTCCTGGCTAACCAAGCATTCTCTTCTACGCAAATCTTTGCCTCGATATGTGCCTTAATGGGACTGGGCCTTGCCTAGCTCATGTCATGCCCTTTTCTTATACTTGACTATGTAGCCGGGGATCTATAATTTGGTGGTACAGTATCCAGATAATTGGACCCATCTTCTTCCATTCAGGCACTCTTTGATCCTGACCTCTGTATGGCAACTGCCCTAAAAATATTATATTTTTTCTCTACTTCTTAGGATGTGCAGCTCAGTATCTGCCTTTCAGTACCTGACTACTGTCACTGCACACCTGTTATAGAGCTCTGGCTCTCTGTAGAGAACTGGACCAAGTCTGCTTGTGATTCCAGAAATTGGGCAGAATGGGAGCCATATCAAATTATGTGCAATAAAATATTAAGTTTTATATGTCGATAAGGTGAGTCAACAAACATTTATTATGTTTCTATCATGAAGCAGGCATTGTGCTGGACAATCATTTTCAGTGAATTCAATCCATCAGTCCCTTGCTGTGATTTGTCTTTCTTCTAATAAAAGTCTCAATCTTGACTGCACTTCTGTGCAGTTTTCATACACAGTTTCTTTAATGAAGTTGCAATTTCTTTATCTTCACTGTTTATTCCTAAAAAAAATAAACTCCTTATCTGAAATCTGATTAATCTGATTAATAAACTCATCAAAATCATCATAATATGATTTAGATGATTAATCCTAATCTTATGATTAAGCTAACTTCTTTTTCAGCTCTAAGTTCTCATCTCATATTTTCATATTCCAATTATAATAAATTATCAGTATTTGGCAAAATGTTATTATCACCTGCTATTAATCTTGCATTTTCTTTGAATTCAGATATTAATGGCTTCCATCAAATACCCCTTGCTAAACAGCTGCTTTCATCCCTTTGAAGTGCAGCTCCCTAAAGTTTCTCTTCATGGTCTTCTTTCCCTTCCAAAAGTCTCTGAGATGTTCTTACTTTCGCTCTTCTCTCTTTTGTTTCATGCTGTAGTTTTGCAAATGATGAAGGAGATAAACCTACAGACATGCTTTTTTTCCTTTTTCACCTTCCTTCGCTCCCTTCCTTCAGGCCTCGTTCCTATCACTGTACTCCACTTCTTTATCTTTATTCTGTAATTCTTCCCCTCAGCGGTCCTGATTATAGATGATAGCTGAGACTCACCAGACCTTTGGCAGAAGCAAGGGGAACACATTTCAGGTTGTGTTTTTCCTAACTCCCACAGGCCTGTTCCTCCAGATGTTCTCACTGCTCTCTTGCCCCACTGGTCCTGCCTACCTGTGTCTCCGTGCCACACTTCCCATGCTCTGCCTCTGAGCGGCCTGTGGGAGTTACTGCAGCAAGTTCTGTAACGTCTCAGTGTCCTCCTTCTCAGATTCTCAGATGTGCAAACCATCCTGTCTCCCTTGCAGCAGTCACTCCCAGGTAAAAATCATTTGAATGTGCAGTTATCTCACGTGCAGATATTACTCCTCAAGACCCTTTGCTTACCAAGATGAAGAAATTGGGGCAGAAATAGATTAAAAGACTTTCGAACAGTCACAAGGCAGATAAATATTAGAAATTGAGCCTATAGCTAGGTCTCCTGACTTGTATACTCAAAAACTGTGGAACAAATTGGGTGTTTGGAATATCTGTGTCCATATGGTCTAGTTTATTCTCAGCCAAATATACTAATTTGTAAACATGCCAATCTACAATTATTATGTTGGACTTAAATTTGTCATTAGGAAGGTCATTGCAATTTTAAATGAAAAGATTTCAGTTATTTTTTTGAGTACCAGACCAAAAGTTCAAATACAAAGATCTTGGAATTTGTCTTTATACATTTGCTGGCTTGGATGTAGACTTTGAGGAAACTTGGAAGTTTAGTTTTATAATCCTTGTAAGAGTGTATTGCTTAAAAAAGAGGAGGGCACATGATGTGATGAACACTGGGTGTTATACGCAACTAATGAATCATTGAACATCACATCAAAAACTAATGATGTATTATATGTTGGCTAATAGAATTTAAATAAAAAAATAATGCCCATTTACACACACACAAAGAGAGGGTCTGTTGTTTCTTTTCACCTAAGAAAATTGAATCTAAACCATCAACTGCAAATATTTCAGTCATTATATACTAATTAGTACTGTTAAGTAACTTAACTCTTTACAAGCATATCTCTAAACAGTTTTGATAACTATCTCTTAACCTGATTTGTAATCCTAGTAAAAAATATAAAACTTCAGACAATATTCTGCTGGCTTCAGAGTGAAGATCTTAATTTCCATAAACAGTCTTTATTCAGAATGAACCTTTTGGGCTGTATTTACCCAAAACCAAAACAACAGTGTGAATAACTGTAGGTATAGTCAAACTAAAAATAGATGTTATGGTCCCCAACCAACTAAATGGCTCAAATTCAGTTTTTTTGCTTAAGCTATTTTAAATGATATGATTCATAGTATGTCAAAATGCATACAAAATAAGTTTTAAGTGAAGGTGTATATATTTTAAACATTTTATACGGTATCAAGTGTAAGACAGCTAACAATGATATATAAGCTACACTCTAAATAAACAACATTTATGAGAACCTTGTATGTTCCTGATATTTTCCTAGTGCTCTGCATGATGGACATCATGGTGGTCCCTGAGTAGTTCTAACTCATGAGGCATTTAAGCTTTGTTTGGGAAATAAGATGAAAATAATAGAGAAAGAGTGTATAAATATAAAATATTACTATTTTAATCCAGCTTCTCATATCTTAAAATGTTCTGCAAGCAATCTTAAGATTTTTAAATTAATACATTCATATTGTGACATATTTATGACTCATATAGTTATATATTATTTATGAATTTTCCATTTGTTTTATATAGGGACAAATTTCTCACCCTTTAGAAGGATTTGACTTTTTTCACTAGTGTTCTATTTAGTGACTGAGAAATAGTATTTGAATTTAGGAAAAGCCTTACAAAATGGACCCATGAAACTAGAAAGATTAATGAATTTTCAAAGAATGACTTCAATGAAATAAGTAGATTCTATGACATTTTAAATGAATTTTAATGTAAAATTTACTCCTTACAACTGCAAAACATGTAATATTTTCCTTACCAAAAGTATAAATCCCTAAAGATTAAGGTCCTCTAGTATAGTACAGTTTCTTTTTCCCCCCCACAGGTATGACTACTCTTGTTTTTTTTTCTTAGTCTATTTGCATGTGAGACATTCTCTATATACTTTTAGTGTGAAAAACATTTTTTTCTGAAGTTTTTCACAAAGCTTCATACCTTTAGTCTGAAGCTGTATCTACCCTACAATTCATCTAGCTATTTGTCTTAATTTACAAGAGATCATTGAGAAATATAATTTGTATTTTAATAGCCTTCAGAATAAATACACACATGTAGGATAAATTGCTAAGATATGAGGAGAAAGGAATAATGGAAGAGATGCTGAAGACAAGTAGGATGAAATAGGAAGAGAGGCAGATTCAGTAGAGAATTGCATTATTTTTTATATGTATTTTTCAGAATCAAGTGAGAGCATTTTCTGTAAGATATTTTTCTCCAGCTGCTCATGTGTTTCAATTTTTTTCCAGCATGTAAAGATTTATTTACTTATTTTAGAGAGGGGAGGGGGAAGGACAGAGGGTGAGGAAGAGTGAGTCCCAAGCAGACTTCATGCTAATCACAGAGCCTGGCGTGGGGCTTCATCTCATGACCCTGAGATCACGACCTGAGGTGAAACCAAGAGTTGGTCTCTTAACTGACTGAGCCACCCAGGTGCCCCTCATGTGATTCAAATTTAAGACAATTTTACTTTAATCATACCCAATTAAGTTTATTGCTGTATTTTTCTATCAGTTCTACCTCTAAAAATAATGTTAATAAGCACAGTAATTAGTCCTTCATTTCACATAGGTATGTAGATATGATATTAAAAACCAACAAAGCAACAATTTTGTGCCATGAGTCTACTATTAATTATTAACCAATCAAATGAATGTGATTGAAAAGCTTATAAGCTATTATAGTTGGAAAGCTGAGCTTTTTGAGATTAAAGGGATCACTAAAGGAGTATATAGAGGTCATAGCTTACCAGTTTGAAAAATAGTATTCAATTACTTGATATTTACTTTTATTTATGATAACTTAAGGTGGAGAAGGGGAAGTCATATACCTCCTCTCTTCCTAGCTCTCACTAGCTATTGAAAATTGAATATTACTTCTAAGTCTCTTATGTTATGTGTGTTATGAGTGTTCAGGATACTGACTTAACATTATACCAAAGTTTTAAGTGATTACTTCCCATTCAGTCAAGCTGATCCTCATGGACATTAATTTTGTGAATCACATTCTCCCTAGCCCAACTGGTCTTCCATCCCTTGTTCAGGCTTTATGATTTAGGTCAAATGACATCTTCTAGAATACTTTTCTAATTCCTAAGGTATAAGAATACTATGCATAACTTTATTATAAAACTTAACATATTTTACTGAGTGTGCCTGCTTATGTCTCTAAGTCTTTCCCATGTAAGATGAAAAGTTCTTGAAGTGGTTATGGGGTGAGAGAATGAAAGAGAAAGCAGACACCATGTAATTAATATCTTAGTCACCTTGTTTTCTTTGGACCTGAGGGAGAATAGGTGTTCTATAAATATGTTTTAAATAAGTGAGTTTGAAGCTATTTCATGATCACCAACTGATCTTACTCCATTTTAAGACCTTTTCATAGTCTGCATTTGGATAACTAGTGTTTTATCTAATGCAGAAATATTTTTACTTTCATCTTTTATCTGTTAGTCTACTTTTGTTGGTAACATTGCGGTGATACTCTTCACAGGTCATTTATAGACCAGTGTGAGGACTGTTGAATTTAAAAATCACTTGCATAGTCCAAAGATCTTTTCTAGTATTGTCAAATAATTCAACAAATGGGAGACTTTGATTATTTAAGGAGATTTGCTAAAAGAGTGTGGATTTTTCTAAAACTTCATAATTAATCCCCTTCCCCTTAAAATAAAGGTCTATTCCTTAGAGTAATTTTGGAATGTGGGAGATGGCCCTTCACATTAGTGTTTTTTCACTAAAAGGTCTCTGATAATTTTGCTGCAGTTTGGGGGTTTGAGTTCTTAAATTGGAGTAATATTTGAATACCTTTACCTCAGCCTAGTAAGCTTATAAAAATGGGTTGGAAAGTTGATATGAATGAGAAAAATTACACTTTTTTTTTTAACTTTCTCACAGCATGAGGGTGGAGGATAGCATATTGGGCTTTATTAGGGAAAGTATGTGCCAAACAGGCTCTATGTTTTAGCTCAGGTTCCACTTTGAGAGGGTGTATTTAAACTCAGTTCCCGTGTCTGGAAATCTTGAGCATAATTGCAATCTGACACTGGATGAAGTAAATGTTTTCTTAGAGTAAATGTTTTCTTGCCTAAAGAAAGCCCCTTTTATTTAGGAGGACCCAGGCGCCTGCTGATGAAGAGGTCTAGATCCTCCTGTCTGGGAGTGATAAGCATTCTCCTGTTTTTGTGCTTTATTTGTCAGCAGGATCCTATGATTCCCAAGACCGGAATGCAATTGGTCCCTGGAATTTTCACCATCCTGACACTCACTTGGTCATAGGTAAATTGATTACTATAGCTCAGTTGCTCTGCGAACAAAGCGCTCTGTTTTGATTCTCAGTCCTCACTCTTCATCTGTCATTCATCATATATTGTTTTTTTCTGCACCATTACCCACAGTGACAGGCTAGACAAGACTGTGTCATTGACTGCAGACTTCATTGCAGCCCCTCCAGAATTGAAAACATATAGCTGATTATTGTGTTTAAAGTTTCTAACCTGTATGCAATCTGTTTAGGGTAAGAAGATTTTGATGTTAGCTTTCTGGTTTTGTGAACCATGACAAAACTTAAATCTCTCAGGCTACTTGCAAGGAAAACCAGATCGTGACCATGTAAAGCTAAGAAAAGACAGGAGAAAAAAGAAATACAAAGCAAAAGAGCTGATGGCAGACTATGTTAGAAATCAACTCACAGAATTGCCAAAAAGGATACAATTTAAAAATTAAACTTAGTTATTATCCTATCTCATTTCACAGGATTTGAGTCAGAGAGTAAAAGTTATCTTTTTTTTTCTGGTTTAGAGATAAAAGGTAGAAATATGAAATAAAGTGAGTATTTTTTTTTTTTTTTAAAGATTTTATTTATTTATTTGACAGAGATAGAGACAGCCAGTGAGAGAGGGAACACAAGCAGGGGGAGTGGGAGAGGAAGAAGCAGGCTCATAGCAGAGGAGCCTGATGTGGGGCTCGATCCCCACAACGCCGGGATCACGCCCTGAGCCGAAGGCAGACGCTTAACCGCTGTGCCACCCAGGCGCCCCTGAGTATTTTTTTTTTTTGAAGAACCATGCTAGAACTTTTTTGTTTAAAGGTATTTTCACCTTCAAAGTAAATGCTTTAGCTAATCACAGTCTGCTCCTTTACATTGTTTTTTGGATTCTACTGCATATTTTTTAGGATAGCTCCAGTGATGGCAATTATAAGTCTATTGTGGATTGTATATATTTTTTGAAATGGCTTAAAATCCTTTGGTTACATATTTCATCAGTAGGGAACATATATAAGCTGGATAATATACAGTTCTTATTCTAGAATGTCCCATAAAAATAT
The DNA here is from genome assembly GCF_002007445.2 of Ailuropoda melanoleuca. Lineage (NCBI taxonomy): Eukaryota > Metazoa > Chordata > Mammalia > Carnivora > Ursidae > Ailuropoda > Ailuropoda melanoleuca. The sequence goes on from NC_048222.1 coordinate 125,069,270, forward strand.
TGCAATTGATTTTTGTGTATGTTATTGATAAAAATTGAGTCTAAGATAATGCCGGAAAAAAAGTTTCAATAATTCACTTGTATATATACTTCATTTTTAAAAATATTTTACTCTGAAAGGATAATTTAAAGATCCTTACCCTATATTTCAAATCTATTGAAAGATAACCCACTAACCATCACATGACTTCTCCTGTCTTCTCCATTCGTACCTAGATGTTATTGTAGGGAATTTATAGCAGCTGAATGTGAAGAAAGTTTCTAGGTTTTCTTCTAATTCCATGCCTGTTTTATAGAAGATGATGTCATTTATTTCGCAGTAGAGCTACTAGTTTTATCTTGTCATATTCAAAGGGAAATTAATTATTCTTCCATTGGTTGTAACTTTCAAAGTATCATATTATTATCAATGTTATCATCACTTTCCACTTGTCAGTTTTGACAAATATGACAGTCTTCATATTTTCTCTGATCAAATTATGTCTGCTTCATATTCAGCAAATCCACGACTACTCCATTACATTGCTCTATACTCATCCTAGTTGACATATATTCATATGCCACTTTACTTTGATACTTTTTACTTTTTACTTTTACTTTACTTTGATAATTAATTTGCTTATTTAGCAGGTTCATGTTTAGCTGCATGGTATGTTGGTTGTGGTCAGGAACTGGATCTCAACTACTTCCAGTAGCTGTCTTTTATGATTAATAAAGTATGAAGCATAGTGGCACTATGGAAATAAAGATGATTCAACATATAAAACAGTTCTTAGGGACCATGATATTTGTTTATATGTCAAGAAGAGCAATCACAACAGGACACATGCTAGCACAATAATGTTTTACTGGGCCTATCAGTGAACAATCTGACAAACATCTTGGATGCAAGCTCACCTTGAGAGATCCTGTTTTGACCCTACTGACCTTTCCCTCAGTCTGTTCTGTTCATCCACATCCGTGGTTTGAAGGTGTAGCAGAAGGAAAGGTGCTAAGAGGAGTCCTAAACTGACTTCAAAGTATTCCAGTAATGTATCACCATACATTTCAATGTTCCTTTGTGAAATACACAGTGAACTTGTTGAATATATCCTCATAGATAGTTTGAAATGGATTTTGACAAAGATGGCGGACATAGCTTTAAAATGATTGGTAGCAAAATGTGTCATACCATTGGCTTTGTGATTATTTATCCTTATGGTTTCTCTGTGTACCCATTTCAAAATGTTCAAATTGTGAAAGAAAGTGTGACTCTCTGATGTGATAAAATATAGGTTGACATAGAGAAAAAAGATTAGTTTCAAACTGAAAGGATCTTTATAATAAAAACAACGCACTTTGTTGTCTTAATTATAAACACTATAATGAATTAAACTTACTTCCCTAAGTCTACAACTGTCTTTGTATATTTAATAATCCTCGTCTCTCATGATAAAACTGGCTGAACCACCCAGAATCAATTCCAGATTGGTCACTTTCATAAGACAGTAAATTCTCTAAGGATGCCATGTAGTTGTAGGGCATTCTCTTCACATTGCCTGGGTTTCATATTATTAATGTCAGTGCAGCAAGGGTTATAGATTCTTTAGAGTCTGTGATGTGAAAATTTTTAGGTTCTTCCTAGCTTCAGGGTTATCGTCTTTCTGCATAACCTGGGGTACAACCTATGTAATTAGTTTATAAAGTTACACATAAATTTTGTCTTGAGTTTAATTATTTTCTATTTAAAAGTAATATAATTCAAATTACAATTCAAACAGTTTTTCTTTTCCTTAATTCCTCCTCGGCATAAATACATACATTTTCAAAATCCCTTTGGGGAAGAAAAGTGAGACCTGGGAGAAATTACTTCCTTCCAATTAGAAGGGAAAATTAACATGAAAACCAGGAATTCGGTTTTTTATTTGTACTATTTCTATAATATGGTTACATTTGTGAGATAAAATTCATCGACTGATGATGTTTAATTGAGTCTTCCTAAAGAGGTACTTGGACTCTGGAGAAATTCTTATGGGCTCTACGGCCCAGTCTCATCATCTTTCCCCCCCTCTATGTCAATGTTAAAGTTAGCCCTTGGAGGTAAAAGTTGAACCCTCCTCCCTGCCAAATAAACAAAGCTTGACACTGACAAATGCCTACAATACTTTGTTCTAAACTGTGTCAAGGAACCCTAGTTCAGTAAGTTATTAATAGGAGTTTAATAGGGGAAGAATTGCATAGCCAAATATTTTATTCTTTCTTTTTTACACAGCTCCATAGATTTTATGACACATGATCTATTTAAAAAAAAAATATATCTTATTTATTTATTTGGTGGGGAGAAGGTTAAAAAGCAATACTGCCACAGAAAATGTAACAATTGAAAAATACTGCCTGTTATCAGGTGGGTTAAACATAGTAGTATGTTTGGGAACCTGTATTATGTATTTACCTCTTGGAAATTCACGTTGGACGTTTGTAGATTAAAAGTCCTGTGTCTGTTAGCCATTTGTATGTCATCATTGGAAAAGTGTCTGTTCATATCTTCTGCCCATTTTATGATTTGTTTATTTGTTTCTCGCGTATTGAGTTTGAGAAGTTCTTTGTAGATCTTGGATACCAGTCTTTTATCTGTAGCATCATTTGCAAATATATTCTCCCATTCCGTGGGCTGCCTCTTAGTTTTTTTGACTGTTTCCTTGGCTGTGCAGAAGCTTTATATCTTGATGAAGTCCCACAAGTTCATTTTATCTTTTGTTTCTCTTGCCTTTGGACTTTACATCAGAAACCAGGGATGTACTGTATGGTGACTAACATAATATAATAAAAAAAAAACATTAAAAAAAAGTCCTATCTATACTATTTAGGAATTACAATTCTAGAAAGTAAAGTACAGATTTTTTTCCAAAGGAGATACTTTACAATATGTTCTTTTCACTTCTTTTATAATCCTGTCTTTTACGTTTTCACCGTATAGTCTTTAGTCACAACAAAATACACAAGTTTCTTGAACAAGGCATTTTTTTTTAACCTTCTTCATTCCTTTTATATATTGTTTCTTCTGTGTGGAATGAAATTTTATCCACTTTTTTTGGTGAATTTTTATTCTTAATATTTTTCCTTAATATTTACTTAATATTCATTTAGAGATCCATACTTGTCACTATATAAATTCATACTGCTTTTCTTTTAATTCTTACTATGCAGATGATAACTTAAGTTCTAAACCTTGCAATTTCTTCTGTCCTCTCTATACAGGTCTGGTTGACTTTTTCTCTTTAAAATTTTTATAAAAGCAAAAGCAACCATGTTATTTCCTTAAGCAAGAGCAGGATTATTACTTTTAATAAAAATAAAAATTGAGCAATAGCATTAATCTGAGTATCTAATATAGGCATGGTCCATGCCATTGCTCAGTAACGGTGGGTCAAGCATCAGCCGCTAGAATAAAGCCAAGAAAAGGAAGTTGATTCCACTTGTGAGTTAGTAAATGGATTTGGTTTCTGACCTCAGTTTTTTTGTGTGTATGTATGGTGTGTATATGCCCTGAATTGTTGGTTGCCATTCAAAATGAATGTCAGTTAGTTTAAGCATGTTTTACAGTTCACTCCACCACTTCACTCTTAAGGGAAGAAAGAATGGTGTAGTCTGCTATTTGCTATATTAAAGACATCTATGAAAATCTGGGATGGCCTATCACTATTGATATCACAAGTAGATTAGGAATGAGGAAGACATCAAAGAGATTGTGTGTGTTATTCGTTCAAAGAACAAAAGTTGGGACAAACAAAAAAAATATCCATTTTTCATCTTTAACGGAGATTTTTTTATTATTATTATTATCTCTAGAACTGGAAATAATGGCCATTTCCCTGGTTGAAGAAGCCTACTTACTAAAGCCTACTGCAGGATAGATTTGCTAATCTGTATATTTTAAATGGCCAAGGTTAAACTTTTATATGCAGAGGTTACAGTAAGACTTACAAGAGGCCTGGAGAAGTATTACAAAGACTACTTAAATCTCATCCTGTGGGAAACATTTATTACCCTCTTGTCTTGAGGTTTCCTATTGCTTCCTCATGTACTCATATATTTCTTTCTACCTGTAACACCATACTTTTATATCCTGGTATATATTGTTTTTTCTTCTAGATTGTGAATTCTTGCAGAATGGAAGCTAAGTATGACTTACTCAATTTTTATCCCTTTCACACAGTAACTGGCACTGAGCAAGTGCTGAGAAAGGTTCAGTGAATGAATGGAACACATATGTGGAGTAGCAGAAAACGGATAGTATGGGAAGGTGTAATTAAATACTGGTTAAGTATCTATAGCTTTTGCAGTTAGATAGATTCTTGAGTTCACTTGCCAGGACTATGACTTTGAACATATATTTAAACCTGTACAGATCTTAACTTTTTCATCCTTAAGCCAAGAAACATGTCTACATCATGTGGGGTATTTTTAGATTTTTTAAAAAATTATTTATTTGAGAGAGAGAGAGTGCTCGCATGAGTTGGGGGGAAGGGCAGAGGGAGAGGGAGAAGCAGACTCCCCACTGAGCAGGGAGCTCAATACTGGGCTTAATCTCAGGACCCTGGGATCATGACCTGAGCTGAAGGCAGAAGCTTAACCAACTGAGCCACCCAGGTGTCCCTACATCAGAGTTTTTTATGAAGATACATATATAAATGTCAGGTATATAAATACTTAAGTTCAGTACCTGGCACATGGGAAAATTTCCATTGTGCTATAGTTATTATATTAGAACTGGTACTTTGGCAAGGGTTAATTGTGTGTAAAAGAGCAGAAAAGACCTTTTTTTAAAGTGTCATTTGGTCATGAGATTTTCCTGTACCCTCTGCTACCTGCACTCCAGATCCCTTAGCCTTTTCTCCCTTCCTGTCTTTGTCTTTAATTTTCATTTCTAGTCTTAGTGGAAGAGGCTCAGTGAAGGCATGGAAATTGGGGTGATGGGCCTATTTGATGTAATTCAGAGGTGGTCCTTTGTAGTAATCCAGTATAATTCTTTTTACATATTATATGCTTAATGGTACATGATAATACAGAAATGAATGATAATTCACTTCCCTCTAACTTTATTATTGACCAGTAATCTCATTACTGGCTTCACATTTATTCTTTCAAACTCAAATTCCCACCTCTTTGTGTATCTTTGTTAGCTTTAATAAAATTAATTTTTAAGAAAATTTTTTTGAGCACAGCTGCCAAGTTGCACAGCACTCGGGGACACAACTCATATTGTACTCTTTGTCATAGAATCTATGAGAATGGCAGTCTTTGTGGCACAATTCCATTCACATAGAATACAACTTGAATGATATCTCCTGGACACTGATACCAAGTATCACTGTGAGCAACAAAAACATATTGGTCTATCTATTATTAGTTTTCCTAATGGTGCTTCACTTTCTCCACTTGACAATGAAATTTAGGGAAAATAGCTCTTATTTCTAACTTAATAATTAAAATATATTTTCCATAATTAGGGCATAATTCAGTAATTTCCAATAAGTAATATAACTTTAAAGAACAAATAAGGCACTGAATCTATTTTTATCTTTAATAAATTTGTACATTAATAAATGTACAAAGATCGTACATATTGTAGTGACTACAGTAAATTAAAACCATTTTGGATAAATGAAGTTTTTTTTTTAAAGATTTTATTTATTTATTTGACAGAGAGAGGGAGAGCAAGAGAGGGAACACAAGCAGGGGGAGTGGGAGAGGGGAAGCAGGCTTCCCACTAAGCAGGGAGACTGATGAGGGGCTCGATCCCAGGACCCTGGGATCATGACCTGAGCCGAAGGCAGCTGCTTAACAACTGAGCCACCCAGGGGCCCCTAAACTAAGTTTTTTAAGTGCATTTTATTTTAAAGAGGGTCAAAGAACTTCACTTCAAACCTGTTTTCATATTTTCGGTTTTAAAATAATGCACAATTTTAATTTAAAGATATAAATTACATTATGTTTACTTAGAAGGAGAAAATATTGATTTGGTTAAATGTATTAAATTTTGCAGAAAAGATACCTTATAATTTGGAATTTCCAGTTCTAAATAAAGAATATCAAAGTCATTTCTTGAAATTCATATTGTAGAATTATTAAGGTTGCTATCACTTCCCCACATACCTATAAAATAGTTGTAGGACCATTCTTTTGTGTACATGAATTGTACTCTGGCTAAGGATGAAAGGTTGTAAATGTCACTTATTCTTAAGAAACCCAATAGTAGTTGAGGCCAGCTATTTCCCTAGAAAATGCCAGTATAGGCTCAGTTCTATCACCGTTCCTCCACCAATGTCACCATCAATGTATCACTCAGTATAACTAGAGGACTACAGATTCAGGTGTTTAGCTTCATACTGAAGAATGCTTATGGTAAAACTGATTCTCTTCTTTTCCTACAGGAAGAAAGGAAGGGAGTGATCTGCTCCCCAGATGGCCTGTGATGAAGCCTTTTATAAAAATCACTGAAATATTAAGAAGGTTCCCAAGAGGGGAGATAAGCATTTTATTCCCCCGATGTCCAGTGGAACTTCTGCTGAGCTATAGAACCCACAGTGCCAAAATGGTGCTATGTCTTCTGAAAGGGATTTGGAAAGAATGCTTTTGGGAGAGTATTCTGGGTGTCTAGAATTGTGGCACTCCCTGCTGTGGGGAATATGATAAGGGAATATAAAATATGTCCCTTGAAATTTTGGGATGTCTTTGAAATGAGGTACTGAAATCAGACCTAGAAACTTCTACAAGTCAAGAGTATCTATAGATCAAGATTGCAATTGTGCACATTCACAGGCTTGAACATGGCGTGGGGGTGCCTGACAAAGACCATCTCTCTACATCCCACTTCTCTGTAATCTCAGAGGGTTCAGAGGAGAACTGAATCATTTTCCAGTGCTGCAGGTGAAGGAGCGCAAAGGCTAGTGATGTTACTGTGTATCCGGAGAGCTGGTAGTGCATGATGGGAAACTAAAGAGACCTGATGGTCAGTAACAGAAGGCATGGAAGAAGACGACTAGTTTTTGGTGTGTGTGTGTGTGTGTGTGTGTGTGTGTGTGTGTGTGTGTGTGTGTATTCTTTGGAACTTTCCATATATAAGATCATGTCATTTGTGAATAGAGATAGATTTATTTCTTCCTTTTCAGTCTGGATGCTTTTTATCTTTTTTTCTTGCCTGATTGTCCTGGCTATAAGTTCTAGCACAGTGTTAAATAACAATACTAAAAGTGGGCATCCTTGTCTTCTTCCTGGTCATAGGGGAAGAACGTTCAGTTTTTCACTTTGAGTACGATATTAACAACTGGATTTTCACAAATGCCTTTTATTATGTTGACAAAGTTCCCTTTTATTCTAGTTTTCTATTTTCTATCATGAAAGGGTGTCAAATGATTTTTACTGTCAACTGTCAATTGAAATAGTCATTTGTTTTTTTTCCCCCTTTCTTCTGTAAATGTGGTATGTTACACTGATTGATTTTCTTATGTTGAGCTACTCTTGTGTTCCTGGGATAAATTTCACTTGGTCATGGTGTATAATACTTTTAATATGGTCTTGGACTCAGTTTGCTACTATTTTGTTCATAATTTTGCATCAATATTTAGAAGGAATATTTGCAGCTTCCTTGTGTTTTTTTTTTTTTTTCTGATTTTGTTATCAGGATAGTACTGGGTTCAGAGAATGAAGCAGGAAGTGTTCCTTCTTCTACCTTCTGGAACATTATTAATTCTTTTCTAATTTTCTAATTATTAAAAATTATCTTTGTTTCTTGTTTTTCATTTTGTATTTATCATATTTTTTCAAATTTTTATTTAAATTCTAATTCATTAACCTATAGTGTAATATTGGTCTCAGAACTAGAATTCAGTTATTCATCACTTATATATGGGTGCTAATTCTTTAAATGTTTGGTAGAATTCATTAGTGGAGCCTCTGATCACTGGCTCTTTTTGTGTGTGTGGGGTTGATTTCGGTTATTGATTTGATTTCTTATTATGAGTCTCCTTAAGTTTGGCATAATATCTCCAATTTCATTTCTGATTTTAGTTATTTGCATCTTTCCTTTTCTCCTTTGTGAGTCTAGCTAAAGGTTTGTCAATTTTTTGGTCTTTTGAATAAACCAACTCTTGGTTTTGTCAATCTTCTTTGCTTTTTCTGCTCTATATTTCTTTATTTAATCTATAATCTTTGTTGTTGTTGTTGTTGTTTTAACATAGTATTTTTAGTAAGTTTTGTCATAACTTGATAATGACTTTCTGTAGAATCTACTACTTATGATTGACTTGCATAGTATAATTACAGAGAAGGTTGTTTTACAGATATGACTGAAGACGTCATTGTTTGCTAATGAATGATCCTCAATAATCATATCATCGTCAGTGATGTCTATTAAATTGGTTTTTTTAATAATATTTTTTTATTATATTATGTTAGTCACCATACAGTACATCCCTGGTTTTTGATGTAAAGTTCGATGTCATTAGTTGCGTATAACACTCAGTGCACCATGCAATACGTGCCCTCCTTACTACCCATCACCAGCCTATCTCATTCTGCCACCCCCCTCCCCTCTGAAGCCCTCAGTTTGTTTCTTATAGTCCATAGTCTCTCATGCTTCATTCCCCCTTCTGATTACCCCCCTTTCTTTATCCCTTTTTTCTCCTACCGATCTTCCTAGTTCTTATGTTCCATAGATGAGAGAAACCATATGATAATTGTCTTTCATTGCTTGACTTATTTCACTTAGCATTATCTCCTCCAGTGCCATCCCATGTTGCAGCAAATGTTGAGAAATCATTCTTTTTGATAGCTGAGTAATAGTCCATTGTATATATGGACCACATCTTCTTAATCCAGTCATCTGTTGAAGGGCATCTCGCCTCCTTCCACGATTTAGCTACTACGGACAATGCTGCTATGAACATTGGGGTGCATATGGCCCTTCTCCTTACTACATCTGTATCTTTGGGGTAGATACCCAGTAATGCAATGGCTGGATCATAGGGTAGCTCAGTTTTTATAATCTTTATTATTTTCTTCCTTATGCTAGCTTTGAGGGTTGTTGGGTTTTTTTTCCTCTCTTATTTTTTTTTTTAGTTCCTTAAGGTGTATTCTTAAGTTAGTGATTTGAGACCTTTCTTCTTGTTTGATGTGTTTACTACTATAAATTTACTCCAAGTATTGCTTTTGCTGCATTACATAATTTTTTTCTATTTTTTTTTTCATTTTTTCTCTAAGTATTTTTAAAATTTTCATGAGATTTTTTCTTTGACACATCGGTTATGTAAGAGTGTATTATTTAAATTTTCAGCTATTTGGGGATTTTCCAGTTTCCCTTCTATTATTGATTTCTTACTTCATTCCATTGTATCTGGAGAAGATATTTTGCATAATTTCAATAAAGTTTTTTGATTTTTTTGTGGTCTAATATATGTTTTGTCATGGAGAATACACCACATGCACTTGCAAAAAATGTTCATTCTACTGTTGGGTTGAATGTTCAGTATTCATCTGTTGAGTCCAGTTGGTTTATAGTATTTTTCAAGTCTTCTGTTTACTTATTGATCTTCTATCTAAATGTTTTATCCAGTATTGAAAGTGGGTTTTGGAATTTCTAGCTATTATTGTAGAACTGTCTGCTTCTCTCTTCATTTCTGTCAGTTTCCTTCATTTATTTTGTGTCTCTGTTGTTGGTGCATATATGTGTATAATTGTTTTATCTGATTTGAATTGTTTCTTTTATCAATACACAATGCCCTTCTTTGTCTCCTGCAACAGGTTTTGGATTAAATTTTAATTTGTCTGATGGTGATGTAGCTACTGCAGTTCTCTTGCTTATTATTTACGTGGAATATCTTTATGCATCCTTTCACTTTGACTCAATTTGTGTGTTTGGATCTGAAATAGGTCTTTTATAGATAGCATATGGTTGGATCACATGTTCTTATTTATTCTGTCAATCTGCCCTTGGGGGAGTTTAATCCATTTACATTTAACATAATTACTGATGAGGAAGGACTTATGTCATTTTGCTTTTGTTTTTTGTATGTCATACCTTTTTTATTCATTATTGCCCATGGTACTGACTTCTGTGTTTAACTGATTTTTATAGTGTTTCTTTTGGATTCCTTTTTCCTCTCCTTTTGCATATTTTTTTAAAGATATATTCTAAGTGGTAAACCATGAGTATTTCAGTTAGCATCCTAAATTTATAACAATTTAGTTTGAATTGATACCAACTTGGCTTTAATAGCATATACTCTGCTCCTACATAGCTCAACTCTGTCCTTTTACATTATAATTATTACAAATTAAATCTCTACACATTTTATGCCCATTAACAGAAATTATAATTGTTGTTTTATGCACTTGTCTTTTAAATCATATAGAAAATAAAAAGATGAGTCGTAAACAAAAAATACAATAATACTGATTTTTATATTTACCTTAATATATATCTTTTTTAGAGGATTTATTTATTTATTTTAGAGAGAGCATGGGGGAGCTGGAGAAGCAGAGGGAGAGGGAGAGGGAGAGAGAGAATCTCAAGCAGACTCCTTGCTGACCATGGAGCCTGACGTGGGGTTTTATCTCATGATCCTGAGATCGTGATGTGGACTGAAATCAAGAATCAGATGTTTAAGTGACTGAGCCACCCAGGCACCCCCTTCATATATATATTTATTGGTTATTTATTTATTTATTTATTTATTTATTTATTTATTTATGGTAATGTTTTCTAGTCTAGCATGCTATCATTTCAATCTGAGGGATCCTTTTTAGCATTTTTGGGGGGACAGTTTTGTTGACAGACTCCCCCAGCTCTTGTTATCTAGAAATGTCTTAACTTTTTCTTCATTTTGAATGAAGGTTTTGCTGAATATATAATCATTGACTTTTTCTTTCTGCACTTTACAGATGCCCCACTCCCTTCTGGCCTTCATGATTTCTGATTAGAAATCTGCTTATAATCTTATTGATTATTCCTTGATGTTTCTTTCTAACTCCTTTCAATACTCTCTCTTTATCTTTGGCTTTTGACGATTTAATTATAATGTGTCACAGTGTGGATCTGCTTGTATTTGTTTTGGAGTTAATTGAACTTCTTGAATGTGTAGATACATGTCTTTTATCAAACTTGGGAAATTTTTAGCCATTATTTCATCCAATGTCCTTTCTGCTTCTTTTTCTTTCTTCCCCTCTGGGGATTTTTATGGATGTAAAGTGCATTTGATGGTATCTCATACATCTCTTAGGCTTCATGTGGTTTTCTTCATTCTTTTTTCTTTCTGTTCTCAGATTGGATAATTTAAATTCAAGCTGTTTTTTTCTTCTGCATGTACAAATCTACAATTGAAACCTTCTAGTGAGTTTTCATTGCAGTTTATTGTAGTTTTTATCTCCAGAATTTGCTTCGTTCCTTTTAGCAATTTTGATCTCACTATTGATACTCTGTTTGGTAATCTAATATCTATGCTTCCTCAAGGAGAATTTTATAAATTTTTTTTCTGTGTATGAGCCATACTTTCTTGTTTCTTTGTATGTTTCATAATTCTTTGTTAAAAATTTGACATTTTGAAAGTTACAATGTGATAACTCTGGAAATCAAATACTTTGCCCTACTCAAGGTTTGTTTTGTTCTATGCTGTGTGCTTGCTGTTTGTGTGCCTAGTGACTTTCTAAACTTTTTTGTAAAATATTTCCTCTTTGTCATGTGGATTTTTGAGAAAGGGAATGAGAGCAAGAAAGTGAAAGGAGACAGAGGCCAAGAGAGATAGGGAGAGAGAAAAGAAAGAATGAAAGAGAGAGAGAGAAGAGAAGAGAAAGAAGAGAAAGAAAAGAGAGAGAAGAAGAGAAGAGAAGAGAAGAGAAGAGAAGAGAAAGAAGAGAAGAGAAGAGAAAGAAGAGAAGAGAAGAGAAAGAAGAGAGAAGAGAAGAGAGAGAGAAGAGAAGAGGAAAGGGGGGGAGGAGAGGAGAGGAGCCTGAATTTTTTCCTGTTTTTGCTGATTGTGTGTGTGTGTGTGCACACGTGTGTGTGTGTGTGTGTGTGTGAGTGTGTGAGTGTTTGAAACATTCCTTTAATCCATTGCCAGGTGGTTTACACTCTTAGTCTTCACTTCTTACTTGCACTGAGCCTAAAGATCAGTCAGAGCTGAAAGCTTAGGGTTTTCTTAAGTCATTTCTGTCTTAGTTCACTGGGCTACCATAACAAAAATACCATAGACTGGGTGACTTAAATAAGAAACATTTATTTCTCATAGTTCTGTAGGCTGGGAAGTCCAACACCAAAGCACTAGCAGATTCAGTGAATAGTGAGTGCCCGCCTGCTAATTCATAGAAGGCTGTGTTTTTACTGTGTTCTCACATGGCAGAAAGGCTAGCAGGCTCTCTGGGTTCTCTTTTATTAATGCCCATTTCTAAAACCTCCATTCTCATGACTTAATCACTTCCCTGTGCTCCCATCTCTTAATTCCATGACATTGGTAGTTAGGATTTCAATGGTAGAATTTTGGGAGGACACAATATATAGTCCATAACAGTCTGCATTCTGCTTTGGGGATGTATGTGACTTTCTAAATTCCCCTATTATACATGGGTGATTTTGAATGCCCTAATTTCCAAAAAAATCACTCTCTACAGATTTTCTTTCCAAGACATACTGCTCTGTTATTTCCTTCAACTGTAATTATTTTTACTGTGGGTTGTTCATATGTCTTATACTGTTTTTGAGGAATGCTTGTTACTTTGCCAAACTGAATGATTTTGAATTAGGTAAAACAAAGTACCTTAGGTCAGTCCTTTATTATTCCTTAATTAGGTTATAAAAGACAAACACAATTCTTTGAGAATAGGGTCTTCTCTGCTTTCTCTAGAACCAGGAACCAGGAATAGGAATGTTGTCTGCCATCTTTAAGACTGCTGCCAGGTCAACAAAAGAAGTGGTGTAAGGTCAAATAAAAATGCCACAAAGATTACCTGGTGTTTTGTTTTTTGTTTTTATTTTACAGTAACCTCTAGTATGCAGTGATTCTATGATTTAAATAATATTTTCACATATACCATTTTTGTTAAAATATACTTGAGACTTATAATATTTTAGTATTTCTTTAATTTCTTATACAAATTCCACAATCTTGTCATACAACCCATCTATAATATGATTAAAAACTTGCTGAAATAATTTTTTTCTTACTATCTTTAGCTTTAATGACTTGATTCAATGTCTAAAAAATTTGATTATTCTTTTATCATTTTGAGGCATACTTTGCTTTTTGCTTCAGTCTATTTTTTAACATTGCTCTCAAAATATTGTTTTATTAAAATTATGGTATAAGGCATGTAATATAAAATTTACCATTTTCATAATTTTTAAGTGTGCATTTCAGTGTGCATTTTTAATATTCATTTCCACAGTGTTGTGTAACTGTCATTACCATCCATCCTCAGGACTTTTTTCATCTTGCAGAATTAAACCTCTATACCCATTAACAATAACTCTCCATTTTCCCCTTCCTCCAGCCTCTAGCAACCATCATTCTACTTTCTGTCTCTATGAAGTTATCTCTCTGAATTTATAACTGGCTTATTTCTCTTAGTGTAGTGTCTTTAAGGTTTGTTCAGATCTTATCATGTGCCAGATGTCTTTCCTTTTTAAGGCTCAATAATATTCTTTCATAGGTGTGCATTACATTTTGCTTATTCATTTTTCTATAGATGGACACTTGAGTTGCTTTTACTTGCTTTTTTGGCATTGTGAATAATGCTGTTATGTATATGGGTATATATTGCTACCATTTTTACCTTGTTTTTTTTTCATGATTTAAGATTTTCTTGGTTACTATAAACCTTTGACTATTGTCCAGAATTCTAACAAAGTCGGTCCTGATAGTTTTGTTTGAATTTTTGATGTTTTTTATAGAGAGACAGCCCTTACAGCTACCTAATCCATCATTTTCACTGATGTCACCTGTCATTCTCATTTGCTCAAAATTATGCAGTGGAGTTTTCCAGAAGCTATATGACATATGATAATTTTGTCACTCTAACATCACTTTGAGGGAAGTCATTCAGAATTAAAGAAAAGTAATAGAGTATTTGAAATATAGACATGATGAACTCTTAAAAAAATACTTTGTTGTAGCATTTGCAAGTATTGATGTAAAGCCCATTTACACATATTACAGGTTAAGATGTTGTAGTATATTGGTTGGGAAAGCATACATGCGTGCCGAGCAAATAACATCACCTTGAACATTTGACTTTGCTAAATGTCTTCTGAATAAATGACAAAAGTAAAGGAAATTATGCCACTGCTACAGTCTAACAATATGATAACTCACTAAATTAATGATTTAGCTGCAAACATAAAAACTAAATTAATATCTGTAGGATTATACCTTTTTAAAAAAGATTATTTATTTTAGAGAGAGAGTATGAGGGGGGAGGGGCAGAGAAAGAGGGAGGGAGAGAATCTCAAGCAGACTCCTTGCTGAGCTCGGAGCCTGACTCGTGGCTTGCTCTCAAGATTCTGAAATCCTGACCTGAGCTGAAATCAGGAGTCAGACACTTAACCAACTGAGCCACCCAGACACCCTTGTACTTTTGGTTTTATAATGGAAATATCTATAGACATCAGTGGACTTACTGTTTTGCTTTTATTTGTTGATTTTTAGCCTCAATTAGTCACAAAGGAGATCTTTTATGTGCATGCTTAACAGCAAACACTAGTGGTACTTAAATATCTAATTTTTAAAATATTTAATAATTATTTATCCCATTTTCTCTCTAATCCCAAAGGATTTTGATTATTTCACTGTGGATGTGGAGAAAGGAATGAAAAGATTTCATTCAACATTCATGGGGGAAGAGAACACAAAATGGATGTGGCAGATGGGCCAGTAATTAGGAACGGAAGGATGACGGTAAGAACAGTCTTTTTTATAGAATTGCTTAAGTCTGAAAGAAAAAACCACCGTGGTATTAGAAAAGTGCTGAAGCATGGTAGTAGACAAACAGGCTTGATATAGGTTTTGCCCTTTTTCCATTTCATGACTCAGTTTTTTTAAAGATTTGGCCAAATGTTGCTTAATAATTGTAATATCTCACATTTCCTTACAGCTTATAGACTTCTAATTGGGAAATCTCAATGTTATATATATATTTTTTTCTCTAAATAATATATATATACATTTTACCTCTAAAGAGCAAACTAAAGAAAATAGACAAAGTGTTCTAAGAAATAGCTTAAAAGAGAAACATGTTTCTCCATAATATTTTCTGTGGTTTGATGATTAAATTTTCAACTGGGATTGAATCTTTTGAAATTTACTTTTTGTTTTATGCACCCTCCCATGTTTATTAATCAAATGCTTCTGTGTTTCTTTGGAAATATTTCATTTTTATTGACTGGTCTTGTGTCCTTGAAATTGGGCAGACAGAAGTGTATGGAGAAAGGGAATCTGGGCTTCTTGGATATATCTTTGCCTTTAAAATGGTGGCAGCGATACATTTGTCAATTAGAGTGTAAGTTGAGGGTGGATTTTTTAATGTAATAGTTACTATGAAGCATTTTATTTAAATTGTCGAATAACTTTTTCAACTCGTGATTTTTCCTGAGAAAACTTGTACTGATGGCACTAAATCAGTGGTGAGTAAAACTGATGACCAAATTATACTAGTCATTTTATTCTTTACTGCCATGCCCTCATGTTAAAATTAAATGGATGTTTCATTTAGGAATGTCCTTGATAAAGAAGTAAAAATTATTAATTTTTTTAGTGTTTGACCCAGTAGTTCACTTTTTATAATATTCTATTGAAAATATACATAAAGAACTTTTGTTGTATACCAAAGGGCAGTGATTACTTTGGGGAAAAGAATTTGTGAGATTTATTTGAGTTGTGTGCTGAACCAGCCCATTTTTCAAGGTACAAAAATTTTACTGGAAGAATAACTAAAGGACAATTATGATTTGGTGATTAGGATATTTGACAAATATTTTCTTGAAAATGAGCAAAATCAGCCTGCCACTACAAAAAAAAATAACTGATGCCATTTGTTATCAAAGATAAAACTTCAGCTTTAAATTAAAAAATGAGAATTTTGGAAAATATGTGCTTAACAGTATGAGCTTGATAGTTTCCCAATACTAAAAAAAAAATTCTGATAAGATTAATGGTGATATTTACTAATATGATTTCTTGACATACCAACATTTGTATTATCGGCATATCTCAGTGAACAAGTATTATTTATTTATTTGAACAAGTATTTTTTAAATGATCAGTGTATGCTATTAAATCATGCATAGATAAAAGATCCATTGAAAGGCATGATAGACCACAGATTGTGAAAAGTTTATTGATCTTGTTTCAGAGTGTACTAATTTTTAAGCAACTAATTTTTTTTGTGGTAAGTGTATCTACATTGTTTTGGAACAGAACTCTGGAGCTTTTTCATCTTGCAAATCTGAAGCCCTATATTCATTAAACAATAACTTTCCTCTTCTCCCTCCTCTCACCTCCTGGCAACCACCATTCTATTTTGTTTTTATGAATTTAACTATTTTAGATATCTCCTAAAAGCAGAATCATATTTGTCTTTTTGTGACTGTTTTATTTCACTTAGCATGATGTACTCAAGATTTACACATGAAGCATGTGACAGGATTTCCTACCTTTTTAAGTGTGAATAATATTGTTTTGTGAATATGCCACATTTTATCTATCCATTGATCTGTTGACAAACATTTGGGTTGCTTCCACCTCTTGGGTATTATAAATGGTGCTGCTATAAACATGAGTGTGCAAAAATTTCTTACAGACCCTGCTTTCAATTCTTTTTGGGTTGTAGAAATTTTTTTTCTTTTTTGAGGGGGATTATAGGATTTTTTGAATTGCTTTCAACTCTTTCAGATATACCCCAGAAGTGGGGTTACAAGACCATATGGTAATTCTTTTTTAAATTTTTTTAAAGAATCCAATACTGGTTTTTATAATGGTTGGACTATTTTACAATACCACCAATACTGCTCAACGGTTATAGTTTCTCTATAGCCTCGCCAACACTTGTTCTGTTTTTGTTTGTTTTATCTTGTTTTTGGTAGTAGGCATCCTAACTGGATGTGAAATAATATCCCATTTTGATTTGCATTTCTCTGATGATCAGTGATGTTGGGCATCTTTTCATATGCTTGTAAGTCATTTGTATGTCATCTTTGAAGAAGTCTCTAGTCAAGATCTTGACCAAAGTTTTTTAACTGGGTTCTTTTGTTGTTAAATTGTAGGAGTTCTTCATATATTATGGCTATTAGCTCCTTATTAGATATATGATCAGCAAATATTTTTGCCTAGTTGCAGCTTTCTTCTATTTGTTTGATTCAGATTTTACCTGTTTTCTCACTAGTGTCTTTTTGTATTGCAGTATGCAATCCAGAATTTCACATTGCATTTAGTTGTATTTTTAGAGACAATTTCTCAGTCTTTATATTGTGTGTGACAATTTTGCAGAGGTCAGGTATTTTATAGAATCTTCAATTTGGGTTTCCTTATGGTTAGACTGGGATTATGAGTTTTCTGGAGGGGTAACACTGAAATGAAGTGCCCTTCTCACTACAGAAACTCAGCATAATTTATCACTTGTTATGTTAACCTTGGTCACTTAAGGTAGTGCCTGTCAACTTCAATGATAAAACTACTTGTTTTTCCATTTCTATACTCTTTTTTGGACGTGAGTCACTAAGAGTTCCCAAGTCCAGACCCCACTTGGGGTAGGGAGGTGAGAATTAAGCTCTACCACCTGGTGGGGCATTTTTAATGAGTGAATAAATATTTTTAAATGTATCATCTTAAATTTCTAATATGGTATATGTCTACATAAATATAATTCTAATGCTTTCAATCATTTTTAAGAGTGAAATGGAATCCTAAAACCAACAATTTTGAGAGCCACTGGTCTACCTTTTGAAATCTACTATATCCTGTTGTCAATTTTGTCTCCAATAGCTACATATTTGATGATATGATACTTCACTGTTGTGTAGTTGCTTCTTTTAAATACAGCGCCATGTCCAGACTTTATTTCATTCTTATATAGTTTATTGCTGTAGTTCTTTAAATGTTATTGTTCTGTACTTTCCCCATTTAGAGGTGGAAAAATAATCTTACAAAGCTAACTGACTCACCTAATCATACCTAAAACCTGTGTCTTTCTACTTCTCTACCAGTCTTCTTCATTATACTGCATGCACTTATTCTTGTAGCTGTACTCATTTCAAGCGACCAAGGGTGCATGCCATAAACTTTTTTTGTGAGAAACATATTAAAAGATAACAGTATAATGTTAAATGAAATCCATTTAAGGACTGTTAAAACAAAAACTCAAGTATCATTCTAAGAAAAGTGGTCATGTTCAAGCCACACAAAAAGGATCAACTGTGACAAAAGTTTTTGTATCACTAGGACTACAGGATTTCTATAATTTATGAAAGAGGAATTTTCTGTCGTGGAAATTTAAGCAACCTTTTAATTCATTTATCATTATGATGGTTATAATAATTGGAATTATTTTGCCCTTGTCCAGCTTGTGGAGTATTAAAGACACCATTATAATGTCTTAAATTAGAAATATATCCTCATAAGAACAGTGGAAAAATTAAATTTTCTTTTCAAATGCTCTTGCATTCTTTCATAAGTGTCTAAGCCAAAACAGTACATTACTGCAGAGCTTAATAGAATAGAGCTTCTAGGATAGAAATGCCCTAACAGAAACTTTTACACCACTGTTTCTTTAAGTGGCACAATGATAGAGACACGAGCTTTTGTGTTCTGAAAGATATTGTGCTTCCCATGTGCTGTTCAAAGCATTGGCCAGTCTATATTTCACATTAATCAGAATCATCTAGGGGGCTTTTTAAAATAATGAACTAATGAACCCCACCTATAACCTACTGAATCAGAATCTGAGTGTGACTTTATAGTCTCGGTCTTTAATATTCATAACATAATTTTTGTTCTTCCTAACACGTCAAGTCACTAAAGTAGAAGAAAGCACTTAGGTGAACTTTCGCTTCAAGAAGTCATTTTGATAGTAAGAGAGCTAACTCATTATGTGCTCTCACCAAGAATAGTCTAGGGTTCTGATGGTAATAGAGACTGGGTAAGATGGTAAGACCTGGTCTAGGATCAAATACAAGGATATCTCAGTGTATCAGACTAAATTCTTGAAGGTACAAGTCTTTAAAGCCTGTCAGGAATGAGAAAGTACTTAGGTAAGACACTTGATCAAGGGTAGGTTCATCTTTGATTCGGAATTATGAGGATGGCTGCACTCTTGAAGGCCTGGAGCCCTAGTTCCATTGATATGTTACCATTAACCTAAAATGTACAGTACACTGAAACTTTTATCTGATTGGCAACTCCATAATTATAGAGGAAAAAAGAATTTCCTAATCTGCATCTTCACTGCTTTTGTACTAACCCCTTGGTGAACGTAGGGAATTTAAAAAATGGTGTTAAAGAAGCCATACCATTTTAGCCATTATGCCTAAAATTTATCTTTTTATTCTCCCTGAACCCAGTTATAATTCATTTGCAGTAGAGATAAACTCATTTATATATTTCAGTTCCAAAATTTAATAGAGGCATTATTTGAAGAAAAACTGCAGTTATGGAAAAGAATTTACTTGAGCATAAGTACAATTAATCAAAAACACTATTGTAAATTTTCCATCATTTAAAGAGAAAAAAAAGAGAATGTTTAGTAAAGAAAGTTGCATGTAATGCATAAATCTGTTATCAATGCAGATGACTCCTAATCCCCACTCTAAAGAGAATGTGAACAGGAGTGTATCCAAGGATTCTTTCATATATCAGTGACAAGAATGCTTATGGAACAGGAGAAGGGAGTGAAATTATGGTACTCTTTAGCCAAGATTCCTCTCAGTGCCAAAACAAAAACAACAACAACAAAAAACCTCCCAGGACTTTTTTGGTTAGAATCAATTCCAGAAAGTTTTAAAATCTGTATGAAAATAGTTTGTGACACAATTTGATTATGTTTGCTTGTATTAGAAGTCCTTCCTACAGTGTGGTAGTAAATCTTATTAAGTAGAGTTCTTAGTTCTCATTACAACAAAGCCAATATTTTTCTTCATCAGGCTACACCTCCAAGTACAGCTGTAGCGACCATAACAAGTTAAGAAAAATTTGCATTTAATGACTAGAAATTTCATCATAAATATTATAAAACTCTATATTAATAAACTCCTGAACAATATGGAGAGTAAAAGAGATGAGTATATATATTAAGTTAAAAATAAAACACCTGAATTTTATATATGGTTTGGCACCCTAATAATTATTCCTTGCACATGTATCAACACGATTATTCAAAGTAATAAATCATTCAAACTTGAAAAATGTATTTCCTTTTAATGTCATTTGTGTAAAATGGATGGGGTTATTTATTAACAGCTATTAATAGTTATTCACTTCAATTAAAGTACCTGAAAGAGTTTGTCCTGTTTTTGAGAAAGGGTAACTATATTATATGATCTCTTCTTGAGGTGACTTTGGAATATTTCAAACATTCAAAGCCTATATGAATACATTTTGTAACTGTTTTTACTTTGTCCTTACATTGGTCTATGAACCATTTTAAAGGTTTTGAAGGGTAATAAAGTTACTGACCCCTCATGGAATTCTTACTTATAAAAACATTCAGTTCAATTTCGAGTTTCTATTTCAATTCAGATGTAAATTTTTTTGTTACTTTTATTACCTACTGAATATATATCTGTTTGTCTCAAACAGCTATTGGAAGGTAATGACTCCTAACTATAGTCTTGAGCTAGAGTCTAAACACTGGCCTTTGACAAATCTCTCCAAATATTCAATTGGAGGGGGCTATGTTTTTAATTTTGGGATCTTTGTGGTTGATTATGTCACAGTAGTAGAGAGATGGACTTCAAAAAATGGGGCAGGATGCTCTTTTATATAAACTCCCTCCTTTTTACCAGGCTGATGAAGAACAAAAGATGAGAGGGAGGAGTTGGGAATGGCAGAGGAGTAATTTTCATGTACTCATAAGTGAAAATGTGGAATGAATGTTGCCAAAACAACTTTTGGAATGACATTCTCCTTTGTTTTCTCTCAAACTTAAGCACTCTTTAGATATTATAGATTTTGTGAGCAGGCTTAGGAGTTAAAGACTTTTCTAAATATTATTAAATATGCTTCAGAGGAATATGTTTGTGCAGTTTGAATGAGGAATGATTAAATTAAATAACTCAGCCATTCAATCTCAATTGAGGTCAAAGATATTTGTGTTTATATATGTCGTATGGCATTTTACTTTGATACATGTATATATTCACGCTGTTCAAATTAAAACATTATAGGTGTTCTTAACTTAGGGCACAACATAAACAGTTTAAAACTCTTGGGAATGAATTACCGTATTTTGCTATAATTAAGGGATATAATGGAAGAAAAATAAGTGGATGGTCAGTGCTCTGGTTGATCCATGGCCAGCCAGGTTCTGACTTCATTGACACATTTCATGGAAAGGGTGTTTTAATGAAGGATGGAATTGTAGATAATTTATTCCATGCTGTGAGGTTAACCACAAGCCTCTAAGAAATCTCAAAACTTATTTTTCCTGCAGATGTGCTGGAACTAAAAGCCGGGATTGAAATTCTGAAAGCATTATAGTTTTTTCTGACTTGATTTTATTGTGAAGCATACCCTCATTAAGTGGCCACATTAAATACACACACACACACACACACATAAAGATAGATAAGTAGGTAGATATAGATATTTCTGCTTTTTTGGAAAACACTCCTTTTTATTGCTGTTCTGTCAATACAATTGAAACACTTTCAAAGGTGGAAAATGCTGCAAATGTAAATATGTCCTGCATTTGTGCTGCTTCCTTGCATAATGTTTTCACAGGGAAGTCATCCCCAGTGTAATTATTTCTATTCGTACTCCAGCATTCTGCCTCCCACCTCTTAGCTCAGCAATGTAGAGCCATCATTATCACATTAATAAAGTGGAACATCGTTTTGAAACTTTGAATGTTCTCCTTCTCTCTCCCTACTTTCAGTAACACCTGGGCACTCTGCTATTTAAAACTGGGTCACGATAATGGTGGTGTGGATAGCGGCTTGACAGTTCTGGACCTGGGCCTGAGAAAAGAGAGATTTTGGAATTAGTCACAGAAAAAGCAGATGAAAAAATCTCTTCTGGGTTTTGAGTATCAGAATTTTAACCCCTGAGGGAAACTGAGGAATATAGAATGGATTCAGACATAACAGGGAAAAAATGTATGTTGAGGCAGAGAAATTCTTTCCATTATTGAATTTAGGTGGATTCTTTAGGATTGGGGAGGGAGATGGGGAATGAGAAGGAAAGCAAGATGCAGAGCATTTAATTCCACACCCTCTCTCTTTCTATCTCCTCACCCCTCATCTTCCCCAACCTTTGCTGCTCCAGGCTTTGACAAGTAGGACAAGAGGTGACTGAAGGTTCCAGTCGTCAAGGACTGGGTGGTTAGAAAAGGTGGTTGACTAAACATCATCCCCAAGGACTCTTGGCCAAGAAATTCAGGGCATGGTGTGGTATTACCTCATGCCAGTGTGGTTAGTTGATAAATGACATCTTGACACTAAGTCATCTCTCAAGAACTTAGATACAAACCTGGGGAATTGGAAGAGGATTTCCTAACTGAATGATATTAATTTCTGATAGCCTGGTAGAATGTAAGCTCAAGAAACTGGATTGAATTATGGAAATATTTTATTTTGTTTTTGAAGATTTTATTTATTCATTCGAGAGAGAGAGCATGAGCCAGGGAGGGGGGTAGAGGGAGAGGGAGAAACAGACTCACCACTGAGTGGGGAACCCAGATACAGGGCTCGATCCCAGGACCCTGAGATCATGACCTGAGCCAAAGGCAGACACTTAACTGACTGAGCCACACAGGCACTCCTGACTTACGGAAATATTTTAAATAAGTTTTTCTTTTATACATAAATTCATGGCTTGAAATTGGTAGTTGAATATGGGATTAGAACAGGATTTAAATGAGATATTAATCTGAAAAATCTAATATAGAGTTTGGGTGACAAAGGGATGGTAAAAGGGACTTGGACATATTTATAGGTAAGTTGGTAATAGGAGCCTGGAAATACAGTGACATGTCCACATTGGAGAATATATCTGTTCTGTGAATCAGAACTTTATGTAAGAAGTTTAAGAAAATGGGGGCACCTGGGTGGCTCAGTCATTAAGCGTCTGCCTTCGGCTCAGGGCGTGATCCCGGCGTTCTGGGATAGCCCCCATCAGGCTCCTCTGCTGGGAGCCTGCTTCTTCCTTTCCCACACCCCCTGCCTGTGTTCCCCCTCTCGCTGGCTGTCTCTCTCTGTCAAATAAATAAATAAAATCTTTTAAAAAAAAGACGTTTAAGAAAACGTATTTTTTATATGGTATTCTTATTCCTTCAGAACAAGAAAGGAATGGTACATTGATATTCATATACCTACTGTAGGTTATATGGAAACATCATTAGCCTCATTCGCTGCGCCTGTTATCTTGTCATATTTCAAGTATCTTGTATTCATCTGTTGTGAATGCTAAAATCAAATGTGTCCTTACTGGTTCCCAGCAATCATACTATATTACCCTAGACCTTTTCTTTCTTGAATGCCTTTTCCATAACTTCTCCTCTTTGACCAAACTTTTGATACCACCTGATTTATTTTCAAATTCACAGAAATGAAAGAAGGAATCAAAGAGTGCTTATAATTTCCCACTACATTAGTGTCCCATCACCTATATCCATGTACTCTGCCCCTTTGCCTGTTACTGTGGATGTATTGTCCATATTCAAGCCAATATTTATACTTTTGCATTACATCATTTCCTTGTTGTTTACTCAAAAAAACACATTCTACTAATTCTGCTTTCTGCTTCATCACTTCCCTCTCATTATTGGATTATTGGTATCAGCCTATTAAAAAAACAAACAAGACCCCTCAATATCCCCCCAAACTATAATGGCTTCCAATTAAAAAATTATAAAATAACCATAAAATTCTTTGATCCAGTCTCACCATTTTTCTTTAGGTATTGTCTCTTTTTCCTCTTCCATTTTATTTAACCTTATTTTTAAAATTTTAATTTCTATATAGTTAATATACAGTGCTATATCAGTTTCAGCTGTGCAATACTGTTAGTCAACAATTCTACACATTACTCAATGCTCATCGTGACAAGTCCTTACTTAATCCCATTCACCTATTTCACCCATCTTCCCACCCACCTTTTTTTCTGGTAACCATTAGTTTGTTCCCTATAGTTAAGAGCCTATTTTGGTTTGTCTGTTTTTTCTTTATTTAGTTGCTTTGTTTCTTAAATTGCACATATGGGTGAAATCATATGATCTTTGTCTGCCTCTGACTGACTTATTTAGCTTAGCATTATACTCTCTAGCTGCATTCATGTCCTTGCAAATGGCAAGAGTTCATTCTTTTTGATGGCTGAGTAATATTCCATTGTATATATATATATATATGTATATATATATATAAAATATTCCATTATATATATAATATTCCATTATATATATATATATATATATATATACACCACCTCTTCTTTATCTATTCACTAATCTCTGGACACTTGGGCTGCTTCCATATCATGGCTATTGTAAATAATCCTGCTGTGAACATTGGGTTCCATGTATCCCTTTGAGTTAGTATTTTTGTATTCTTTGGGTAAATACCTACCGGATCATAGGGTAGTTCTACTTTTAACTTTTTGAGGAACCTCCATACTGTTTCCATGGCGGTTGCATCTGTTTGCATTACCACCAACAGTGAAAGAAGATTCGCCTTTCTCTGCATCCTCATCAACACCTGTTTTTTCTTGTGTTGTTGATTTTAGCCATTCTGACAGGTGTAGAGGTGATATCTCATTGTAGTTTTGATTTGCATTTCCCTGATGATAAGTGATGAAGAGCATCTTTTCATGAGTCTGTTGACCATATGGATGTCTTCTTTGGAGAAACATTTGTTCATGTCTTCTGCCTGTTTTTTAATTGCATTATTTGTTTTTTGGGTGTTGAGTTGTGTAAGTTCTTTATATATTTGGATACTAACCCTTTATCAGATATGTCATTTGCAAATATCTTCAACTATTCCATAGGTTGCCTTTAGTTTTGTTGGTTGTTTCCTTTGCTGTGCAGAAACTTTTTATGTAGTCCCAACAGTTTATTTTTGCTTTTGTTTCCCTTGGCTCAGGAGTCATATCTAGAAAAAAGTTGCCACAACCAATGTCAGAGAAGTTACAGCCTGTGCTCTCTTCTAGGATTTTTATGGTTTCAGGTCTTACAATTAATCTGTTTTGAATTTATTTTTGTGTGTGGTGTAAGAAAGTGCTCCAGTTTCTTTCTTTTGCATGTTGTTGTCCAGTTTTCCCAATACTATTTCTTGAAGAGATGGTCTTTTTTTCCATGAGATATTCTTTCCTGCTTTGTCAAAGAGTAATTGAGTGTGTAATTGTGGGTCCATTTCTGGGTTCTTTATTCTGCTCCATTGAACTATGTGTCAGTTTTTGTGCTGTTACCATACTGTCTTGATGACTACAGCTTTGTAATACAGCTTTTTGTAATATAGTCCAGAATCGTGATGCCTTCAGCTTTTCTTTTCTTTTTCAAGGTTTTTGGCTCTTTCAGGTCTTTTCTGGTTCCATGAAAATTTTAGGATTGTTTGTTCTAGCTCTGTGAGAAATGCTAGTGGTATTTTGATAGGGATTTCATTGAATGTGTAGTTTGCTTTGAGTAGTATAGACCTCTTAACAATATTTGTTCTTCCAATCCATGACCATGGAATGTCTTTCTATTTCTTTGTGTTGTCTTCAATTTCTTTCATCAGTGTTTTATAGTTTTCAGAGTACAGGTCTTTCACCTCTTTGGTTAGGTTCATGCCTAAGTATCCTATTACTTCTGGTGCAGTTGTAAATGGGATTGTTTTCTTAATTTCACTTTGTGCTGTTTCATTATTAGTATATAAGAATGAGACAGATTTCTATATGTCAGTATTGTATCCTGAGAGTTTACAGAATTTGTTTATCAGTTCCAGCAGTTTTTTGTGGAGTCTTTCAGGTTCTCTATATATAGTATTATGTCATCTGCAAATAGTGACTGTTTTACTTCTTCCTTACCAATTTGGATGCCTTTTATTTCTCTTTGTTATCTTGGTGCTTTGGGTAGGAATCCCAGTACTCTGTTGAATAAAAGTGGTGAGAGTGGAAACCCTTGTCTTTTTCTTGATCTTATGGGAAAGGCGTTCAGTGTTTCCCCTTTGAGGATGATGCTCTCTGTGGATTTTTCATGTATGGCCTTTATTATGTTGAGGTATGTTGCTTGTAAACCTACTTTGTTGAGAATTTTTATCCCGAATGGATGTTGTATCTTGTCAAATACTTTTTCTGTGTGTATTTAAATGATTCTATGCTTCTTTTCCTTTCTTTTATTGATGTGATGTATCACACTGATTGATTGTAAATATTGTACCACCTTTGCAACCCAGGGTTAAATCCCACTTGATTTTGTTGAATGATTTTTTTAATGTATTGCTGGGTTTAGTTTGCTAGTATATTTTTGAGGATTTTGCATATATGTTCATCAAATATTGGGTTATAGTCCTTTATTTGTGGTTTCCTAACTCTGTACTGTCACTTTTGGTCTCTCCTTTTCCCTCAAAGTGTCCCTTTTGGTAGTTCTTGCAGGACTGGTTTAGTGGTCAGGAATGCCTTTAGTTTTATTTGTCTCAAAACTCTGAATGATAGTCTTGCTGGATTGAGTATTTTTGGCTGCAGGTTTTTCCACTCAGCAGTCTGAATATATCATGGGATTCCTTTCTGGCATGGAGAGTTTCTGCTGAAAAATCTGCTGAAAGCCTTGTTGGATTTCCTTTATGCGTAACTGTCTTCTTTTGTCTTGCTGCTTTTAGTATTTTTTCTTTATCATTCATTATATTTTTTCAATTTTAATCACAATATATTTTGTTGTGGATCTACTTTTGTTGATTTTGTTGGGGGTCTCTGCCTCCTGGATTGAATATCTGTTTCCTTACCCAGATTAGGTAAGTTTTCAGCTATTATAACTTCAAATAAATTCTCTGTCCCCTTTCCTCTCTCTTCTTCTTCTCTGACTCCTATAATGCAAATGTTATTATGTTTAATGGAGTCATTGAGTTCCCTAAGTCTATTCTTATTTTGCAGAATTCTTTTTCTCTCTTTTGTTCAACTTGATTACCTTACATTATTCTGTCTTCTAGGTTATTAACTCATTCCTCTGCTTCTTACCACTTACTGTTCATTCCATCAAGTATGTTTCCCATTTTATTGAGCCCCTTATATCTGCTATGTTGTTCCTTATTTCTGTGTTAATGGCCGCACTGATGTCCTCCACTCTTTTCTGAAGTCCATGAGTATCCTTATGATCATTATTTTACTTGTATCTGATTAACTTAGATCTCCAGCCATGGCCTTATCCTGTCCTTTCATTTTGGGAAAATTCTCTGTCTTCTCATTTTGTGTAAGTCTCTGTGCTTATTTCTCTGAGTTAGGAAAGTCAGCTATGTCTCCTGTTCTTGAGGGTAATTGCTTTATGAAGAAGAGGTTCTGTAGTGCTCTTCAGTGTAGTGTCCCCTGTTCCCTGGTGCCTGGCACTTCCAGGAGTATTTCCAGTTTGTACTGCACGCACTCTGCTGTTATGTCCTGGCCACATTATCCTTCAGGCCAGTCATCTAGAGGCTCCCTTTGCCTGTTGTGGGCAATGTTTTGTCCTTGCCCTGAATGTGGGAGTTTTAACTAGTTATGCACTGGTCTGCTTGTGAAATGAGACTGTTGCTGCTGCCACTGGAACTGGGGGGTTTGCAAAACTCCCAGGTCAAGAGACATGGTGTTGGCAGGGGTTTGGGCTGGTCTTCTGGAGGAGGAGGCCCACCACTGGTACTGAGGGAAGTGTAATTGGAAAAGGCAGTTCTTCTAGAGTGGGTGGGGTGAGGATTGGTGTAAGCAAGTTAGGTAGTGAGTGTCGTGTTGGTACCCATGAGTGTCCCTGTGCTTATGCTGAGGGGTGTGGGAGGGAAATGGTGCCTGCCAGTTCCTTTATTCCTGGAGGGGTCACTCCATGAATGCTGTTTCTCCAGGATATAGTTCATGAGCAACTAACCTCCCCACGTGTGCCCCTGGTGCCCTTTAGGGTACTTTTCACAGGTTGTATTTCCGTGGGCTGTTTGTCCTGCCTTCTCTCCAAGAGCAGTCCCAATGTCCTTGGAACTTTCTCAGAGCCAAGCCTGCTGACCTTTAAAACTGAAGGCTTTAAGCCCCATTGGTTGCTAGAACTCACAATTTCAGGTCTTCTCATTTTCCACACCTAATGCTATGGGGATTCGTTTGCCTGATGTGCTCCCCTGTGCACTAGTTTATCTCTCACACTTCTCCATGACCATGGCTTCCTCCCCACTGCAGTAGCCATGATTCATTTCTCTCCTAAGCTGTGCCTCTGCAGTTTCTACTTTCTTTGATCTGGTTGCTTCTCTACTGTTAGTTTTGGGGTGTGTTTTGCCAGTCTTCAGATCAATTTCTGGGGTATTTAAGATGATTTGATAGCTATTTAGTTGTGTTCATGGGACGAGGCAAGCCTAGGGTCCTCCTACCCCACCACCATCTTCCTCAACCTTCCCCCCATAGTCAGTTCTTAATCCTTTTCCTTTGACGTTTCTGAAGCATTGGACACAGGTGAACTCTTTTTTCTCTTGAAAGACTATTTTCACTTGCCTTCCATTTTCCTGCCTAGCTCACTAGCACCCCTTGTTGATAAAACTTTCAGAAAAATGACTAGAAAAGAATTTCAGTATTTTGCATATAGTACATCTTTAATCTCAATAAATAAAGGAATGCCATCATTAGTGGACTTTGATTGCAAGCATTTGCAATAAAATGAAGTTACTATGACTAACTGAAGTTTAATGAAAACCCAGATATTAAATTTTAGTTTCTATTTGATGAACTTTTAAACAAAGAGTGGTATTATTTTACTCCTGCTTATTTTTTTTATTACTTTTTTTAACATACTGGGTTGTAAAAATTTGCAATATTTTCATTTTGTTAGAGATTAATGAAATTAATCCAGGTAGTTCAAGTGAAGCTTTCAATAGGGAATATACCAAAGATTTGAAAGAGATGCTACTGATAACTAACAATTTAGTGTATAGAATAAAAGTATCAATTAATATGTTATCAATTTGGAATTTTGATCACTGTGGGAAAGAAAAGAGTTTGCCAAAATAATAAGAATGTAGTCTGTCTTTGGGGGGGGAGTTTATTACTTTAAGAATAAAATAAACATTTTATGAACTATTAAAATTTCTTACTGGCTCTTTGGCAAAATTTTATGTTTTCTATTTGTTTTATATTTCTTTTAAAATCAACATTTATCTAGGCTGTAGTGTGTGTTATTTTTTGTAATGTCTATCCAAAGAAGCTTCACTAGATGATCTGGTCTTTCTTTCTACTCTTACACTGGTAAAAGAAGAAGCCTGAAAAAACAAAACACAACTATAATGTGAATTAAATTTATTAGCTATATCAGTTTCAAATAATGTTAAACACTAGCTCAACTTATCCTAAACAATAAGGAATTTATTACTTGGCATAATAAAAAGTCTGGAGGTAAGGCAGACTCAAGGTTGGTTAAAATTCTAAGTTAATATTTTTATGACCTAATCAACAGTCCAAGTTATTTTCACTCAATATTAAGACTGTTAGTTAACTTTATAGTTACAATATGATCACAGTAGGTCTGAATTTCTCATCTTCATACTCTAAAATGTAGAGGCAGAAAAAGGATTGTATTTTCCTTGTATGTATCTATGTTTCTATGTTTCTATCTATCTATATATCTATCTATATCTATCTAAAACTTTCACTGGATCTCTTTAGCAGAATTCAAGTCCCAGTAAGCAGTCAAGAGGAGTGGCATAATCCTGTTTAGCCTAAGGCAATCATTATTTCCACAGTTCAAACGAAGAAAGTGAAGACCAGAACAAAACTCAGTACTTAGCAGACATAGAAGAAAAAGTATTACTGAATAGGCAGCCCACCATCTTTACTACTGACAGGAACCAACCTATGTGCCAAAGAAATCAACCAAATTAACAACAATAACAAATAATAATAATAATAATAATAATAAACACATTTATTAAGTTAAAAGCAAAGCATTAAGAAAACCCATTGAAATGTATTTCATTCTAATTTGTCATCAGTTAAGTATACCAGTAACTTCCAATTAGTAAGTACATTTTTTACTTTCTCAAAGATACCTCTATGCATGCAAGTCATCATAGGCTGGCAAGGATTATAATAGAGATGTAAATATTTGAGAAAATAGGGGCAGCCAAGTTATGCAGCTCTCAATATTTCCTCCAAAAATTATATAAATATCATTAAGAAAAAGTAAAATTATGCAAAACATCACTTTCAACATAGCTTGAAGACAGAATGCCCAAACTTTAATATAACTGTAAATAAAGAAAGCCAAATCCCAGTGAATGATCTCATGCAGAGTGGTAGTAGGGAGTCAAGCAATGAGATTGAAAAAGATTAATTGTGAGAGATGGGAAGCATGGGCCTAGACACAGGCTTGTAGCTGATCTGAAACCATCACCAGGAAGAATTAGCCCACCCTCAGTATGCAGTTTTTTTAGAGATTGATTGATTGATTTGAGAGAGAGGGAGAGAAAGAGCAGGAGCAGGAGGGGCTGAGGGAAAGGGAAAGAGAGAATCCAAGCAGACTTTGCTAAGTACAGAGCCTGATATGGGGTTCGATCTCATGACCCTGAGATCATGACCTGAGCTGAACCCAAGAGTTGGACACTTAACCAGCTGTATTACCCAGGTGGCCCCAGTATGAAAATATTTTTAAAATGTCTTGGTAAGTCAAAGAAATGCTACAGAAAAAGGACTTTAAAATATTCATGATATGAAGCAGTACCAAGATGCATAGCTTTCAATGAAGAAAAAGAAACAAATAGGAGGGAAGAAGCATTCTTTGGAAACTGGGTGTCAAAGAGAAAAAGCAGCAAAGGGAGAAACTTAGGTCCTGCAAAATAAAAGGGAACCAAGTAATTGAAATACACACAACTTTACTCTTTGTTAGAAAAAAAAATTCCACTTAAATATTTGGACTGATAGAAGAGGATGTTATTGAACTAGGAATCTTTCCCAGTGTCATAATAAACTAATAACTAGGTCCATACAGAGTTCTTACAAAAAATCATAAAATGTGACCCTATACATCCAATTGATTAAAATTTTACTCCCACCCTAAAATTATGAAACAGAAGAAATCTGTAAGACAGCATTCCAAACTGAATTAAATATAATTGGAACAAACATTTATGGATATAAAGAAATATTTTGAATCAGAAATTCAAAAACTATAGACCAAATAAACACAAAAATGGAAGAAGTCAGGAGAACAGTTAAATTAGAGAAGTTCTCCTGGGTATGAAGACTAAGTAACAAAGTGTGCATCAGAGAATAGACTCAAATAAAAATTCCACAAGGAAATTTGAAGGAAGTTAAGAAACAATTAAGAGAATGTAAATGTGAAAAAGGAAATAGTTTATTTATTTATTTAGGAAATAGTTTAAATAAAGAGAAAAAGTGCTGAAAAATGGAAGATACAGAAAGGAAGGATAACATTTATAAAATTGGTATCTCTGAAAAAAAAAAGAGAACAGAATAATGTAGCAGAACTCATATTTAAAGGTATAATATGAAAAA
This sequence comes from Ailuropoda melanoleuca, assembly GCF_002007445.2. Lineage (NCBI taxonomy): Eukaryota > Metazoa > Chordata > Mammalia > Carnivora > Ursidae > Ailuropoda > Ailuropoda melanoleuca. The sequence continues at coordinate 125,101,137 of NC_048222.1, forward strand.
TTTCCAGAAATAAAAATAAGCCCTGAATCTACAAATGAGAAGTTTCTATAAAGTACATGGGAAAATCAAGTTGGAATGTTCAACTCGAACATATCCTTATAAAACTATTAGATTTCAAAGATAAAGTAAAAATCAAATATTAAAAAGCCAAAGAATTAGACTGGCATCATGATTTTCAAAAGCATCATACAAAGCAAGGCAGCAATAGGGAAGGAATTAAAAAAAACCTCAAAAATATGTTAACCAAGAATTTTCTATGAAACCTAACTATCTTTTAAGTATCAAGTCTCTAGAAAAAGTTTTTAACACACAAAACATAGAAAGTTCTACATATACATGAACTTTTCTTTTAAAATATACTAGCAGATGAGTTTCATCCTTTAAGAGATGACTTAGAATACTACAATAAAGGGAGTATACACACACATGCACTCAGACACGTATGTACATACACATCAAAGTTTAAAGAAAGAGACGAAGATAAAATAACAATGGGCAAACATTATTTGTAACTAAGTAGAAAAGTGCAGCTTAAAAATGGGGAATTAGGGAAAGGTAAAATAAATGTAGAATAAACTCATTTATTGCTGTACGGGCAATAGATGGGAATTAAGGATCCCACTAAAAGCTGACAAACTAGACAGCAAAAGGTAAAATAAGGAAACAGTGGATTAAAGACATCAAAAATGTATGTGTACAAATATGTCCACCAGAACAAAAAGTCAAACCTTCCTAAATACTGTGTAAATACTGTTACTGTGTGTGTGTATAAATATATTTATCTTGTAAAGAAAGATATATAGCAAGCATAATACATATAATTTGTAAAACATTATGACAAAGTCAAATATATCAGTTATATATCACTTAACTCGCTAAAAGAAAAAAAAAGGTTTCAATTTTGCTCATGAAGAAAGACTCAACTGTATGCTGTATATAAAGATTCACTGATAAAATGATTTAGGAAGGCTTAAAATAAAGGCATGAACAAAAGTATACCAGGGCAATGGAAACAATGAGATAGCAGGATGGCAATCCTCCTATCAGCCAATATAAAGCACAAGCCAAAAATCATTTAAGGCATTAAGGGCACTTATACTAAAAATCACAAATCACAATGATGTTGTAACATGTATAGATATTTATGCATCCAATAACAGCAGTACAGCTATGCAACCACTCCTATGAAACAAACTACATAGATAGAAATAGACAATATGAGACTTTAACATACCACTCTTAGTATAACACATGTGAAGCCCTCCTGCCAAAGACCACCAGTAAAACCTGTAACTTAGAAAGCTGAGTTTAATGCTCATTGCATTGAGAAAGACTGCACACCATGAGGAAACATAGAGTGTGCTAATAAGGGGTTGTTAGAGAAGACTTATTTAAAATTGGGGCTTATTTAGGAGCTATGGGAAGAGTTTATAGAAGAATACTATCGGGAAGTGGGGTAATTCTACTTGTAGTTTGTTATATTTTATCGTAATAATAAATCTTATCTAGAAGGAGGGTAGTAGGAGTGAGGCTACAGCAGTAACTGGTAAAAGGGCAGAAGCCACTCATATTAGCTGGAAAGGGAAATATTTACCATTTTATGGGTTATATAGTGACTTTCTTTTTAAGTCTGTGCTTAGACAAAATTATGAAATTAGTCTTATTTTTGTTTTCATCACAGTCACAAAGTGAGCTTGTCAGGTATCAGGTTGTTTTGTCCAACAGTGGAACAGCAGGCCTAGATCAGGACACTAGGCCAGCTACAACACTGAGGTCGAGCTTCTGGTTATCAGGGTCTGCTTTCCTCTTTTTTAGATTAAATGCACACAAAATAAGTAAGAAGGTAGAATTACTAATAAACATAATCAGTAAAGTAAATTCTATAGATATATATCAAACTTTTACCCTTATAAGAGAATACCTCTGTATTTGTCTATGTATGTCTGTGTAACATTGCCTAAATATACATGTATTAGGTCACACTCACATATACACACAGAAACTTCAGTAAATCCCATAAAATAGAAATATTATAAGCAATGCTCCTTAATCACATTAAAACAAAACTAGAAATTTTTAATAAAATCATAAACCAACAAAGTTCTTTAACCTAGAAATGTAAAAAAATACTTATCAAACTTTTATGTTAAAGGAAAGATGCAAATTTTGTAAAAAGTACGGAATCCCTGGGCTGCATTAAAAAATTCCAGTCTTGGAATACTTATAGTAAAATGAAGTATTAAAAATAAATTACTTACTCAATTAAAAACTAGAATAATAATAATGTAAGCGAAGAGAAAGCACAAAAAAGAAAACAATAGAGATAAAAGCTGAAATTAAGGAGCTAGAGAATAGAAAAACAGTAGGTCTAATTATTAAATAAAAATCCTAGTTTTAGAAAAGGTATCTCCTTATTTGAACAAAAATAAATACAGGAAGCTTAAACCAAAAATTGATGAGATGGCTGAAATAGGAGGAAAGAATGGGAAGGAGAGAATGATATAGAAGGAATGGTGAAGGAGAGATATTCCAAGCATATGTTTTTGCCTAGTTTGACTTTTAGTACATTGGTTATATGTCACATATGTAAAATATAAATAAATAACCAAAATCAACCAGGACATGGGGAGAATCCAAACTAGAATAAAAATAAGAAGTAATAAACGTAACGCTATTTTAGACAATTACACTAAGGGGTTAGGGAAGAAAAAAACTTAACCTAATTAACTTTAGAAAATAGCAATTTGACTTGATATTATAATGCCAAAGACAAAAAAGAATGTATACAAATATGGTACTACGGTTGGTAATTTTTCTTCATAAGGTTATGGAGTAGCAATTCTGAAGCTACTTTATGTATAAACATATTGTGGATGATGAAAACGAAGTTTCTCACTACCAGAGAAACAAGTCACAAATGGAAAGGGAAAATACTAGAATCAACTTTGTGGGTTTGGATTGGAATCAGATATGTGTGTTTAGAAATACTGACAGAGCTATGTATATAGATCATCCTCAAGCTATGATAGGATTACATCCTTATAAATCCATCATAAATTGAAAATATCCTAAGTCAAAATGCATTTAATACACCTAACCTACCAAACATTGTAGCTTAATCTAGCCTACCTTAAATGTGCTCAGCATGCTGATGTTATCTACAGTTGGGCAAAAACAGCTAACACAAAGCCTATTTTATATAAGGTGTTGAATATTTATGGGATTTACTGAATATTGATTGATTATTTTCAATAATATTGAAAATGAAAAACAGACTTGTTTATATGGATGTATAATGCTTGTAAGTATATCTGGTTGTTTACCTTTGTGATCACATGGTCCCCTGGGAACTGTGGCTGGCTGCCACTGCCCAGCATCATGAGAGAGACAGAGAGAGTATCATACCACATGTTGCTAGCCTGGGAAAAGATAAAAATGCAAAACTTGATGTACAATTGCTACTGAATGCATGTCATTTTCACACCATCATAAAGTTGAGAAAAATCATGTCAAACCACTATAAATTGGGGCCTGTCTGTATACGTATATACATAATGTTACCTAGCTTTGCTCACTGAGAAGCAATAAAACCCCAGTAGCAATGAGATAAGCTAGCTTCCACATTTTGATTTCTAAATACCATTCTCCAGTGAAAGGAATGGGACCAACTTGGAGAAGTGTTTGATCCAGGTCTTGGTCAGGGAAAGTCTTAGTCAAGATAAGTCTTCATATTGGTACAGCTTGAAGGAGCTCCTGATGGCCAAATCTGGAATAATTGGAACAACAGAAGAAATAATTACATCAATGAATGTAATTCATAAAACCAAATAAAAATCTGTGAATTTGGAAAGTCTAGGTGGCTCACTCCTGGTTTTGGCTCAGATCATGATCTCGTGGTTGTGGGATGAGCCCCTTGGTGGGCTCTGTGCTCAAGGCAGAAATCTGCTTCATATTCTCTCTCTCTCTTCCTATCTCTCGCTCTCTCTCTGTCTCTCAAATAAGTAAATAAAATCTTTTTAAAAAAATCTATGAATTCACAGTGATATAAGTGAATAAATAATATAGGGGTGCTCTCTCTTGGAATAAAATTCTAAAGAATAAATGGGAGAAGAGAGGATGGAAATTGAAATCACTACATAGTAATAATTGTTTAATCAATGGCTGCTAGAATGAGTCAGGAGAAGCATGGTACACAGGATTATTGTGTAGTCTCAAAATATCTACCTAAAATATACTTATACAGGAAAAGTAATAATTTCACAAGGTAGTAACATTGTGGATACCACCTTAATCAAGTGATCCAAGTTATCACCAGTAACAGACATATTGCCATGTCCTGTCTTCTGATTTGATGTACTAAAAGCAGCACAGTATCACGTATGTGGAATTCTTACCAAAATAGTGCAAAATCTGAGTTTAATCAGTTTTGGGGGAAACAGTCAAACTTAACAATTAGGCTGTTCTATAAAATAACTGGCATCTCTCTTCAAAAGTGTCAGGGTCTTAAACCTAAACAAAGAAAGAAGCACCGTAATAGATTATAGAAAACTAAGGAGACATAGCATTTAAATGTAATATAAGTCCTCATTTGGATCCCAGATCATAAAAGGATACTCATGGGAGAAGCAGTTTCTCTAGATTATTTAATAGTATAGTATTATTGTAACTTTTCTGATTCTGATACTTTCCTACTATATAATTTCTTACCTTTTGGAGAAGTTTAGTGAAGGGTAAATGGGAATTATTTGTATTATTTTTGCAACCTTTTATAAGTCTGAAAGGATTTCAAAATCTAAAAAATAAAGCATACATTGTGGTATATATAATGACGGCAGAATGTATATATTCAAAATTAGCACAACTGCATGTGTGAATAATTTGTTCAAGAGGTTGTCAGAGAAAGCTTCATTAAGGAAGGTATAAGTTAATTGGTTTTTGAAAAAAAGTTAAGATCATCTAGCTGAGCAAAGTTTTTAATATGCTAATTTGAACATTCCGGTTGGGAAATATAAAATATAGCTTTTCTCACCAATGCAAGCAGTGGTTTGCCAAGAAGGTGTTTTTAGTATGGGATGAACATGAAAAGATTAACCTTTGTAGGAGTTGAGTTCAATCATCTGCTCCAAAACATAAATATGCATAATAGGGATCTCAGCCTTTGTCCAGTCCTTTAGCCCATCCTGCGGCACAGGCACATCTGGGTGTATTCAGTGAACAGGAGGGACAGGCCCCAGTAGAAGGTCATTTCACTGCATTGAGGAACCTCTTGGAAAAGACTTTATGCTTTGGCCACATCTGGCAAATTGACAAAGAGGAAGAAAGGTAGTTTTGAGGAATCTGTCAGCAAAGCAACAATAACCAGTAACAGTAACAATGGAGAAGATGATGGCAAACTGTTTCTGGACAAAGCCTTATATGCTGAATGGAAGAATGGCAATGAACAGACTTTCTCCTTGGCTGGGGTCTATGCTTAGATACCAGTGAGAGAGATGGGAGTAACACTTAAAAGATTCATTTCCCTACACTGAATGAAACATAGGGGTACCCTAACCCTGATGTCACACCAGCCATTCTTGTAGAAATTTGCGGCTTTGACTCTGAGTCCTTCAGCACTCTCTGATGATGCCAGCAGTGACTGGAACTTTTCCTTTGCTCTTCCTGGTGGAACATTAGCAAAGGTGGCCAGCAGAGTAGCGACGGGAAGAACTTGATCATAAGCACATTTGTCACATACACCAGAGTAATCTCTGGAGTACATATAGGTTGCTGACACTGAGACAATTTGAGTTCTAGTCATTTGTGAAACTGTGTTAATGATTTTTGTTTGGTGCTGAGGGACCAAGAAACAAAGGCCTCTTCTCATTCTTTCTATAGATCCACAGAAGTCAGATATGGCTGTTTTTCTTTGGTCTCAAGGCTGACTTGGCCTACTGAGTAGAGTTTCAATAAACAGTGACTGATAGTATACTTTTAAGTAGAATCTGAGCAAATCAGTAAAGTCACCAGAATGTATTGTGATTGCAAACAAGTATACAACACAACCTCTATAGCTAAAAACAAAACAAAACAAAATAGAGCTTATTTCTAAATGTGTTCTGCACTCTTTCACCACCACATTACTATTTTACTCAAAATCGATGACCCTGTACTTCTAGCTGCATGCATGGGCACACGTGTGTTCTATGGGAAGGGTTCTGGGAATGTTGAGTAGAAAGGTATGAGGTGAATGTAGTTAAGTGTTTGGCTTACGTTTTTAATTTGTTTAGTTATATTTCGTTAGTGTCTCATCATTTGAGCTGTCTGTGCCACTTAGTGATAAATTTCTTCTATCTTTTCTTCATCAAAGCCTGTGTGTCTGTTACTCCAATGTCACAATGTTAGAGAGACGCGTGAGTTATAAAATTCCTTTTTTAGGCCTTTTGGATAGTTGCCTTTTATAACATCCTCATTCTTCCAAATATATTCCAGGGTAGCCTGGGGGTGTGTGTGTGTGTGTGTGTGTGTGTGTGTGTGTGTGTGTTTGCTAGTGGTTCTGTGTACAACTATACAGGATACACATATATTTTGAATCTCATGTCCTGTCTCAATTTACTTTTTCTTGGATATATAAAACTGTAGAGTTGCTCAGCTACAGTGTTATATATATTCTCAGACCTAGAGTTTTAATGAATTTTCCTGATACTCATGTTTCATGTAACTCCAATCCAAACAAAACACCCTATTCATTTTGCCACTGAATAGGAAATGATCCCAGTTACAGAATACCCAACCTCCTCTCTGGTTTGCTAATAGAGTTTTATTAACATATTTTTGGACAATTAAGCTCCTTAGTTGAGAAGAGAGATTCTTCTTCCAAATGTTTAAGTTTTCCTTGTCTCTGAGAAGAATAAGACAGCTGCTATTGGAGCACAACTCTGGACTTGCCAGTCATCCATGAACAGTCTTCTCACTACTAGGGACATTCTCATCCAACTGGAGAGTTTTTTGCTATTATGTGAAAATCTACCCTGGCTCTCGGGGAAGATGGATGTAAATAAATCTCCTGAGATGTTTAATACCATTTTACTATGCCTGGGACTAATGGAGATTTGGGGAGAATAGTGGAAAGATGAACTGAACACTGTGATGTAATTTCACTCAAACCTGGGTTGCACAAAAAGACCATTATAAATACATTTAAAACTAACCTTAGTTTTGAATGCTCTTATTCCTACAAACAACTACCAAGACTTTTGTTTTCTATCTTGACAGTTATTCCAAGCTTTTGGTACATATTTCTACTTCTAATATTGTATATCTAAGCCATTCTTTAAACTCCACTTATTATAATAATGGTGTAAGGAAAAATAATACATTCATGAAAAAGCTTCATAATTCAAAAAATTCTATCAAATGGATTATCTTGTTTGGTCTTGAAATAAACTATGTGAGGTAAATAAGACTTTTATTATTATTATTCATTTTTTGGTTGGGATACCAGAGGATTTAAATGATTTGCTCATTGCCATATAAACACATAGTAATAGGTTATAGGAAAAATGAATTGAAGTTTAGGCCTTGCAACTACAAAAATCAGGACTATTTCAACCATGCTGTGCTCATATTCTTCCCTTGTTGATTCTTTCTCTTAATTTCTTTTTTCTGATATTGTTCATATTTTTCCATAATATTCAGTCACCTTGATACTTTCTCTTTGTATGATAACTTCTTATTCACTCAGTCTTTTAAATTCTCCATTCCTAACTTCTTTTATCATCTCTTCATAGAATTATAAATCATAGGTCATTAATCTTAGGAAGTACATACATTAGTCAAAATTTCAAAGAATGTTTTAATTCTTTTCACAAAATCCTGGACTTATATTCTACTTTTTCTTGAATACCTATTCAAATTTTGATCTTAGTTCTGCTACCTGAGGCTATCCAATGTTTGTGCTTTCAGCACTCAAAGATAAATTTCATTTTCCAAAACCTCTCTTTTGTAAGCTAAATAATCTTAATTTTCTTCTTCTTCTCTGTATTTCACATCAGTTAGGGATTTTTTAGATCCAAGCGTCAAAAAACAAACTAAAAAAAAAAGTTTATTTTCTTTCACAACTGAAATATTTAGAAATAGGGTCAGCTATATAACTGGGTTGGTACAGAGTTTCAAAAACACTCCCAGGTTGATGACAAAGGACATCATGAAGGAATTTTGGGGTAATGGAAATGTTCTGCATCGTGACTGTGTTGGTGGTTACTCAACTCCATGCGTTTGTCAAAGGCCATAGTACTATATAAAATGATCCATAAAGAGTACATTTTATTGATATAAGTTTAAAAAATCAATCAGGATGTGCAACCCAAATTGGAAACCATAAACAATCTATGTGATTGTATTCAGGTCAAAATGTATTTATTGTATTTGGGTCAAAATGAAAGCTTTTAAGTATGCATTATATTAACTTTTTTTTAAAGTCACTTTATATCTAGGTGTTTGTAGCAGAATGCTATCATCAAAAGCATAGCTCACTTAAATATTTCAAGGATTTAAAAAAATTTGCTCACTGACATACTTAACAGCTCTTAAAAAGATTTAGGGATCAAAACTATTTATTTTTAATTCATCTAGTAAGCCATGCAAATCTTTAAGACACTATGTTTGGAGTCACACTTCAAATGATGTCAGTCAGTACACTGGATTTTATGATGCATAGGATGTTTTTAAAATTACTGAAGATTTAATTTATTTTTACTAAGTCAAAGAATTCTCCTTTTACATAAATGTAAGAGTTAAGCGTTCAAAAAGCTCATCTGACTTGATTTTGTTTTTCTCATCTTCATTTTTTGTTTCATTTACATTCTCATTTCTCTGGTCTTTGCAAAAATAAGTTGCTTGTTGAACATTCTGGTATAGTTTAGCATATATTTTTTTAAGTAACTTTTTCCATATGCTTGTTTTTGCCTCCATGAGGTCTCTTTGTCTCAATTTTCTTCATCCCCTACTCCTAAATTAAGGAAAAAAATCTTTAGCTTTCCTCGTTGTGTTTGGCTATGATGTGTAGAATCAGTTATGCCCAGCTTTCTACTGTAAGTTTATAATTTTAATTAGCTTCCTATAAAATTTCCCTCCTAACTCCATTGCCCAAGTTAAAATAAGTCTCAACTTCCTCAACTCCCATCAAGTGGGATGTGCAGGAAGACAGTGATTAAAGGATTAAAAAGAAACCCGTAGAAATCTTATTTCTTCTTTGAAGAAAATTAGGTCAGTTTTTGCCATGTTTTCTGCTTGGATTCATAGTTCATGGCTGACCATCAATATTTGATGATTTAAAATGGCTTTTGGCTCTCCCTCTTTAAAAACAAGATTAGTTACGTATGTCATATGAACTCCTACATTTGTGGTAGCACACACTAGAATTAAGGTTATTACTCTTTTTTCCATTACTGCATGCTGTCTTTACTCAGAAGTTTCTCAAGAATACTCCTTCTTGGATTGGATTTTGAATGCATGGTCACATATATTGTCCAATTACTGGTCATCTCAGCATATTCAAATCTTAAAGCAGAATCAAAACAAATATTGGAGCATGGTAGAGACAAAGTTAAAGATTTAATACCCTTTAAATAAAAATGTGTTAGGCAGCATCTATATAATCAAGGCACAATGGGATGTCATTGAAAGATGTAGTCATTCTAATTTTCCAAAGCCTTTCACTAATGTCCTTTTAGAAACAGAAATTAGGAAAAAGATGTGATCAGAGTAGCAGATAATATTTTGAGAAGGAAATTTACCTATTCTATTTTCCATTTTACTTCTGTTCTAGAAATGAATTCAAAGCCAATATAAATTACATTATTTAGGTATGCATTTTATTAGAAATAGAACTATTAACTCTGTTTTAACATCATTCTGTTTTTCATGTTCTCTAGATGATCATAGATGGGGGCTTAGAGGTGTCATATCCAGTATCTTCAGTGACTTTGGACACCTTGGGGTCAGAGATGAAGTACATCTATTACTGACTTCAATAGTAGTGGCCAGGGTGTTTTGGTTTTTTGTGTCAGTTCCCCAGTGTTCATTTCTCACAGGTTTGCAGGAAGAGGGACAAAGGCCATGTGCCATAAAGTGGGCTGCATTACAGAGAGGGATCCTTTTCTTAAGGAACTTATTCTTTCATAGTGGGCAGTAAGCATGCTTGTCCTTTGCTCTGTACAGAAGCATTATCATCATATGACATGACTGTTCACTGTACTAGCATAGTTCTCAATTTTATTGGAAGTAAATTCGTTTTTATCTTTTTAAAGATGTAGTTTGATAAACATACAAACAAATGTTTCTGAGAGCATAGGAAAACATGCAATTTCATATACTGTTGGTAGGGGTATAATTTATTATAGTTACTTTAGAGGGTAATTTGGCAGTATCTGTTCAAATTCAGTATTCACATACCTCAAGAACCATAGTGGTTTTTTATGTTTACTCTGGAGAAACACTTTGTATACCCCCAGGAGCTGTGAACAACAAAAGTGTTGAAATATTATTTGTCATGATGTAACATAAGAATAAACAAGATAGTCAATAAAGGAGTGGCTAAAGAAAACACAGAATACTATGGACAGTTAAATATCCTCAAGACAGAGTGAAAATTATAAACTATAGGCTGATACCTGGAACATGATGCCACTTATGTAATTAGAGGGAAGGAGGGAGCTAGAGGGAGAGAAGGGGAGAGAGAAAGACTGAGGGAGAGAGAGAGACAGAGAAGAAGGGAGAGGCTGAGAGATAGAGAAGGGAGCAGAGGGAAATGAAGGAAACAATACACATGTATGTAAAAAATGATCTAGAAGTAAGCATAATAAATTGATAACCATAGTTACTTGCAGGAGAGAAATTTGGGTTGGCAGTTGGTAGTCAAGGAGAACTTTCTTTTGGATATATGAATTCAACTTGTCTAGCTAGTGATTTTTGACCTATGTATTCACCCATGAACCCACCATCCACAAAGATACAGAGCATGAAATAGGTAATTAATATAGGTATATGTGATTTGAGTCTCTTTCATTTAACATAAAACAGGAGACAGAATGGTGATGGAGTTGAGTAAATACATAATACACCTATCTTAATGACTGTTCACAGATTAGAACATTAGCATTTATCTCTAGATGGCAAGATACCAAAACGGGAATAAAATATATTTGTATTGAAAAAGACTGACTTAATAATATTACAGTAAAGTCTTCCTTGATTTGTCAGCACATTTGATTTTCATCTAATTCAATTATTCAGGATGATGGTGATTCTGAGATTTCCTCTTTTCCTGTGATGTGATTATTTCATTATCGTGAGGATAATAATTAGCAGTATGAACTGACCAACAAACTATTTTGCTTTGGAAACAACTGGATAGAATTGTTTAACTTATTTGCTGGAAAAGTCACGCTTGGACTTTGCTGTAAGAGGTGATTACTTTATAAAGTTAATAACTGCATTAGATATAGTAATGGTTTTGATGCTTAGAAGAAGTGGAACCACAAACAGATGTTTTGCATTTTTAGATGATGAAAACTTCTTTGGAGCATTGATGGACCTTGGGTAGTTTTTAAAATTTGTTCTCAATCTTAATGATGGTTTGTTTGACTATGAGGCTAGCAAAACAGAAATGCAAGAAGCTAGAAAATAGGTTCATGTGGCTTACACTGTTCCTGCTGAGACCTGACAGACCTGAAATATGAAACTAGTTTTTACTCTTCTTTCCAGGATAATATAAACACACACACATACCACAAGCAAACTGAAAAGTGTAGAGAATTATATGTTGAGTGCTCATGCATCTTTTTCTAGGCTTGTGACGTCTGAATGGTATCTAGTATTTGCATGTTTTAGGAATATTTTTAAGGAATAAACAATTGTTTTTATGATTGAAATTACCTTTGTACCTTATCCTATTTTAAAATTTGTCCTGTCCAGAGGGAATCTCTTTTGGATTTGGTATTTATCATTTGACAAATGTTTCATACTTTTTGTACATATGTGTATTTCATAAAGAATACACATATTATTTTGTAAGTTTTATAACTTCACATGAGTTATACTATATTCCACATATTCTTTTAAAACTTGCCTATTTCTTTTAATCCAATATTGCTTTTGAGATTTAACCAAGATGAAAAAGGAGTTCTGTTAGCCTCAAATCTTTGATCAATAAATTAATTATTACAAAATAAAGTGAAAGCCTTTTATATTTCCATCCTCCACACACCATCATTTCTATTCCTCCTGGTGATGAACACTACCGTAAATGTTATTATGACCAGCCACAATATTTGTGCTTCACTATGTACATATATATGTGTGTGTGTATATATATATATGTAGTTTATTATATATATTTTACTTAGATATACAAATAATAAGTTACATTTATATTGTTTTGTGTTTGCGTGTTTAGTTATGTGACCTTTGGCTTTTTGTTATTATGAGATATCCTTTTATAATTCTGGCAGTACTTCTCGTAATAAAATCTGTTTTTACCTGAGCTAATATTGCCACTCCAGACTTCTTCACTTTACTTTTTGCATAGTTTATCTTTTTCTAACCTTTTATTTCTAACTTTTTTGTGCCTTTGTATCAAAAGACACATAGCATATAGTTGGGTCTTGCTTTTTTAAAATTTATTTATTTGAGAGAGAGAGTACACACAGGGGAAGAGCAGAGAGTGAGGGAGAGGGAGGGGGAAAGAATCTCAAGCAGTCTCCATGCTCAGAGGAACCCAACAGGGGCTTAATCTCATGACTCTGAGACCATGACCTGAGCCAAGAGTTGGATGCTTAACCAACTGAGATACCCAGGTGCCCTTGGTCTTGCTTTTAAAATCCAGCATGATAATTTGCTTATTAATTAGAAAACTTAGTCCATTTATTTTTAATGTAATTGCTGGTATAATTAGATACAGGTCTGTCACTTTATAATTTGTTCCTCATGCCGTCTGTTCTGTTTTTAGTATCTTCGATCATTTTCTATCATCATTTATGTTAATTAAATATTTTTAATATTTCACTTCTTATTTTAACTGTAACTCTTTGTATTATTCCGAAGCATTTTCTGTAGGGGTGCCTGGGTGGCCCAGTTGGTTAAGCAACTGACTTCGGCTCAGGTCATGATCCCAGGGTCCTGGGATTGAGCCCAGCATCAGGCTCCCTGCTCAGTGGCGAGCCTGCTTCTCCCTCTCCCACTCCCCAGCTTGTGCTCTCTCTCTGTCAAATAAATAAAATATTTAAAAATAAATCAAATAAATAAATAAGTAAATAAATATTTTCTCTAGAGATCATAAGATACATCTATAAGTTATCACAGTCTAATTAGTGTTCATAATGGACTACATTATGTAAAGTATGAGAAGCTTAACAGTTTACGTCCATCTAACACTGCCTTCCATCCATTGTGGTATATTCTTACATATATTAGGTCTATATGTTAAAAATTAAATAAGAAAGCATTATAATTTTGATTCAAATAGTCATTTGTCTTTTTAAAAATTTAAAAAGAGAATGAAAAACATATTCATATTTGTCTATATAATTGTCATTTTTTATTGCTTTATTCTTTCTTGTAGATCTGAGTTTCCATCTGGTGTGCAGTTTTATTCCTTTATCCCTACGGTATATAACAATGTTGAATAGAAATAGTGTGTTCACCTTTTTAAAAAGGTAGCTTCTAATGTATCTTACTATGAATAATGTGATTATAGGTTTATCAAATTTATTAACTTAAAATATTTTCCTATATTATCTGTTTACTAAGAGGTTATTTTCATGAGTGTTTAATTTTATCGGAGTCTTAAGTATATTTAAGGGGATAATCATGTTTCCCTATTTTAATATCCCAGTGTTGTGAAGACCATTTCTATAATTTCTATCTTAAAATCAATCTTTGTATTCCTAAGATGAAGATAAGGTAGTCATTTTTTAATTATCATTTTTAAAAAGATTTATTTATTTATTTGAGCTGAAGGCAGATGCTTAACTGACTGAGCCACCCAGGTGCCCCTTAATTATCATTTTTAGATATAGTGTGGAATTTAAATTGCTATTTTGGATTTTTATATTTATATTAATGAGTAGTGGATTTTTAATTTTCTTTTTTTAATGTTGTTCTTTTTCTGGTTTCTTATCCCTATGCCCTTTTTTTAGTAGTTCTCTGAGTAATAGTACATTAATGGCAAATTGTCTCAATTTTTGTTTACCTGTATGTACCTTATTTCATTCTCATCTTATTTTTCTGAGTGTATGTTAATTGTCAAAAATTATTTTTCCAGCACTTTGAATGTATTATTCCATTCTTTTCCTGACAGAAGTCAGGAGGACAGAAGTCTGTCCAATCAGAGTCAGTTTATTTTTTATAATTCTTTCCTAGTAATTTGTCTTTTCTCTTTAGTTACTTTTAAGTGCTCCTTTCTTGGGGTTCTGTAGTTTTTACTACTATAAATTTAGGTTTAGATTCTTTTGTCATTTATTTTATTCAGTTCCTGCTGTTTCAGGAAGTACTTAATCAGTCTCTTAAATGTGTTGGTGTCTCAACCATTATCTTTTCAAAGTTTGCCTTTGTATTCTGTGTAGTCTATTTTTGAAATCTTATTTGGATTTCCTCATTCTGTCTTTGATGCTTTTTTCTTATTTTCTATGTATTTGTGTCCCTGTGTTCTATGTTTCTGTTTTACTCCCCGTCTCCCATATTTTACAAGGTATTTCTTTTACTTATGTTTTTAAAAGGTTATTATGTTTTATTAATTATTTTAAATATACTTATTTTGTAGTTTCATCTGAGAGGATTACTGTTTGAAGTTCTTGGTGGTCTAATTCTGTTGGTGTTATGCTTGCTGACTTTTGCTTATAGTGTTTTATCATTTTGGAATTGTAAGCTGCTTTTTAGCATAGTTTTAACTATGTGAATCCTGGAAAGCTTGAGGGAGGATTCGATTTGCTTCTACCAGGGACCCATTTTATTGTTGATTTTTTCAGTTTGCAATGATCCCTCTCCAAACAACAAATATTTTAAAATCTATTTTACTTCATGGTAGATCCATGACTAAACTTTTCTTCACCCTCTATTCTATGATTTTTAGTAAATTGGCCCAGCAGAAGAACACTGCACTGATAAACCGTAAAAAACTACAAATTATTTCTTTAAAAAAATACATTTGTTAGCTGAGAATTCCGAGTGATAACATAGGAAAAGAAGATAGATAAGTGATTTAAGTATTATAAATACTCATTTACTGTGCTGAATTAGAATATTTACTTGGAAGTGCTGTGCTGTATAATTTTGAGGGGAGGTTACTAATATATTACAGTAATTAAGAAAATAATTTCTATGATCTGTGCTTCCAGGCACTGAAAAGTTGCAGAAATAAACTAACATTTGAAGTGTTTAAGTGCCAGAGTTTATATTAACATAAATATTTTATTACATTTTTAGTGAATGTGATAATAAAATGATAATTTATATTTATTATTTGGCAGTTCGCATAGTACTTCCATAGAAGCAGTTTATTTGATCTTTAGAAAAGTTCTAAAGGAGGTAAGGTAGATATCATTATATTCATTTTACATATAGGTAAATTTAGCTTTAGTCTAATTAAGTAAGTTTCTCTGTAATAGTTGTAGGTAGGATTTGATTCCAGTCTTTCTAACACTAAATCCATTACTTTTGTAGTTATAACTCCATGCTAAATATACAAGGAATAATCATTAAAAAATACTTAAAGTTTTTTTTTTTTTTTTTGCACACTGAGTTTTACTAATTATTTTGATTGAGTTTAAGAGTTTGTGGAAATCTTAAAAAAAATCTCAAGGGACAGAAATGCTGTAATCCATTTTCACTGAATTTTGTTTTCTTTAGTGTGTGTTATATAATGTAATTGTAGCTTTTGAAGGATTCTAGTGTGTTAAATGTTGAGTCTCTGAACACCAGATTTAGCATATGATAAACATTGGAATGATGTGTTCCTTTAATTAATTCAGCAAAGAAAAATTATGTGAAATGATCCTAAATAAACCTTGTCACAGTGCAGATTATTTTTTGTTAAATCTAATAATAATTGACTATTGGATGGAGCTAGAAGATTTCTATTTCTGGTATATTTCTATCTAGTTAAATATAGCACAATTCTAGCATCAGGGATTTTATTTTTTCCTATTCTTTAATATTGTTTATTAAATTAAAAGAAAGTACAGGAGACTATAAATGCCCAATATTTAACTACCTACGTCAGTTTTCAAAATATGATTATATTGAAAACAAGAAAAAGCTAAAACAGATTTATTGGTATATGCTGTAGATATATAATCATCTTTTTGTGGATTTGTTCTCAGGTTTACAAGAAATTCTATTTCTTATGTCAACCTGAGAATAGTCTTCATTTTTTTAATTTTAATTAATTAATTCATTTTGGAACACAAGGTTTATTTAAATATGCATTTTTTAAAACTATACAACTTGATCCAATTATTCCTTGTCCTAATGTCTTCCAAATAGGGTGAGTTCTTTTTGATTTGAATTATAGTTGATACACAATGTTACATTAATTTTAGGTGTATGACATAATTTTGTGATTCACCTTCTCTATAGGTGTAGGTATAATTTGTTACCATATGTCATCATACAATGAATGCTCTTACAATACCATTGACTTTATTCCTATGCTCAACCTTTTATCCCTGTGACTTATTCATTCCATAACTGGAAGCCTGTATCTCCCACTCCTGTTTCATTCATTTTGCCTATCCCCCCAGTGCCTCCCCTCTGGCAACTATCAATTTGTTCTCTATATTTATAGGTCTGTTTCAGCTTTTTGTTGTTTATTCTTTTGTTTTGTTTTTTAGATTCCACATGTAAGTGAAATCATGTGGTATTTTTCTCTGTTTGACTTATTGTTGTAACAAACACCAAAATCTCACCTTTTTAATGGCTGAGTAATAATCCATTGTGTATATTCACCACACCTTTATCCATTCATCTGTTGATGGACATTTAGGTTGCTTCCATATCTTGCTATTGTAAAGAATGGTGCAATAAACATAAAGTGCTTATATCTTTTTGAATTACAGTGTTTTTGGTTTTTTTGGGTAAATACCCAGTAGTGGACTTCCTGGATCATATAGTATTTCTATTTTTCCTCTTTTGAGGAACTTTCATACTGTTTTGCCTAGTGGTTGTACTAATTTAAATTCTTAACAGCAGTGCACAAGGGTTCCTTTTTCTCCACATCCTTACCAGCACTGGTTATTTCTTATCTTTTTGAATCTAGCCATTGTGACAGGTGTTAAGATGATATCTCATGGAAGTTTTGATTTGCATTTCTTTGATGATTAGTGATGTTGAGCACCTTTTCAAGCGTTTGTTGGCTATCTGTATGTCTTCTTTGGAGAAATGTCTGTTCATGTCTTCTGCCTAGTTTTTAATTGGATTTTTTACTTTTTGGGTGTTGAGTAGTATAAATCCTTTATATATTTTGGATATTAACCCTTTATTGAATATGCCATTTGGAAATATTTTCTTCCATTTAGTAGTTTGTCTTTTTGTTTTGTTGATTGTTTCCTTTGCTGTGAAGAAGCTTTTTATTTTGGTATAGTCTCACTTGTTTATGTTTGCTTTTGTTTCCCTTGCCTCAGGAGACATAGCTAGAAAAATATTGCTAATTCCAAGGTCAAAGAAATTACTGTATATGTTGTTTTATAGGAATTTTATGGTGTCAGGTCTTACATTTAGGGCTTTAATCCATTTTGAATTTATTTTTTGCAGTTGGTGTAAGAAAGTGGTCCAGTTTGATCTTTGCATGTAGCTGTACAGTTTTCTCAGCACCATTTATTAAAGAGACTATCTTTTCCCCCATTGTATATTCTTTTCTTTTGTTGTAGATTGATTGACCACATAAGCCTGAGTTTATTTCTGGGATCTCTGTTCTGTTCCGTTGATTTATGTGTCACTTTTTGTGCCAGCTCCATACTGTTTTGATTACCATAGCTTTATAGTATATCTTAAAATCTGGGATTGGGATACCTCAAGTTTTGCTTTTCTTTCTCAAGACTGCTTTGGCTACTTGAAGTCTTTTGTAGTTCCATATGCATTTTATTATTATTTGTTTTAGTTCTGTGAAAAATGCTACTGATATTTTGAACGTCTAAGATGTTATTAAGAAAGCATGTATGACTTAAGCTTTGGTTAGGTGTTATATCTAACAGTACTTTTTTTTTTCTTGCAACCTTTTTCATAGATATACATATGTATATATAAAAATAATCATATGTATAAAAAGATACAATACATTTATCTTTTGCTTTATTTCCTATTTTTAAAATAACATTATAGTCCAAAAAAGAGATTATAGATGTTGGTATAATTTTGTCAAAACTGTTTTGATTTGAACTGTGATTTTGTATATTTTGCTATTAGTCTATTAATTTTTTTCACAGGGTCTCTGAGCTGACATTATTGTACTTTGGATATAATTTATAAGTTATAGTTGAAGTATAAATGTTTATTAGTAAAATAAATTATTGAGCATATTTATTCAGCATATTATTTAAATACACTTATTTCTTTAATGATATCCACCTGTTTCTAACTGTTATTATCTTTAAAAAACTGTGTGCATGTATTAGGCTAAAAAGCCTATTCATTAGTATTAGGCTAAAAAGCTTGCCTATTCATTTTTATGAAGTTGTTCATTAAAAGTTACTGATCTTCATGAATTCTAGTGTTTATATAATTATTATGTGATAAGAAAGGCTAATTAGAGACACAGGAGATTTAAAAATGTTTCAATGTAATGGTTTATGGATAGTGTATGTTATGTTTTTAACAGTAATATTTATGAAATATCTAGAGGCTACATGGATACTACGCAGCATTTCAGATCTGGAGTTGTTTGTGTATTTTTGTTTGATTTGCACTTCTAAGTTTTCCTTCCGTGTTCTGATATTTTTTTTCTTAATTTATGAGAACCCATCTTTTTTCACTAAAGTTATTTATTTGGTTTTCCAAACTATTTTGATTCCATAGAGTTTAATAAGGTATGTAAGATGTATGGGAAAAATGATAACTAGAAACTACATAAAATATGTAATTTAGGAGAATATTGAATTTGCATCTGATTTGGTTTCACCAAGTTCTTGACTACAAAGACAAGAATAGTAGGGGCGCCTGCGTGGCGCGGTCATTAAGCGTCTGCCTTTGGCTCAGGGTATGATCCCAGCGTTCTGGGATCGAGCCCCACGTCAGGCTCCTCAGCTAGGAGCCTGATGTGGGGCTCGAATCCCAGAACGCCGGGATCACGCCCTGAGCCGAAGGCAGACGCTCAACCGCTGTGCCACCCAGGCGCCCCAGAATCTTTAAAAAAAAAAGAATAAATTGTAAATTAAGCAGTTTTTTATTAGTAGAACTGATATGTATAAGAATTGTTTCATATTTATTATTTTTTATTTAATACAATAATTAGATATTGCAGTAAGAAGCACATCATATATTAAATATAGACCAACTTCAAGAGATCCAACTTATAAATATAAACATGTACTTATTGAAGAATCATTCATATTTATATTATAGTGATAAGGAATTATAAACTCTAATAAAATATAAATCAAGTATATAAACATTTCCCCCTTGCCCCAAAATAATCATAATTCAAATTTTTCTCCAGGATAATTGCAAATCTAACCTATGCTGGAGGTAATGCAACTGTGAAAAAATCTATCAGTATCACAATAGGGCAAGGGATAGTAAAAAAAAACATCTTTCCCTGACAGTTCATTTTCTTTCCATGACCTAATTTACAAAAGGTTTTCACAGGTCAGTTTTCCCTTAAGGATAATTTCATTTGAAACACAGCATTTTCTCACAACAAAATATCTGGCAGTGTTTGGAAACCCCTTGCTAGTTGGAAAGATCTAAGATACAGAGATCAGATTTTTAAGCCAAGGCAGAAAACAGTGTCAGGAGTTCAGCACAACAGTGATAAACAGTCATCTCCTGATGCCACATGTCACAGCTGAAGGAGTGCTGCTGATCCATTTCTTTCACCATCCGCCTGACACTCTATTTTTTATATAGTAGTGTTTTAGGGCATAGTGAAGGGATTGGATGTTGAACACTTTTTCCCACTGAGCATCTGTCCTTGAGGCTCTCATGCATGTGTTATTTACTTTGTTGTGTAGCATATCTTTTTTTTTTTTAAAGATTTTATTTATTTATTTGACAGAGACAGACAGCCAGTGAGAGAGGGAACACAAGCAGGGGGAGTGGGAGAGAAAGAAGCAGGCTCCTAGGGGAGAAGCCTGCTGTGGGGCTCGATCCCAGAATGCTGGGATCACTCCCTGAGCCGAAGGTAGACGCCCAATGACTGCGCCGCCCAGGCGCCCCTGTGGTGTAGCATATCTTAAGGCATGCAAAGAGGCATGGTGCATGGAATCAGAGTCAATAAATTGCTATGATTTCATCAGTATGTATCCAACCATACTATCTAGGGTATGTGAAACTAAGCTCAAATTTTCAAAAGAAATACAAATAGAAAGTTTTCACCAAAAGATACTTACTATACAGCAACACCTCTCTTATGATAAACAAAACTAAAGAGGAAGAATTCAAAATAATATTCATGAAATTCAATGGTACTTTAAAAATGATAAAATCCTACATCTACATATATTCAACTATACTGTACCTTTCTTCAACCTGTCAGTGTTTGTCTCATTCCAGTTCCTTTCATGTTGTCTTCCTTTTTCACTGTTTTCCTTGCTTTTCCCTTGTCAATTTAGAGGAATACTAGATTCAGTATGTTTTCATTAAAGAAATTGAAAGCATCTGGAAGTATTCAGAGATGCAGACAGTGCATTAAATGATTCCTAGAGCACTTTAACATGCTGAAACAGAACATTCCTGTGTCATATAATTATTTGAGAAATTGAATATTAATAGTAAGTATTAGGAAACAGCACTATTAATTTACCTTCAATAACTTAATTTTCCCAACTGTTTTCTAGATTTTGCACTTAATGATTCTAAAGTACTGAAGCTTTTCTTATTTTTTAATGTTTTATTTTCTTTTTCTTTTTTTTAAATTATTTTTGAGAGTGCTGTTTTATTTTATTTTTGTTATTTTTAAAAATTATTTTTGAGAGTGTCAAGGCTCTGCATTATGTAGTAGCAAATATTATTGTGGCAGTAAACAATACACATAGAATTAGCACAAAATGATCTTTAAGTCTAAAATAGTCCAAGCAAATAAATGCCTAGTTATTTTGTTACATGACACAAAACACGATTTAGAAAGTCAGAACATCTGAAGAGCACAAAATATAGATATATTTAGGAATACTAGGAAGATTACTGATTTTTTAGGTTATTTCGTAATCTAGATTTGTTCTACGTTGTCAAAGACACAGAACACAAAATTTGTTTTCTTCATTTAAGTAGTTATTGTTTTATTTGAGTTTATATCAAGAGAATTTGGTAGAAAATGTGGCTGTCTTCCTGAAATACACAGAAGTCAACTTCATAATTTTTTAATATAGACTTTTTAGTTTGTTCTTTTATACGAATATAGTAGGAATGCCACATGGGTTTGAACATTATTTGTCAATCAAACAAAACAGATTTCAGTGTGATTGCAGTTAGTGAAAATAATTTCTTGTCAGCAGGGTACCAGCAGAATGGGAAATAGCCACTAAAATTTGCTGAGTTTCATTGGAATTACTTTAAAAAAACAAACAAACACATATCTCAGGAAGAATATTGTGGCATTAGCAAGATGGCAGAGTAGCGATCACAGCCTTCTTCTTCTTACAGAAAACAATAAGATAGCTATCAATGAATGAAAATAGCTCTGGGAAAGCTTAGGAGTCCAGTTAAGGAGCTGCAGCAACACAGTGGAGGAAACAAAACAAACAAAAGCATAAGAATAACTACACAGAAAGTATAGGATGCACAATTTCATTTTGCCTGCATCATCCCATCCCTTATGCTGATACAGTTCAATACCACAAGTTTTCCTGAGTTTTCCTGACAGCAGAAAAGAAGAACAGAATGAGTGACCAGCATCTCTAGTCTTGTGGGGTATTGCCTGAAGAATCCACTTTGATTTATCCCACCCAGGTTGCTGGGGAAATTGGCATAGCTGAGATGTCTGGAGACTGCTAGGAACAAAGAAGGGTGTGGCCTCTTAGTGTCAGCCATGTGTTAGGGGTAACATGGTGTGCAGTGGCTTGCTCTGCAGAGAACCCTAGTAGCCTTTGCCACTGAGGACCTCACAGCCCTTGTGGCTACTGTAGACATCCAGTAGCTTTCACCACTGAGGATCCTGCTGTGTTCACTATTGTGGACCACAGCAAGCTGTTCTACAGAGAATCCCAGTAGCTTCTGCTAGTGAGCCTTTGTTAATGCCAGTGAATAGCCATTGCAGCCACCACGGATCTTCTGCAGTTTCACCAGTGAAAGTCCTGCGTTTTTTTGCCTTTGCAGACTACAGCTGCCTAAGATGCCAGCTTTCTGGAGCCAGTCCACCTAATGCCACTGCAGGTGCCTTGGCCCCAGGAATGGTGTGGCCAGCATGTGTACACTCAGTTTGCCTCAGCCCCTGCCACTGCTCTGGCTCCTACTGCTGTGTGTCTGCCCATGGCTAACTGATGCAACCATGTATGCAAATACACCTGGCCCCAGTACTTGCTGTTGGTCCTCACCACGGCTATCCTTAGTAGCCACACACATTTATGCCAGGGCTTTGAACCCCTGTTGCCTACCTAGGTGTGCTCACTAGTGGACTTGGAGGGGCTGCTGAAGACCCCAACAGCCACCTTGTACATCACATTGCTTTTGCCTCCAAAGACCACAGAGTTGCTGACATTGCAGACCATAGCAGTCTGAACCACCAAGTCACTGTGACCCCAAGACCCAGAGCTACCACACAACACATTTAGAAACCTGTATGCCACCAGACATGGTACCAGAGAATGCTCCTGTATAGTTGTATAGTCCCCTAGTCAACGCCTCTGTAGCCCCTCCCCTCAGGTGAAGGTCTTTCCTTACTACAGCTGGTACATAAAGTCTGGAAGAGGTGATTGCTTCTTTAAATGTGCAGGTGTCAATGCAAGGATAGAAGGAACACAATAAATCAGGAGATGTGATACCACCAGAAAAATACAATAAACTTCCAGTAACTGACACCAAAGAAATGGAGATCCATGAGTTTCCTGGCAAAGATTTCAAAATGATTGTTCTAAAAAGCTTAGTAAGCTACAAGGGAACAAAGATAATTTAATAAAACCGGGAAGTAATGTAAGAACAAAATGAGAAGTTCAACAAAGAAATAGAAAACATAAAAAAAAATCAAACAAATTTTGGAGCTGAAGAATACAAAGCCTGAACTAAATAATGAAATAGAGAGCTTCAACACCAGACTTGATCAAGCAGAAGAATCTGTAAACTCAAACATAGATTATTTGAAATTATCTAGTCAAAGGAGAAAAAGAAAAAAAAATGAAAGAGTGACAAATGCCTACGTAATTAATAGGACACAATCAAAGGAACCAATATACACATTATAGGTGCCCCAGAAAGAGAAGAGAAAAGGAAAGAGACACAAAGCTTATTAAAAAAAATTTAATAATAACCAAAAACTTCCCTAATGTGGGGAAAAAATAGATATCCAGACTCAGGAATTCCAACTATGTTGAGCATAAAGAGATCAACACCAAGACACACTGCAATTAAACTATCAAATGTCAAAGATAGAGAATTTTGAAAGCATCGAGAGAAGAGCAACTTGTTACATACAAGGAAAGCCTCTCCATAAGACTTTCAGTGGATTTCTCAATATAAACCTTGCAGGCCAGGAGAGAATGGGATGGTATATTCAAAGAACTGAAAGAAAAACATTGCCAATAGAATATTCTGCAAAGCTATCCTTTAAAAATGAATGGAGATAAAGTGCTTCCCAGAATAAAAACTGAAGAACTTTATCACCATTAGCCTTGCCTTACTTACAAGAAAAGGTTAAAGAACTTCTTTAAATGGAATAGAAGACACATTAAACATCCATATGAAAGCATATGAAACTATAAATCTCACTGGTAAAGGTAAATATACAGGCAAATACAGAATAATTTAATAATGTAATGTGGTGTGCAAATTAGATGTATCTCTGATATAAAAGTTAAAAGGCAAAAGTTTAAGAATAACTAAAATCACAAAAATTTGTTAACAGATGCATAATATACAAAGAAGTAAACTCTGACTTCAAGAACTCACCCAGGAAACTGTGGGGGGGTGTGATAAAAGTACAGAGTTTTTGTATGCAATTAAACTTAAGTTGTTATCAAATTAAAATAGATGGTTATAATTTTACAAGAAGACTTATACAAGTCTTAAATAATCATAGGGAAGAACCATAGTGGACACACAAAAGATAAAGAGAAAGGAATCAAAGCAAACTGCTAAAAAAAAATCATCAAATAATAAAATAAGAGAGCAAGAGAGGAGTAAAAGAATTGCAAAGCAGACAAAAACAATTACCAAAGTGGCAATAGAAAATCCTCATTTATCAACAATCACCTCAAATGGATTAAACTTTCCAATCAAAAGGCATTGAGTAGTTGAGTGGGTAATAAAAACAAGATCCAGAGACTGAAAGTGAGGGGATAAGAAAAGATATTCCATTAAAATAATAAAAAAAGAACAGAATAGGCTATACTTATATAAGACAAAATAGACTTTAAGTCAAAACTGTCCCGAGTCAAAAGTAATTATGTAAAGATAAATGGTTAATTCAGTAGGAATATATAACAATTAAAAAATATGTGCACCAAATGTTAGAGCACCCAAATATATAAGCAAATATTTGCTCACTTATGTCTCTGTGTCATATTTTGGTAATTCTCATAGTATTTTAAACTTTTCCATTATTATTTATTGTGGTGATATGTGATCAGTGATCTTTGATTTTACTATTAATTTTTTGGGGGGTGGGCTCCATGAACCATGCCTGTATGGGACAATGTACTTAATTGATTAATGTGTGTGTCTGAGTGCCCCACAAACCAGATTTCTGGTTCTTTCTCCCTCTCTTCAGGCCTCCTCATTCTCTAAGACACAGCAAATTTTAAATTAAATCAATTAAGCACTATAATGGGCTCAAGTGAAACAAAGTGTTCAAGTTGCACATCTCTAACTTGAAATCAAAAGCTAGAAAACATTAAAGCTTGGTGAGGAAGGCAAGTCAAAAGCTAAGACAGGCTGAAAACTTAGTCTTTTGCACCAAATAGCCAACTTGTGCATGCAAACAAAAAGTTCTTGAAGGAAATTTAAAGTGCTACTTCAGTGAATACATCATTGCTAAGAAAGCAAAACACCGTTCTTGATGACACAGAGAAAATTCTAGTAGTCTGATTAGAAGATAAAACCAGGCACAACATTGCATTTAGCCAAAGCCTAATCCAGAGGAAGGCCCTAACTCTCTTCAACTCTATGAAGGTTGAGAGAAGTTATGTTATGAACACAAAAGTGCCAGGTGAAGGAGCAATTGCCAGTGTAGAAGCTGCAACAAGATATCCGGAAGATTTAGCTAAGATAATTAATGAAAGTGACTACATTAAACAACAGATTTTCAATGTAGATGAAATAGCTTTATACTAGAAGAACATATCTTCTAGAACTTTTATAGCTTGAGAGGAGAAGTCAGTAACTGGTTTCAAAGCTTCAAAGGATAGGCTGATTCTTGTTATGGGCTAATGTGGCTGGTGGCCTTAAGTTAGAGCCAGTGCTCATTTACTATTTCAGAAATCCTAGGGCCCTTAAGGATTATGCTAAATCTATCCTGCCTGTGCCCTATAATGGGGCAACAAAGCCTAGATGATAGTGAATCTGTTTAGAATATGGTTTACTGAATATTTTGAGCCCACTGTTGAGACCTACTGGTCAGGAAAAAAAAATTCCTTTCAAAATATTATTGCTCACTGACAGTGCACCTGGTTACCCAAGAGCTCTGATGGAGATGGACAATGAGTTTGTTGTTTTCATACCTGCTAACACAACATCCATTCTGCAGCCCATGAATCAAAGGGTAATTTTGACACTCAAGTCTTATTACCTAAGAAGGACATTTTGTAAGGCTATAGCTGCCCACAGACAATGGTTCTTCTAATGGAGCTAGGCAGTAAATTGGAAAACTTCTGGAAAGGACTCACTATTCTAGATGCCATTAAGCACATTCATGAATCATGGGAAGAGGTCAAAATATCAACATTAATAAGAGTTTGGAAAAAGTTGATTCCAGCCTTCATAGAAGACTTTGAGGGTTTCAAGAAATAGTGGAAGTGCAAATGTGGTGGAAATAGCAAGAGAACTGGAATTAGAAGTGGAGCCTGAAGATGTGACTGAATTGCTGCAATCTAATGATAACAGTAACAGACAATAAGAACTTGCTCTTATGGATGAACAAAGAGAGTGGTTTCCTAAGGGGCGCCTGGGTGGCTCAGTCGGTTAAGCATCCAGCTCGATTTCAGCTCAGGTCATGATCTCAGGGTCAAGAGATTGAGCCCTGCCTTGGGCTCCATGCTGGGTGTGGAGCCTGCTTAAGATACTTTCTCTCCCTCTCCCTCTATACTCTGCTCACATGCTCTGTCTCTCTTAAAAAAAAAATGGTTTCTTGAGATGGCATCTACTCCTGATAAAGATGCTGTGAAGATTGTTGAAATGACAGAAAATAATTGAGAATGTTACATAATCTTATTTGATAGAGCAGTGACAATATTTGAGAGGGTTGACTCCAATTTTGAAAAAAAAAATTGTGGGTAAAATACTACCAACAGCAGTGCATGTTCATGAAAGGAAGTCAGTTGATGCAGCAAACTTCATTGTTGTCTTACTTTGTGAAATTGCCACAGCCTCCCAATCTTAGCAACTTCCACCCTGATCAGTCAGCAGCCATCAACATTGAGGCAAGACCCTCCACCTGCAAAGAGATTGTGACTCACTGAAAACTCAGATGGTGGTTAGTGTTTTTTTAGCCAATCATGTATTTTTTTTTAAAGATTTTATTTATTTATTTGACAGAGATAGAGACAGCCAGCAAGAGAGGGAACACAAGCAGGGGGAGTGGGAGAGGAAGAAGCAGGCTCATAGTGGAGGAGCCTGATGCAGGGCTCTATCCCATAACGCCAGGATCACGCCCTGAGCCGAAGGCAGACGCTTAACCGCTGTGCCACCCAGGCGCCCCCAATCATGTATTTTTAACTAAGGTATGTACACTGTGTTTTAGACATAATGCTACCACATACTTAATAGACTATAGTATTGTATAAACATAACTTTTATGTGCATTGGGAAACCAAAAAAAATTATTTGACTTGCTTTATTGTGGCAGTCTGGAACCAAATCCTCAGTATTTCCAAGGTATGCCTGTGTTACAAAGCTATTGTAATCAAGACATGGTAACAGCATAAAAGCAGACCTATAGACCAATAGAAGAGAGAACCCAGAAATAAACCCACATCTATAGTCAACTGGTCTGTAAAACATAGTAGCACATAAAGGATAGTCTCTTTAAAAAGTGGTATTGGAAAAGACGAATATCCGATAAAGTGAAACCAGAATGAAATGGGATCCCTGTCTTACACCATATACAAAAACCAATTCAAAACAGATTAGAGAATCATATGTAAAACTTTAAACTATAAAACTCGTGAAGAAAACATAGGGAAAGACCTTCTTGATGTTGATCTTACTAATGATTATTTGGATAGGACACCAAAAGCACGGGCAACAAAAGCAAAAATAGACAACTGGGATTACATCAAACTAAAAAGCTTTTGCACAGCAAAGAAAATGATCAATAAAATGAAAAGTTTCCCTATGAAATGGGAAAAAATATTTTCAAACCGTATATCTCCTAAGGAGTTAATATTGAAATTATATAAGTAACTCATATAACTCAATAACCGAAATACAAATATCCTAGTTGAAAAATGAATTAAGGACGTAAATAGATACTTTCTAGGAAGAAAATTAAGTGGCAAACTGGTACATGAAAATCTACACAACTGTTCTAATCATTGAGGAAATACAAATGAAACCAAAGTAAGATATCACTTCAAAGCTTTTAGAATGGCTTTTATCAAAAGAAAAAAATAACAAGTATTGGTGAGGATGTGAAAAAAGAGGAACCCCTGTACAGTGTTGGTTGCGAAGTAAATTAGTACTGCTGTTATGGAAAATAGTATGGAGTTTCCTAAAAAATTTAGCATAGAACTATCATATGATCCAGGAATCCCACTTCTGGATATAACCAAAGGAACTGAAAACAGAATTGCAAAGAAACGTGCACTTTGTGTTCACTGCAGTATTATTTATAATAGCCCAATGTGGAAACAACCTAAATGTGCTTTGATGGATGAAAAGCAAAAGATGCTACATACATGCAATGGAATATTATTCAGCATTAGAGAGAAGGAAATGTGGCCATTGGTGAAATAAGCCAGACACAGAAAGACAATACTGCATGATCTCACTTAAATATGGAATCTAAAAAAGTTGAACTCATAAAAGCAGGGAGTAGAATGGTGGCTGCCAGAGGCTTGTGGGGGTGATGGGAAAAACTGAAAGTTTAGTTATGCAAGATTAATAATTTTTAGAGATCTAATGTACAACGTGTGATGATAGCTAACAATATTGTACTGTATACATGACATTTGCTAAGAGGGTATGTCTTAAATCTTCTTAACAAACACTCACACACAATCAAATGGTAATTATGCGGAGATGACAGATACATTAATTACCTGATAATGCTGATCATTTCACAATGTATATGCATATTAAAACATCAAATTGTGTGCCTTAAATATACAGAATTTATACATTAGTACACCTTAAACACATGATTTTTTATATGTCAATGACATCTCAGTAAAGCTATCAAAAACCCATAGCCCATAGAATATTCAATATTTTAGAATTAATACATAATTTGAATATTGTTTATATAACAGACATTTTATTCTCATTTGAAGTTATTTGTGTTCATAAAAGTTTTCTTGGGTCAATGAATAAACGGGTAATTTGTGAGATGTTTGGAAGTCAGTTTATTTTGTATTGAATTGCATCTAGGTATACCAAAAAACAAGACTTGTTCAAGAAATAGAATTAGTTAAGTGTTAAAACACTAGCTAAATTACTGTTAAAATGGATGTAAAAGTGCATCCTATAGGACGGTGCAGTTACACACCAGGTAGGCTGAAATAGGGAAGAATTCATGCTGCAAATAGATCTTGAACTAACATACCATGGTTAAATGAGAAATGAGTGTGTATCTTCAGAAAATATAGAAAGGAGAATGTGCTGGAGTAAAGCACAGGTTAGTGTTCAAAAATCAGGTTGATTAGGTTGAATGGAGTTAGGCTTTGAAGACTTTTTTTTTTCATTATTAAAAGTTACAAACATTTACAAAAGTAGGACGAAGAGACTTATTATCACCATAGAGCCAGTCTTGTTCCCCCACCTATAACCCCTGGATTATTTTGAAGCAAATATGGGCCATCATATAGCTTCATGTATAAATAATTCAGTATGTTTCTCTAAGAGATAACCATCCTTCATCCTTTTTAAAAACCATAACATAATTGTATTATCATACCCCAAAATAACAGTAATTCCTTCATAATGTGAAATATCCTACCAGTGCTAAGAAGAATATAAATGTAGAAATGGGATTCTGAGTTTATCAGGTAGGCCTTGAAGTATCACAGGCATTTTATGATGCTGAGGAAGACCACTATGAGAGTATTTCCAGATGGGAATCAGGAAAAGTGACAGGAGAAAAAAATGCTGGAAACATGGAGTTTCAAGAAATGGTTGTAATAATTCTTTGATTATGTTCTGTCTAATATAGACAGAATATGTTCAATAGAGAGCAGAAAATAAAATTGTGGATATTCACAAATGTAAAGGGTTAGCAGAGCTTTTATTAGATATCAAGCACAATTTTCTGTGATGGATTAAGTGTATCTGTTATGGAATGAGACAGAAATGACACTTGTTTTTTTTAATATATTACATTCTAGAGGTGGAAGATATGTAACTAAACAAATAAAGGAAGGATCAAATATTCAAAATAGCAAAAAGTGCTACAAATAAAATTAAACATAAGTTAGTGAGAAAATGAATAGTGGGAGGTACTGATAGCTATTTTAGAATGAGTGGTCATAGTAGGCTTCTTTGAAATGGTGACAGCTTAGCTGAAACCTGAGTAGCAAGAAGAGGCCATTCTTGGAAGATATAAAGACCTTCCCATGGCAAGTCTTATGGACTTGTCTAGAGAGAACAGCAAATAGAAAATCACTGAAACAGAAAGGATCTTGGCCTGTCCAATGGGGATATGGGATAGGTGAGGAAAGAGTAGCAGGGCAAGATGATAAAGGGCCTTGTAGGTATCTGGATTTTATATAGTGTGCAGTGGGATGATATTGAAGGGTTTTGAGCATGTAAATAACTTTACTTCATAATGATAAAGCATTGGTTTGTGGTAGGAAGAATTGAATGAGCCTAAGTCTGAGATATCAGTAAAAAAACTTCATCCTTCTTCAGGATTATTTATAGTTAAAACAGTGAAACAACACCAGCCAAGATCAATCTGTTCATTTTAGCAATTTTTGATTATAATATTTCTGTTAATGAATCTGTGATGACAATGACTGGAAAAATAAATGACTAGAACTGCATTTGTGTGTGCGTTTTCTGCAAATTGAAAGTACATGTATGTAAAAGGAAAAAATTATGCGTTGACATTTACATTATGATGTGTTGACACTATGTTTGCATTATGAAATCTTATTATATCACAATAAAATGGAACAATAACTAAGGAATAGATAAAATATTCCCTTATATCAGGAAATAAAAACAAGCAATTAGCACTACAAATAACATTTTTACATACTTTGAATGGAATGTCAATAAAAATAATACATATAAAAATTTGTGAATTACATTTAAGGCAATACTTAATGGAACACTTAGCTTAAAAAGATCCTTTTTTAAGAAACAGGAGAACATAGAATGATTAAAAAAAAGTAGTAAAACTTTGAATACCAAAGACAGCAATACAACTTTAAAAATTTAAAAAAGAGATTACTATTAAAGGAAGTGAAAATAAGACCGACAGAAACAGAAGCCAGAAAAATCACGAAATTATATTTTAAAGCGATGAAGGAAATAATTGTCAACTTGATCATTGAAAAATACCCTTCAAAAATGAACATGCAATAAAGAGTTCTTACCGGTGCTGTGGGAGTAACAGGGATTCCTGCTCCTCCCCCCGCAAAAAAGTGGTTTTTTCCTCTCTCATGGAAGTGATCACACTCTGACTCATGCTTGTACCACTGAGCAGGGGTTTCTCTGACGCTTGCCTCCCATTTTTATATGCACATCTGAGAGGAGAGATCTATGGAAAGCTGAGTGTGAGTGTGACCTCATTCTGTGTCTGAGGTACCCTGGGGTTCTATTTGTGGCCACACACCTAGACTTGAGAGATAAATGAAAATTTCAGCTTATTTTTCCTTACCCATTTGTATGGCAGCTACAGCTCTTCTTACGCTTTGCCACAGAAGAACCAATTTGTGCTTTCTGTCTTTTCTCAAAGGGACCTGACCTCTGTAGAATTCATGCTTTTTGGCTTCTGTGTGATTCTCTCTCTCATGAGGTCAAGAAAACTTATTTTTCAGTTGATCTGGATTTTTAGAGTGGGACGCATGCTTTTACAGTTTTCTCTAAAGATATTTTTAAACAAACAAATGTGATGATTCATCATTATTACACCTGCAGTAAAGAATGTAATAGAACATAGTTCTTCAAATAGAAGGCAAATAATCCTAGATGCAATCTCAGATATTAAGAAGTAATGATAACCAATGGTAAAGGCAAATACATGGATAAATCTAAATGAATTTTGACTTCTCTAAAAACAGTAATGGCTTATGTGTTTAAAACATTTTTATAGTTAAAGTATATTACAGCAAAGGTACATAAGTCAGGAGGAGGAGGACAGTAATAGAGTTAAAGCCTTCTAAAATCCTTGCATTTTCCTGGAGGAAATAAGGTACTAATTTAAGTAGTCATGGATATTCATCTCTAAGTGCATGCCTGGGTACATATTATCATCTCTAGAGTAACTATAAAAAAATAAGAGATTAATAATAGAACAATTCAATCCAAAATAAACATTTAATTCAAAATAAACTATGAAATGAGAGAAAAGCAAACACAAGACAGGAATTACAAACAGAAAGCAAATGGTAAGATGGAAAACTGAAAACAATATTTAACAGTAAAATGAGTATTTCATAATGATTAAAGACTAGCTTATCAGAAAGATGTATAAACTCAAAATACTTATGCATGTTATAGCATATTCTTAAAACAAGCAGAAATAAGTGGATTTGAGGAGCACCTGGGTAATGCAATTAAGCATCCATCTTTTAATTTCAGCTTAGGTTGTGATTTCAGGGGATGAGATTGAGCTCTGCATTGGGCTCTGTGCTCAGCACTGTCTGCTTGGGATTCTCTCTCCCTGCCCCTCTCCCACTCTCCTCTCCCCCTCTCCCTAAAATAATAAATAAATAAATCTTTAAAAAATAATAAAATAAATTAATCTTTTTTAAAAAAGTGGATTTGAATTGAAAAAAGACATTGCCACACATTTAGTGGGAAATTTTAATACACCTATGGAAATTGATAAAAGAAAAAAATCGTTAAGCATATAGAAGATTGAGCAAGCAAAGAGACAAACAGCAGAAGATATTATCTTTTTATTCATTTATATTTATTTTAAAATTTTAGTGTATTTTTAACTCAAGTATAGTTGACATACAATATTATATTTTCAGGTGTACAACATAATGATTTAACATTTATATATCTTATGAAATTCCCACCATGATAAATATAGTTACCATCTGTCACCATACAAATTTATTACTATATTATTGACTGTATTTCCTATGCTGTATTTTATATCTCCATGACTCACTTATTTTACAACTGGAAGCTTGTACCTCTTAATCTCTTTCCCTTATTTCACCCATCTCCCCACCCCCACTTCCCTCTGGCAACCACCTGTTGATTTGCTGAATCTATGAGTTTGTTTTGTTTCGTCAGTTCATTTGTTTTGCTTTTTAGATTCTGCATATAAGTGAAATCATATGGTAACTATCTTTTTTTGTCTGACTTATTTCACTTAGTACAATGCCTTCTAGGTCCATCCATGTTACTCAAATGGCAAGAGTTTATTCTTTTTTATGAATAAGTAGTGTTCCATTATATATGCATACCATCTATACCACATCTTCTTTATCCATTCATCTATCATTGGACACTGGTTCTTCCATATCTTGGCTATTGTAAATAATGCTGCAATAACCATAGGGGTGCATAGTTCTTTTCAAATTAGTGTTTCTTGTTTTCTTGGGGTAAATCCCAGCAGTGGAATTGCTGGATTCTGTGGGTTTTTATTTTTCAATTTTTTGAGGAAGTTCCATACTGTTTGCCATTATGGCCGCACCAATTTACATTCCAGCCACCAGTGCATGAGGGTTGCCTTTTCTCCACATCCTTGCCGACACTTGTTATTTCTTGTTTTTTTGATACTAGCTGTTCTAACTGGTGTGAGGTGATATCTTATAGTGGTTTTGATTTGTACTTCCCTGATGATGAGTGATGTTGAGCATCTTTTCATGTGTCTGTTAGCCATCTCTGTGTCTTTCTTTTTTTAAAAGATTTTATTTATGAGGGGGTGGTCATGAGTGCTTGCACACTCCCTCTCTCTCTCAAAACAAACAAACAAACAAACAACTTAAAGTTTAAAAGAAAAGAAAAGATTTAATTATTTGTGAAAAAGGCCTAGAAACGCAGTGCACAAAGATAAGATACACCCAAAACCTTTCACTTCCTCTCAGAACAGCCAGTGCAAAGGACTGTGAAGTGTTACCTACCCTTTCCCTTTTTATGACTGGGATAAATACTACAGTATTAAAGCAGTTATTATAAAACATTTATGGTTTATTAACTGCAGTATCTTGTAAGTTTTATTACAAAGATAATACATATTGTATTAATTACTTCAGTTGCTGAAGATGGCCCTTTCAACCCAGCCCTGATATTTTGTCAGAAAAGAATGCATTACACACCAAGACTTACAACTCTCATTCAGTAAGTTATAAAAATGCAAATGATAGGGCTGCCTGGGTCTTTGAGAAGCCAGCTCTCTTAAAGGTATATATGATGACATTACAGAAAAATAAAGTTATTCACTATGTAGCTATTTACACAGAGCTTGAAATCTATTCTTAATATAGGAGTAAGAAGAAACTAATCTGTAACTGCCATGATCATTTCTAGCCTTTCTTCATGAAAAAGTTTTCATTTTCAAGCCACAGGAAAGTTTAAAACACTGAGGGATACTTCCAGTAATCATTTTTCTCTGTTTATGCCATTATCTCCTCATTTAGCACAAATTCATTTCTGTCATATCATTTTTAAAACAAACTATTGCTACACTAAGAAATTTTAAATGGGAGTGCCTGGGTAGCTCAGTCGGTTAAGTGTCCAACTCTTGGTTTCCGCTAAGGTCATGATCTCAGGATCATGGGATCTCGGCACAGTCTGCTTGTCCCTCTCTCTCTGCTTCTCCCCCAGCTCATGCATGCTTTCTCTCTCTCTCTCTCTCTCTTTCTCTCACTCTCTCTCAAATAAACACACACACAGATTTTATTTATTTATTTATTTATTTATTTATTTATTTATTTATTTAAGAGAGAGAAATAGCAACAGAGATAGCGAGAGTGAGCATGAGCGGGGAGGAGAGGGAGAAGCAGGATCCCCACTAAGCAGGAAGCCAGACATGGGGCTCAATCCCAGGACCCTGGGATCATCACTTGAGCCTAAGGCAGGTGCTTAACTGACTGAGCCACCCAGGCACCCCCACCTGTATGTCTTGTTTTTTGGGAAAAAGTCTACCATGTACTTTGCCCATATTGAAACTGTATTGTTTGGGGTTTTTTGTTTGTTCGTTCATTTGTTTTGTTGTTGTTGTTCTTGAGTTGTCTCAGTTCTTTCTATATTTTGAATATTAACCCCTTATTAGATATATCATTTGCAAATATCTACTCCCATTTAGTAGGTTGCCTTTTGGTTTTGTGGATGGTTTCCTTTGTCGTGCAAAAGCTTTTTAGTAGATGTGGTTTCAGTTGCTTATTTCTGTTTTTGTTACCTTTGCCAGAGAAGACAGATCCCCCCAAAAGGATATTGCCAATACTGATAGGTAAGAATTTACTGTCTATGTTTTCTTTTAGGAGTTTTATGGTTTCAGGTCTTACATTTCTATCTTTAATCTATTTCAAGCTTATTTTTGTATGTGGTATTAAAAGTGGTCCAGTTTCAGGGCTCCTGGGTCACTCAGTTGGTTAAACGTCTGCCTTTGGCTGAGGTCATGATCTTGGGGTCCTGGGATCGACCTTGTATCAAGCTCCCGGCTCAGTGGGGTGTCTGCTTCTCCCTCTACCTCTGCGCCTCTCTGGCTTATAAAAAAAAAAAAGAAAAAGAAAAAGAAAGTGGTCCAGTTTCATTCTTTTTCATGCAGATGTGTGGCTTTTTCAGTAGTACATGTCTAAGAGACCGTTTTTTCCCCATTGTATATTCTTGCCTCATTTGTTGTGGATTAATTGACAATTTAAGTGTGGGTTTATTTTTGGGCTCTCTATTCTGTTCCATTGATCCATTTCTATTTTTGTGCCAGTACCATACCCTTTTGATTACTATAGCTTTGTAGTATATTAAAGTGTACATTTGTAAAAATTAACCTCAGGCTAGGGAGCAAAATATGTGTCAACAAATTTCAAAAGAGTGAAATCATACAGTGTGTGTTCTCTACTCCAGTAGAACTAAGCTATAAATAGTTACCAATACATACCACATGTTTGATAATTAACTAAAGCATTTTTAAATGATCATAGTGTTAAGGATCAGGAGAGTTCTTTTTGGCAGGAGGAATAGTATATTGATTGGGAAAAGTGCTAGTACTATTTTATTTCTTAATCAGGTTTACTCATTTAGCTGTATTCTCATGTTTTAAGTACCTTTTGAATATTTGTTATGCTTCAAATGAAAAATAAAAATGTGTCTAAAATAGTAACATTTAAATAGACTAAAGGAAAATATTACAGAGTTGATGCACAGTTATATATAGAAGAAATTGATCTGGGCAAAGATAGCATCCCAAATCATTGTGCAAAGTTGGACAAAGAATAGCTGTGTGATTGTCATGGGAAAACAACCTACTAAATAAAGAATACAAAATAAAAAAAATAAGATTGAATCTATACGTTAGAGTTTATATAATAGAATCCAAATAATTAAGGCTTAAATATCAAAAGTAATACAGTGAAATACATACGTATGTGCATTACACACACATACACATACAGACAGAAGAAGGTCTGTACCTATCATGTGGGGAAAGACTTCTTAAGACAAAATGTTCCAAGTATAAATTAAAACTTATGGATGTGACCATGTTAAATGTGTGCCGAAGGACATGAATGATGGATTTAGAGAATACTTAAAATGAATATAGGTTTACTATCTAGAAAGCACAAGGGAACTTCTGCATATCAACAATAACAAGACAAGGTAAGAAACCTCAAATAAAAAATAGACAAAGTATGTGAATAGATAATTCATAAAAAAGAATATATAAATTGGCTAATCACAGAAAAATGGGTGATTTGCAATCTTTTTTTTTAAGGATTTTACAATTGGACCTTTATTAAACTGGTACACTATTTTTTAAAAAAATTTTATTATGTTATGTTAGTCACCATAAAGTACATGAATAGTTTTTGATGTAGTGTTTCATGATTCATTGTTTGCATATAACACCCAGTGCTCCATGCAATATGTGCCCTCCTTAAAACCCATCACCGGGCTTGCCCATCCCCCTACCCCTCTCCCATTTGAAACCCTCAGTTTGTTTCCCAGAGTCTATAGTCTCTCGTGGTTCATTCCCCCTTCTGTTTATCACCCCCTTCATTCTTCCCTTCCTTCTCCTACTGATCTCCCTGCTATTCCTTATGTTCCATGAAAGAGTGAAACCATATGATAATTGTCTTTTTCTGCTTAACTTATTTCACTTAGCATAATCTCCTCCAGTCCCAACCATGTTGCTGGAAATGTTGGGTAATCATTCTTTCTGATGGCTGAGTAATATTCCATTGTATATATGGACCACATCTTAATCCAGTCATTTGTTGAAGGGCATCTTGGCTCCTTCCACGATTTAGCTATTGTGGACAATGCTGCTATGAACATTGGGGTGCACATGGCCCTTCTCTTCACTATGTCTGTGTTTTGGGGGTAAATACCCAGTAGTGCAATTGCAGGGTCATAGAGTAGCTCTATTTTTAACTTTTTAAGGGACCTCCACACTGTTTTCTAAAGTGGCTGTATCAACTTGCATTCCCACCAGCAGTGTAAGAGGGATCCCCTTTCTCCACATCCTCTCCAACATTTGTTGTTTCCTACCTTGTCAATTTTTGCCATTCTAACTGATGTAAGGTGGTATCTCAGTGTGGTTTTGATTTGAATTTCCCTGATGGCTAATGATTTTGAACATTTTTCCATGTGTCTGTTAGCTGTTTCTATGTCTTCATTGGAAAAGTGTCTGTTCATATCTTCTGCCCATTTTTTGATTTGATTATTTGTTTCTTGTGTATTGAGTTTGAGAGATTCTTTATAGATCTTGGATACCAGCCTTTTATCTGTAGTTTCATTTGCAAATATCTTCTTCCATTCTGTGGGTTGCCTCTTAGTTTTTTGACTGTTTCCTTGGCTGTGCAGAAGCTTTTTATCTTGATGAAGTCCTAAAAGTTCATTTTTTCTTTTGTTTCCCATGACTTTGGAGACGTGTCATGAAAGAAGTTGCTGTGGCTGATGTTGAAGAGGTTACAGCCTATGTTCTCTTCTATGATTTTGATGGATTCCTGTCTCACTTTGAGGTCTTTCATCCATTTGGAGTTTATCTTTGTGTATGGTGTGAGAGAGTGGTCAAGTTTCATTCTTCTGTATATAGTTTCAATCTTACTAGTAACCAGAGGAGGGAAGAAGGTTTTGTTTGCTAGTTGGTTAACATATAGTTTAATACTGGTTTTAGGAGTAGAATTTAATGATTCATCACTTACATATAACACCCAGTGCTCATCTCAGTAGGTCCCCACCTTAGTCCCCATCACCCATCCTCATGCCCACCTCCCCTCCAGCAGCCCTCAGTTTGTTCTTTTATAGTTATGACTTTCTTATGGTTTGCCTTCCTCGCTCCTTTTTTTCCCTTCCTTCCCTTGTGTTCAGTGCTTTTGTTTCTTAAATTCCACATATGAGTGAAATTACAGAGTATTTGTCTTTTTCTGAGTTATTTTACTTAGCATAATACTCTCTAGCTCTATCCATGTCATTGCAAATGGCAAGATTTCATTCTTTTGTTGGCTGAGTAATATTCCATTATGTAATATATATACACACTACCTTCACTTTATCCATTTATATCAGTCGCTGGACATAGGGGCTCTTTCCATAATTTGGCTATTGTTAATAATGTTGCTATAAACATCAGAGTACATGTGCCCCTTTGAATCAGTATTTTTGTATCCTTTGGGTGAATACCTAGTAGTACAATTGCTGGATCATAGGGTGGTTCTCTTTTTAACTTTTTGAGGAACTTCCATACTGTTTTCCACAGTTTGCATTCCCACTAACATTGTAAGTGTAACTGTAACTTTCTCCATATCCTCACCAACATCTGTTGTTCCCTGTGTTGTTAATTTTAGCCATTCTGACCAGTGTGAGGTGGTATCTCATCCTGGTTTTGATTGGCATTTCCCTGATGATGAGTGACGTTGAGCATCTTTCCATGTGTCTATTAGCCATCTATATGGCTTCTTTGGAAAAATGTCTCTTCCTGTCTTCTGCCCATTTCTTAACTGGATTATTTGTTTTTTGGGTGTCAATTTTTATAAGTTCTGTATATATTTTGGATACTAACCTTTTACTGGATATGTCATTTGCAAATATCTTCTCCCATTCTGTAGGCTGATTATTGATTGTTTCCTTCGCTGTGCAGAAACTTTTTATCTTGAAAGTCCCAATAGTTCATTTCTGCTTTTGTTTCTCTTGCCTCCAGAGACATGTCTAGTAAGTAGTGGCTGCAGCTGATGTCAAAGAGGTTGTTGCCTGTGTTCTCTAGGATTTTGGTGGTTTCCTATCTTACATATAGGTCTTTCAGTTTAAATCCGTCAGATTGGCAACTATGAACGTGTCAAGTAATGCCAAGTGAATGTATAGATGTGTGGAAGCAACAAGCCTCATGATCTGCTTAGAGGAGTAAAACAGTATAGTCATTCTGTAGAGCAATTAACAAAACAATGCAATTATGCATTAATATGAAATTCGTAAGCATATCTTCCAGAGATTATTTGCACAGGTCCATAAAGTCAAAAGCATAAAGGATATCAACACAGCTTCTTTGTGGTAGTGAGGAGTTAGTGATAACCCATGTGTTTATAATTATGGGAGCCCATTGATTAAATATAGTGGGCATATATGCAAAACGTTTTGAACCATTAGAAAAAACTGAAGTATAAATATCTGCAGAAACTTGGGTTGATGCTTAAAATTGATTTTTGAGTAAGAATTTGAAAACCAGTATAATTATAGCAAAGTACTATCCCTATATATTAAAATACGTAGCACATACACAGGACACCTATCTTTTGTGAGGGTACCTGAATATGCAAGAAAATTGATGAAACACATTAAAAGGTATATGTGGGAGGGGGAGGTGAAAGTTGTGATGAGAAATGAAGGAGAAAAGTAACATAAAATGAAAGAGGACTCTTGGCAGGACTGATCATGATACTGTTCCATGAACAGAAAGTTATGATAAACTCACTAGAGTCAAATAAAGTCATATATGTGCAAAAGGATAAATTGCCTTGAGATAGATAGTATGCTACCATTTTACATTGTGGAATGTTATGCTTTTATTTTCATATAGTTTCCCCTACCCCATTTTACTCTTTTTCACATAGATTTAAAAGTGAAAATTGAGCTGAGTAAAATAGTGGAAATTCTTGGTTGGAGTTTCTTGCCAGAATGAATTATTAAAGTCATGTAAAAATTATATCGAACTATGTTCCTTAAAATGAGAAGCACACTGACACCAAATACCGGTTTGTTTAAAACTTTTTATACATTTTATGCTAATTGCTGAATTCTTAGGCCAGTTTTTTTTCTACTACATACATCACAGGAACTCAGCAAGGTATAATCACAGAATTCTCAAAATTTCCAAAATTTTCTTCCACAAATTATTCATTGTTAATCACACTTAAAATGCAAGACCATTCATGAGAGCCAACTTAATACTTCCTTTTTCTTAAATAATGTAAATTAAGATAGTTATGTGAATGCTTTTTTAGAAGCAATAGTTTTAGCATCAACATGATAAGGATTCTTGTTTTTTCTCTCTATGAAATTCTCATGTAAAGATTGGTATTCTCATTCTGTTTGTTTTAGGATCAAGCTGTGTTAAGTGCAACATTGTATAAGTGAAATGAAAGATAAACATGTTCAGAAATATATAAGCTGCACAAAAGTAACCTCATAGGCACAATTACCATATGTTTCTGGGCTCGG
Source organism: Ailuropoda melanoleuca (assembly GCF_002007445.2). Lineage (NCBI taxonomy): Eukaryota > Metazoa > Chordata > Mammalia > Carnivora > Ursidae > Ailuropoda > Ailuropoda melanoleuca. The sequence goes on from NC_048222.1 coordinate 125,141,904, forward strand.
CTAATGGGAGAACTTTCTTCAAGTGCACATAGGCTCAATCTGAAAATAATAAAACCATGACTTCTGTGAGTTAAAAAACATGCCCCTCTAACCTCCCCTTCTCAACCTCTAGTTTCACTTGTTGAAAAACAAGGAAAACAAATAGACATGTGGCCACCCACATGGTTGTGTAAATTGAAAAAAAAAGTGAAAATAACATGCGACAGAATGCCTGAAGGGTTTGCTTAGTCCTTCACACATGGACTTAATCACTTTGGCAAATTCTCTCTCCCTCCCATATGAACTTTATAGACCATTCTTCAAATTAAAAGTGCCCTCTCTTTCATGTCTTAAGAACTAGTGGCTGAGGGAACAGTTTGGAAGTGACTTGGGAAACTATCATCAACTAGGAATTTTTGCTGCTTTTTAAAATTCACTGGAAATGTGCCGATAATGTGGGATGCTAACAATTTCAGAGGAGCTTCTTGGTATGTGTGATGGTGTGTATGTGTGTGGGGAGGATGTGTATGTGCATACACATACTCATTAAGCTTAAGTCCTCTTTAAAGCTGGAATGTTTAAATTTCACTGGACACATATACCTTATAAGGGGAAATCAATAGTCCTTTGGAATTTCACTTTTCAAGTAATTTCTAGAGGCTAACTGCTGTGCAAATCAGTGATCAGAGCTAATGACCAAAATCATGTGATTGAATTAACAATGGAGAGTGACTTAATTCTAAACCTACCTGAAAAATTTTCAGACAAGACCACTTAATATTTAAAATTGGAAAATAATTAGCTCTCTAGTGAATTGGGGACCTTTCCTTTCCTGATACCCTGTACAATTGAAGTTTACGTGAAAAATATGAATAACTTTGCAGAGTAACAACTCTAGGCCCTTATAGAAGGATTTCATAGAGAGGTATACTTCAGAGCTGGTCAAAAAAATCACATCAGGGTGTCCATTTCATTCAGTAAATTAAAGGTCTAACAGGCACCTTGGCCTGATTAATGTGCTCCTGTGAGTGTTTTGTGAATGAACTGTTTAGCCTTAATTTCTATCTTTTCTAATTCCCTTGCTTTATGCATGTCTGTTCCGTAAGTCCCATTCTTCTTGGCATGCTCCCTATCTATAAGCTGATATATGGCAAAAGACCCCCCACCTGTCAAAACACTTTAATATCACCACTTCCCTATATTTGTCAGTCAAGTAATTTTAGAGGTCAGCTAATATTTTCTGTAAAGAGCAGATAGTATTTTAGGTTTTGCATCCAGAAGGTGTCTGTTGCAACTAGTTAATTGCTGTTGTAGTGTGAAGGCACCCATAGATATGTGAAAGAATAAGACTAGTTGTGTTCCAGAACTTTCTTTACAAAAATTGGTGACCAGCTGGATTTGACGCTTGGACTATAGTTTGCTGAACTTTGAACCATAAGACTACTCAGATGGCAGAGAAGATTCCTCTAATTTTTTGTAAGACTTAGTGGGAGGACTAAATAACACAGACTTTGCATTCATGTAAATAAAAATTTTTTTTCTGCATAGCATAGGGGTGAAGAGCGTAGGCTTGGTGACAGTCAGCCTAGAAGCTTTGTCTTGCAAAAGTGACACACTTTCAAATCCTCATTTTTCTCATCTTTAATATAGGATAATAATATATACTTAAAAGAGTTGTTATCAGATAAAATTAGAAATGTGTATAAGGAGACAATATAGTTATGTTATACTTCAGGGTTTGGTTTTCAGAAGGTGAACTCTGGATGCATTAAGTAAATGATATGGTGCAAATTTCGTGGTAAAATCTTTTGTAATCCGTGATTAGTTGGGTATTATGACACATCTGCTTGGACTTGAACTAACATTTTATAACATGAACCATCTATTTACCATAAGTGTCTTTCATGAGTTATTATATTTTCATCTCAAGAAGTGTACTTTCTGTTTCTCTTTGGTGTTTCTTTGGTACACATGATTTATCTTTTAAAAACCTTGCTTTAAGAATTGGCTTCTCTGTGAAGTTTTTCCTAACTTTGCAACTTCTTAGATACTCAAGTGGCAACTTGTGTAAACCTCTGTAGCAGAACTTATCACATTTTCTTATGTTTCTTTTTTAATTCTTCCTTGCAAGTGCATTGTAAGGATATACATTCTTCTATTTTTTCCTGAAAAAAGTGATGAATAAGCTCAGAAATAATGCTTTAAAGTAAAACCGTTTGAGCTTTAAATTTATTCTACCCCTTGTAAGTTGTTATCTCCAGCAAATTGCCACAGATTCTTAGAAAATACTGAGGGTTTAACTTGAAGGGTTACATTGGAAATTGTATGGCATAATCTAAGTACTTGGCTTTGTATATACCTGGCACATAATAAGCCTTGATAAATATTGTGATGTTTTTATTGTATTATTTTAGTATTTAAGGCACTATGTGACACATTAATCATACTTAGTATATGTTTTTTCAGTGAGTGAAATATCACAAATAAATTATTTACTTTTATCTTGATATGTTAGTCACCATTAATGAATATATTTTATATGCTATTGCAAAATATAAGGTAAAATATAAAGCTATCTTATTGTCTCCTTTTTTAAAGTTTTCTTTCATAGCATACATCAACTTCGGAAGTTATATTTTGAAGTTTGCTCGATGAATTATGTGCTGAGACACTGGTAGGAATAACTTAATAATTTCCTGCATAACTCTAACTTAAAATAGTTTTGCTCTGAAATTTATCTACTCAATAAATATACCTGTATATGTAGGTTCAAGTGTTCTTTGGTAATCACAAAACAGAATTCTTGAAAACAGTAGAAATAAGGATGTATTTTACTCTTTGTTTGATCATCTTAACATTTTCTGTTCTCCAATTTTAAGATTTTTTTAAAACACAGAGTTATGATATACAGAATTAACTGAATGCAGTTGACCCATGAACAGTGTGACATACAGGGGGGCTGACCGCCTGTATGTCAAAAATTCATATATAACTTTGAGTCCCCCCAAAACTTAACTACTAATAGTCTACTGTTGAATATAAGCCTTATTTTGCATTACATAAACAGTCGATTAACACATTTTGTATGTTTATATATTATATACTGTATTCTTACAGTGAAGTATACTGGAGGAAAGAAAATGTTATTAAGAAAATCATAAAGTAGAGAAAATACATATACAGTGCTGTACTGTATTTATTGGGAGGGGGGGAAGCCCACATGTAAGTGGACCTGCACAGTTCAGACCGTGTTGTTCAAGGGTCAGCTCTTCCTTATATAAGAAAAAATGTCCTGGTTTAAATTAACAAGTTCCTAAGTCACAATCTTTAATTTATGATTTTAATATTTCTGATTAAGACTAGTTTTCTTGTATACCTTCACTAGAATCACCAAGAAGAATAAAATAAGAAAAGTAAAACACAAGCAACATGGAGTTAAATAGATGTCTCATGCTCTCCCCAGTTTTAGTATTTATTTAACTGGAATGATGCAAAGACAGTTCAGCTACATGAGTTGCTATCACAATAATTTATACATTTATAGAATGAATGCACTTGAAAATTTCTAAATTTATTTTCTTGTTCTTCTGCCAGAGCATTGTTTCAAGGGTCACTTTGAAATACTATAAATTGGATGTTGTATTACTAATAATGATAAATTAAAATAAGAACAAAAGCAAGGAAGCAAAATGGAAGCTATAAGCAGCAAACCAGGATCCCTAAGCTTGAAAGATTCCATGAACTTCACCTGTTCTATTTAAGCAGTTTATTACTTTATTACCTAGAAAATTATTCTAAGTTTCTAATGAAAGCTATGAACATCTGATAATGACTTTTCCTACATATGCACTCTTTTTTTTTTTTTAAAGATCTATCTATTTTGGGGGGGGGGTGAAGGGGCAGAGTGAATCTTCAAACCGACTCCCGTTGAGCTTAGAGCCAGATTTGGGGCTAGATTTCATGACCCATGAGACCATAACTGGGACTGAAACCATCAGTTGGATGCCCAATCCATCCAGGGACCCCACATGTGTATTCTTTTAACAAAGATGAGGTATCTAGTAAGAAGTGGCATTTGAAGTGGCCCTTAACTGTACTCTAGAAGTGAGTCATTTAGATCAACCATATTTATCTAAAATTATAGTACTCTGAAGCTATCTTCTAAGAAATTCTCATGTTTCCTTTTCATTGTCTTAGTCCCAGCATAACTGGGGCACATAATTTCCCCAGACTCTAAACTCAAATTGATGTTTACTTCATCAATTCAGTTGGATATTTTCACATCCTTGAAGGAAATAAATTCACAACAAATATCATTATTGCAGTATGAAACCAAATTGGAATGGTACAAAATATGAATCTAATAAGTATTTATGTTCAAGTTTGGTTGACAATAATATGCATTAAATTAAAACTGTTTCTTGACTGCTGCTTTAGGCAAAGTGTAATGTACTAAATTCAGCATATATTTTTAACATTCTCTCCTTGTGATGCAATTGTTTCACTGATAAGCCTTGATATACAGCTTTGCAGTGCCAGACTGAATGCCTGGGATCATTCTGTTGGACCATTAGACTGTGGCTAGTGCCGGACGGATCCCATAGAAGCTGAGGACTTGCACTCTTCCTTGCACATATGGGCAAGAAAGTCCATTAATATTTGTCAATTTGAATTTATTCCTATAGTAGATGGATCAATACAAATGCACATATACTGTATTATTTTTAAAGTTAGAATTCTATGCTTTGTGGTTAGAGATCTTCCATGTTTTTCTGAGCAGTGGTAGAGGATAAGATTTACAATGATATACAAAGAAAGTTTGGTGGTGAGGCTATCTAAGAACATTTTGGAAAGTTTACAGCATATGTCCAAACAATCAAAGCTGTTGTCTACACCTTCTTGAGTTTTCCAGACATTCATGCTTTCCTTTAAAATTGTAGCTTCTAGACTAGTGAGTTTCCATATTTGTCTTTTAATGTAATTCAAAGGCCCTACTTTTTATGTGTGTCCCTGTGTTTTATTATGTGTGTTTTTAAAAACATGTTCTCTTGAGTTTACTACAATATTCTAACTCCCATGAATAATATCATCTAGTCTCTTTTATCAGGAATATTGTAGCAATAGGCAAAACTTTAAAAAAGTTCTATTTAAAATACAGATTGCAACATAGGAAAGAAATATGCTTGATACATAAAAAGCATGTGATGTACATTTTAAGTGAAAATTAGTACTTAAAGCCACACTTCATATTAGTGTTTAGAATTTATTCTGTCAGCTTAAGACCATTTGTGATGATTAATGTATACATAGTAGTATATATATAGACATATATCCCAGTACAGTATAGAAAGTGAAGGCAGTTTTTCAGCTGCTGGCAAGTTAATGAAAAAAGAAAGAAAAAATGGATTCAAGTGGGATTTATATGCTATAATAGTTCTGTTGTGCAGGGGAAAATGATGAAGCTGTAAGGGCAATAGGACTCTTAGATAATTTTCTTCTTGACGTACATTCTGTACTTTTACCTGTGTTTGGCTTTTAAAATTTCTTGCAGTACAAAGGGGAACCCTCTTACACTGTTAGTGGGAATGCAAACTGGTGCAGCCAACTGGAAAACATTGTGGAGGTTTCTCAAAAAGTTAAAAATAGAACTACCCTACCACCCAGCAATTGCACTACTAGGTATTTATCCAAAAGATACAAAAAATACTGATTTGAAGGGGCACATGCAGCCCAATGTTCATATAGCAGCAATATCCACAATAGCCAAATTATGGAAAGAACCTTAATGTCCATCAACTGATGAATGGTGGTATGTATATACAATGGAATATTAGCTGTCAAAAAGAATGAACTCTTGCCATTTGCAGTGACGTGGTGGAGCTAGAGTATATTATGCTAAGCAAAATAAGTCAGTCAGCTGTATGATTTCACTCACATGTGAAATTTAAGAAATAGATGACCATAGGGGACAGAAAAAAAGAGAGAGAGGCAAACTATGAAAGAGTCTCTTAACAATAGAGAACAAACAGGGTTACTGGGGGGATGGGGGGATGGGCTAAGTGGGTGATGGGGATTAAGGAGGGCACTTGTTATATATACACGTGATGAATCACTGAATTCTACTCCTGAAACTAGTATTACAGTATATGTAAACTAACTAGAATTAAAATAAAAACTTGAAAGATAAAAAAATAAAAATAAATAAAAGTTCTTCTAGTGCAATTGAATGACACCAAAAATTTAAAACCACTTTAATTTTTTTTTTTTTAAGAGGGAGAGAGAGGGTTTGTGAGTGAGGGGGAGGGGCAGAGGGAGAGAGAATCTTAAGCAGGTCCCACACCCAACAGGGAGTCTGAGGTGGGGCTCCATCTCACCACCCTAAGTTCATGACCTGAGCTGAAATCAAGAGTCTGATGCTTAACCAGTTGCACCACCTAAGCACCCTGAATAACACCAAAATTTTAAATCATAAATGGCAGAAATTTTTAAAATCTGAGAAAAATGTGGTTACTTTTTCATTCTTTCTTTGCTGCTCATGCTAATGGTAATATATATTTTTGTCTTTATTATCCTTCAAGCCTTTCTGTAAGTGAGCAGTAAAACTGCCATCACTGTCTGTCTGTGGGAGTCCCATAACTTTCCCTGGGTGTACAGGCCCCATTGAGGACAATGCTTGTCTTATTCTTCATCATTGTTGCTTTTGCCCAAACTCTCTATTGAGGGAAAATGGAAAGTGTTGAAAAGTATGTGCTCTCCCCAGCTTTTTAGGGAGGGGATTGTGGGACTGGGATTTTCTCCACACACATTTCATCAGATTCATGACTTTCCTTGAGCACTGATTGGTTGGCAAGTTGCATAGAGGTCCAGATTACTGAACTCCTAATGGGATACCAGAAATAGATAAACATGACCAAGGATTTCCAAATCTTCAGCCAGCCAATCAGAAGATGAACCCATAACCTAGAAGGTGAGGCTGCAGTAGGTTTTGCACATTATTTTAAAGCCCTAGACAACTGGACTTGAATTCTTGATATGTAGTGATTTTGCATTAAAAAGATCAGACAAGTTTTGTCTGGCTTGTGCCTCAGAATGCTGGGATCAATTATTATTTGGGAATCAGCTTTTTTTCTACTTGATAGGAAACATTGTGATGGAAGGAATTATTACATTGTCACATTGTTTTAAAAGCTGAGCTCCAGGCAGTCTTTGCTCATCCCTGGCTGATTTAGCCTGATCAGGACTGATGGGAGATCAACTTCTGGTTCTTGCCATAAACCTGCTTCATCATCTGGGAAAGTGCAACTGCAAACCATTATTTCATTTTTTTCAAGAGTTTATGATAAATTTAGCTGGCACACTGAATTCAACAATAAATTAAAAGCTTTCATATTTTATTATTTTTAAAGGAAGAGCTCTCAGCACTGCAGCACAGTTTCACAATATTTGTAATGAAGATTTGGCACAAGAATATTGAAGTTTCAGTACCAAATACTTAAGCATTAACTCCATAACTGAAGGTGTTTGTTTTTAAAATTTGTTCCACTAACTGACATGATTTGCCTGATACTAAAGGGTTTGTCTTTTCATTAGGTCCTTCATAAGCAAAATAAAGCTCAGAGGTGTATCAGTATTTTGATATTCAAATAGAATCATGTTTACATTAGTCCCTTGTGCTTTTATTTTATTTACAGGCTAAATGTCCTCAGCTATTCCCTTTATTCTAGCCAATATATATGATTCTTAAGGTGAAATTTTTTTCTATTTATTTTAACATTTTCACTTTAGAATAAATATAAGTTTCACCTATTAAGTGGGAAAATTTGGAAGAGAGTGCTTTATCCCAATTCTTCCTGTCAAAACACATCTCTCTAATTTAAACACATTCCAAAAAATATTTGCACATAATATAGATAGTTTATAAGATTTTTTAAGATTCTATACAATCTTACATAAATTAATATGTCTGCATAACTACCAAGAGATATGCACACAGCATTTACAGCAATTGCATGTAGTTAACTGTAGGTTTATGAACTCATTTCTGACAGGAATTGGTCTTTTAATTTTTTTTCCCCATGGAATTTATATCTCTGTCTACAGTGGTGGCTCAGTAAATATTGTTGTCTTACCAACTACATACCAGATACGGTAAGTTTAGTAAAATTAAGAATAATACTGCTCACATTAGTGAAGCTCTCCAAAACACTCTGTTAGATATTTTAGATCAGTTATTTCTTTTATTATAAAATAACTCTAAGAGATAGGAGCTATTATTCTCTAAGCTTTAGACCCTATGCCTGACGGAGGGGAGTATTAAGTCCCTACTGGAGGTAGCCCATAGCTACCTTGCACAGAGTGGTGGAGCCAGGCTAAGAACCTGGTCTAAAGAGCTCATATTCCTCATCACTACACTACAAGACTCTAACAAAGATTTTTGAAACTCATTCCATGTTTTAACCTGTAAATGTCCAGACAGTGGAAACAGGGATATCACATTATCCCATTCTTTTGGAGCTCATAGTCACAAGTGTAACCACGTATCCAAGTAAATAATTCAAACATTGTGATGTATATTACAATAAATGTACATACCAATGTCCACAGGAGGCCAGAAGAGGGAGCAGCTCATTTGCCTGGTGAAACTAGAGAAGGCATTCCAGAGGAAGTAATATCTGTGCTGGATCTTAAAGGACCAGTAGAAAATGTTTGGGTAAAGTTGTAGGGAGAACCCCACAGAGGAGTAAACAGAATGTGGAAATACTTGCAAGTGTAAATTTCGGAAAAGTATTTTAGTTGAGCAGGAAGTTGAATTGCTTCATATTTTCCTATCTGTTGGTAGTCTGAGGTTTAATACCAGCCTACTTATAGAGTTCTAATTACTTTTTTCATTTAAATACAGTGGCACTGCCAGAAAATAGTGGACAAAAGATTTAGTTTCAAAGAAACATACATAATTATTTCTTATTCAGAGACCATTGATTTAGAATTTCTTGTGCATCAGTTTAAGGTTACAGATCAAAGGAGGTAAATGACCTGATCTTCTTATCACGTTTAAAAGAAGTCTTATGAATTTAGAATGGATAGCAAATACTGCAGTTGGAGAGAAATCAGCAAAAATAGAAACCCTGACAATACTATGAAATAATTGGATTTAAACTTTATGAGGACAGGAATTTTTTCTGATTTGTTCACTGCTACATCCGTGGTAGTACAATATTCCTGGCGAGTTGTAGGCACATAACAGATACTTGTTGAATGTTCTTGAGTGAAATAACAACCAGATGTGAAGAAAACAGGCAGAGACAACTAATATAAAGGCATAGCCATCAGTTGTCATGCAGAACAGTTGGTGGCAAAAATATACATCTGCAGCTAGGTATATGAAACAATATATAACCTGCGATGTTCTGAATGAAGATCCTGAATAGACAGGAAAAGTTTAAATCATAACAAATAATAAAATGTGGATGGGGCGCCTGGGTGGCTCAGTCATTAAGCCTCTGCCTTTGGCTCAGGGCGTGATCCCAGCGGTCTGGGATCGAGCCCCACATCAGGCTCCTCTGCTGGGAGCCTGCTTTTTCCTCTCCCACTCCCCCTGCTTGTGTTCCTTCTCTTGCTGTCTCTCTCTCTCTCTCTCTGTTAAATAAATAAAATCTTTAAAAAAATGTGGATAATTTTACCTTTTAGAAAAAAACTCAGAGATGATTAGAATAAAAAGTGTCAGTGTACAAAGCAATAAAATTCTATTTCTGGAAAAATTGCCTTTGTTAAATATATTCCAACAACGTTAGCAAACCAAGTGTTACTGTATTTTTGTGTGTTAATTTAAATACACAATAACTACTACAATGTTATTTTGTCTTAAATATTCAGGCAAATTTAGAGTTGACAGTCCATTGAAGACATGTTATCTAATAGTGAAAAGTAATTAAAATCACAACATAGTTGAGGATTTTTGTCCCCAGGGTTTAGCTTAATAGTTTTCATTACTATAGGGTATAGTCATTTAAGGAGAGTGAAAGTACTATTTTGATTCATTTTGAACAATTAAATATGAAACCTTTCTCTTTTTTCCAGCAATTGAAATAGGTAATCCAACGATTATGTGCCAGCTTATGCTGTAAATCAAAATGTACATGCCCTTAGCCATTAAGTAGGCCTTCCAATATTGAATATGGCTCCTGATATCAATCTCTTTTTTTTCAAGAAAAAAAGAATGATTTTATTCTTTCTTTGTGATTCATACATATTTTATTTCTTAGTCACATTCTAATGTACTAACTAGACCCTCTACAATAATCTTAGAGTAGGAATGGGGCATTTTTTGGTCTTATTCCTAATTTTAAATACACTGAGCCTGACATTTCACCATTACATTCTATGGAGGCTTTTTGTTGGTAACTTTCATAAACTTAATGAAGTTTCATTCTTTTCCTACTTTATTAGGACTTTTTAAAAATTAATGAACTTTTAATTTTAGAACAGATTTAGATTTACAGAAAAAAATGGTAAAATAGTACATATATCCCACATCCATTCTCCCTTGTTATTAACATTTTTCCTTAGGATTGTACATTTGTCACAGTTAATATACCAATACTGATACATTATTATTAATTAAAATCCATAGTTTATTCAGATTTCTTTCATTTTTATCTCACGTATCTTTTCTCTTCCAGGATCCTATCCAGGATCCCATGTTATATTCATTATCATGTTACCTTGCCTTCAGCTACTCTTGGTTGTGAGTTTTCCAGACCGTTTCTATGACCTTGACAGGTTTTTGTGCATGTGTGCATAGACGGAGGGACAGTACTAGTAGGGTATTTTGTGGACTCCCTCTATTTTTATTTTTATGTTAGTGTTCTCTTATGATTAGACTGGGGTTATAAGTTTTGGGGAGGAATACCACAGAGAAAAAGTATGGTGTGAAGACACCATATCAAGGATCTGTATACTATCAGTATGATTTATTATAATGTTAATTTAGATAGCCTAGTGAGGATTTGTAAGATTTCTGCACTATTATTTTTCTTTCCTACTACACTCTATGTACAGGCCACATTGCAGTTTTGTTCTGCCTCCCCAAGGGTAGAGTATCTATATAAACTATTTGGAATTCTGCATAGGATATTTGCCTATTCTCCCCCATATACTTATTTATTCAGTCATTTATTTGTATCAGTATAGAAGCATGGATATTTATTTCATACTTGATCATAATCCAATACAACTTTATTTTGCTGCTCAGATTGTTCCAGCTTTGACCATTGAGAACTCTTTCACTTGGCTCTTGTGTCCCTTTGGCGTTTCCCATTATTGTGGTTTTGAACACTTCCTAATTTTCTGGCACTGTACAGTGCTCCAGATTTATCTTGTATATTTTCTTCCTCATTCCTAGGATCAGCCATTTCTCCAATAATTTGGGTTCTTTTTATTAGAAGGTAGTATTAGAAACCAAGAACTAGGCACTAGAGGTGCTTGTCGTGACTATTATTGCTTCTAGGACGTCACAGCTGACAGAGCAAGTAAATATATGTATGTATATTAATTTATATACAAGCACGTGTGCACATATCTATAAATAGTCCTGTATATAACTTTATATTGAGGTAAATATCAGTTTATACTGATGTCCCCAGCTCTAATGCATTACCGCATAGATCACTCTAGCCTCCTCCTCTTGATTCTCTGTAACCTCCCACTCCAACAGTAAGAAACCTGGCTCCCACCATTGACCATCACTTATTTAATTATCTAGTTCCAATATACGTTCTGTTGGTTTCTGAATTGAGAGCCCATATCCCCATGGGGAACAACTTTATAGTGCTATGTGCTGTCCTTTTGCCTTTAGTCTTACAGGCTCCACATACTTCCAAAATTGCTTAAGCCAGCAACTTTCTCCCTTACTCCCTTCAGGAAGGCTAATTAATAATTCATAATAAAGGTTATTTTGTCACATTCTACATTCTATCCTGCAATCCCCTGACCTGCTAAATGATTTTTATAAAGGTTGTATACATGAAGTTTCACTCTGTCCTGCTGGTGTTATGTATCCACGATTATAGTATCATACATAATAGTTTCACCAACTGAAAAATTATCTGTACTTTACCTATTCATCCTCCGTTCTTTCTCTCATCCCTGACAATTCATTTTAAAAATACAAGTTTAGGGACACCTGGGTGGATCAGTCAGTTAAGCCTCTGCCTTAGGCCTCATGTCATGATCCCAGGGTCCTCGGATCAAGTCCTGCATCAAGCTCCAGCTCAATGGGGAGCCTGCTTCTCCCTCTGCCTGCTGCTTCCTCTGCTTGTGCTTTCTCACTCTCTGACAAATAAATAAATAAAATCTTTAAAAAAAATACAAATTTATATAACAGTGACTAAATATGCTAGCCAAGGGAGCACTATTGGCTGTTCTCTTTATTCTCTTTTTTTTTTTTTTTTTTTTTAAGATTTTTTTTATTTATTCGACAGAGATAGAGACAGCCAGAAAGAGAGGGAACACAAGCAGGGGTAGTGGGAGAGGAAGAAGCAGGCTCACAGCTGAAGAGCCTGATGTGGGGCTCGATCCCAGAACGCCGGGATCACGCCCTGAGCCGAAGGCAGACGCTTAACCGCTGTGCCACCCAGGCGCCCCTCTCTTTATTCTCTTTGACTTATTATTTAATCAATCATGAGTCTCCTTATACTCTTTTTTTTAATTCTGACATTTGACATTTTTGAGTCCACAAAATTATTTTCTCTACTTTTATTGAGATCGGTCGGTAACCACATGTTTTGTTTTTCTGGGCAGACCCTGTTTTCTGTCTGGAAACAACCTTGGGAAAATAACTACAAAGAAATTTGCTCTTTGATGACACAAATAATGCTTTTCATATTACCTGTTTTTATTAAATCAACTGTGCCATCACAGTGAAAGACTTTTCACTTATGTATGCCAAATTTTAATTATAATGGCCAGCTATGGATCTGGCACACTCAATAATAACTTGAATTATACCATGTGATAAACAGTCTCTTCATTATGTCATGAAATTTTGTTTTCATAAAAAATTTCAGCTGTGGCATATACACATAGTGGATACTCTGTGGTGGGTGCCGCTCCAACATCCTTTTTACTATACTTCTTTGTAGCAGCCATATAATTTGGTAGCAATAGATCCCATCCCAAACTCTAGTGAGGACTCTTGACTATCTTACCCTAAGGGGTTAGTTCAAGTAACATAGACTTTATCCAATCAGTGTATGATACTCCCTTGGTCACAGGAAGTGGCACAATGGTAGTCTAATCAGTGCAACACTCAGGACTGTTTTAGATTGTTATGAGGTGATATCCCTTCTCTCCTTTTTCTTGATGTAAGTGAGGAACTATGACAACAGTTATTGATGACATCATATTGTGACCCTGAGAGAAGCCAATCTAAAAACAAAGCTCATATATGAAGGCAGAGGTGAGAAATATCAGAGATGTGGACCTAGAATCTGTATCTAGTCCCACATGAAACCTCCCTCAGGAGGTTTCAGTAATATATTACATTAAATCCTATTTGATTAAGTTGCTTTGCATTGAGTATTCTATTATCTGCAACTCAAAGTACTCAAAACAAGTAAGTATAATTGGAAATAATGAAGCTTTAGGTTGTTTAAAATTCAGTGAATTAAGATTCCAGTATATCTACTTTAACTCTACTTTGTCAGTTCCTCTCTTCCTTATCACAAATTTTATATATTACTTTTATCTGTCACATCTAGAGAATCTGCTTAATATGTGAAATAAATTATTTTAATGAATTAAAATTTTCCAAGGGCCCTATCAGTATTGACCTCAGGTACAAAATGAAATAAGTATAAATAAAATAAAAGATTTTAAATAATATACTTCTGTAATTCTTCTTATTTATCTTTATTATAATTATTTTTATCTCCTGGACATGAAAATATTATACAAATGCAAGACTAGGTATTTTTTTTTTACCTTGCACCTAATGTAATAATTAAGAACTTCAGGTATTTTATATATACTTTTAAGTGAAAAATGTAGTTGGGTATAGCTTCATTACATACTATTATGTCAACACTATAATTAAGCTGTGCTTGAATATTTGGTTTTGGTCTGTTTTATAAGTGGATAAATCTTTATTCTCCTGTTTTATAACCCCTTCTCCAAAATACTTCATGGTAAACCATTATTAATTAAATACTTATTATATATCAGGGATTTTATTACAGTTTCAATCCTTCTAACTATGTTAATAGGTAGGTATACCAACCCATTTTGTAGATTAGACAATTAAGATTCAAATAGACTTAGTCTCATATCCAATATTACGCAGTTACTAAGTAGCTTCAGGGGGGTTTACAACCTAGACCTATATGACTCTGGAGTCACTTAATTTACTTGTTGAATTTTCAGGTTCCATAATTCTCCCACCCTCTGTCTTTTCTTCTCAGTGCTTGCCCACTTGTGTATAAAAACAGTTGTGTTTTAATCTTTCCTAGAACACTTTTTGTGAGCAAACTAGAGAGGGAAGTGGGACAGAAGGAAGGAGAAATAGAACTTCTCCATGGCCAGAGTCACTGCTGGAATAGATCAAATCAATCCAATAAATTCTAAAGAGTAAGCACATGTGGATAGCAGAATGGACATGTTGAAAGTGGCTTGCTCAGTGTTCTGTAGTGAAAACATGGATTATAGATGAATCCCCATGCTTTTCAGGGACTCTGAGAGTGTGGATCTTACTTGTAGAGGCATGATTCTAAAAGAAATCCACATGTTCTTTTGAGACTCTAATTTATTTACTTATTTCTTTTCCTCTGTAGTTGGGTAGAGGGGGGAGGTAAGTGGCACATTTTTTTTTAGCCTTCCATGACATGGCCCATATGGAACTCCTTTGGTTTGACAATTCTTTTGATGCTAAATTGGTAATGATTAATCCCTTTTAAATTAGATATATTATCGCATCTTGCTTGCAAAGCCTTTTATTTAATTTAAAAATTTTTTCACTTAAAATTTCTCAGTGACTGAAAACTTACAAGAAACATTCATGAGACACTGAAAATTTTGACAAATTTTTTAGAGTAAAAATTCAGTAAATAAAATCATTTTTTCAGTCCTACTGAATCCAGAGAACAATTACATCAAAATGTCCAAAATGAATATAACACATATTTTGATTATCAGATCAAGCTTAATGACTCCTTTGAAGGCATCATAGTAAAATTTTACATGGGTCAGAAACACTTTGAGTTAAGACATGAGGACAATTCATCTTTATCTGAAAAATGGAATATTATCATAGGGTAGATTCAATTACGTAAAATTGTTAGATTCAGTCATTCTTTATACCTTTGGGGAACATTGAGCAGTAATGACTAAGAAGCAGACTTATCTATAGACAGATGAAAGGAAAAGTCTGGTTATTTGAAATATTTCTGTTTATGCAAATCAAAGTAAATTGTAAGTTTGATCACTCCAAAAATTTACAACAAAATAATAACAAATTGTATTAGGAATTTAAAGAGAATAACTTCCTCCCTCATGTAAATTGATTTTCCTCATCAATTGAATTAAGTAAAAAATGGGAAAATCTCACTTTCAATCTAATTGGTGGATCTGAAAATTTAATATGGAAAAGTCTTCAGAGGAGCAGTATGGTTAGATATAGTGTGTTGGGAGTTGGGATCACTGGGTAGGAGATTTTTTTTTTTTTTGAAGATGCCTGTGTTTTGCAAGCCTACTTTTTTCCCCTTGTAGTTCATGTTTTGTATCAAGTTCCTCAAATCAATCATTTCTTGCTTGTGTTTGTGTTGTATAGCAAAGAGGAAAGAACTTATCATGGTGTCCTTGAAAAATTAATGATGATCATTATTAGGAGTCTGATGACTGAAAAGTATGACAACAGCCTACATGTTATATAGTCAAGATGAAGTTGCCAGTTAAAATACACACTACTTTTATGGCTTTGGTATGTACTTGGTGGCATTTTTGTTATTGAATAAACCTGAATAACAGGAAAAGTAGAAGTTTATTATTCATACAAACACACACACACACACACACACACACATTACCATGTGTACTGAAAGAGATGTTAGGTACTTTTAGTTTCAAGTAGATAGAAAAACTAAAATTTTTACACATCGGTAAGCTCACAAGAATAAAGTGTAGGGCCATTTTTTTTCCCAGATTATTGTTTTTTCCCGATTATTGGGCCAATTCCCTTCTATGTAGATGGGCTCTTAGTCTTTTCTATAAGTTTTGTCAGTTTTAAACTAGTTTTAACTCAGAGCCTCTGCCTTTGTTCTATAAATTAACCATATGGTTGTTCAGAATTTTTATAAGATATTTTTATTTATGTGTATGTAACATGTGTATTTGCAATTAAATGCTTACATCACTTACGTAATTGCAGCAACTGTCATAGGAATATCAAAGTGTGGTTCATTATATCAGTATAAAATTATTGCACAATTAACTTTTATTGGACTGTGCATGTGACAAAATGCCATTTTTAATGATGAGGCTCATTTGTCTTTTATGTTTGTATATTCTATATGTAATATAAGTTAAACAAGAAAAAACAAACCATGAATTTTCAAATTAAATAAAAACAAAAGAATTTGTATAGTTGATACCATTTTTGGTTCCATTTTTAGAAGAGTTGAAGAATTTATAGACTTTATGTTTTTGTGATATGATTTTAGCCTAATATGGATACAAAATATAACATATTAGTGTAAAATATTAATCATTATTTTTCATTATTCTATAGTTCATAGATTATTCATTTTTAAAGTTTTGAACTTATATATAAAGGGAAGTGGAATGTATAAACATTTTTCTGGGTAATACCAATACAAATAGTTTGCTTCAATTATTTATGTTTTAAATGTTGGTTTTTAATTTTTTTTTGGAGGTACAGTTAGTGTTTCTTTATACATAGTGTGTCATGACATTTATATAGCTTAGTATAGTATTGTATAATAGTATGCTATCAACTGCATTCTTTTACTTGAGCCTTATAATATATATATAGTATACCTGGAATAGGGGCAAGGTAGGTTCTTTCCCCTTTGGTAAACGAAAGGCCAGAAGTACTTAGAATTTGCTGAAGTTTGTGAGGCCATTAAAGAACGGAGAAAAGAATAGACACAGGCACTACTGAAAATCTGTATTCTTTCCATTTTAATACATCTATTAGAAAATATACAACATAAAGAGGAAATATATTAGGAAAATAGTTCCTTAAGAACAATAATAATACATATGACATATATGAATACATTTAGCAAGAAATACGCATGCTTATTTGAAGAAAATGGCCGGATTTTACTGAAGGAAATAGAAAAATTTTTGAATAATTAGTGGGAGAGATGTTTCTGGAGAAGAAGTCACCTCTCTCCAAGTTAACCTATAAACTTAACACATTTCTAATCCAACTCCCAGTGGGACTTTTTTGGAACTTGTCAAATGATTCTAAAGTTTATCTGGAAAAAAGTTAATGAATAGCCAGAACTTTATTTTTAAAGAAGAGCAGTGCCCCCACTGGATTGTAAAATGTACTATTAAACTATAAAAATAATATGCAGTGAGGTTGTGCCAGACTGGACAGAAAGATCTGTGAAACAGAAGACAAATGCTGAAGCAGAACAACTGTATATGGAATTTTAGTATATGATAGAGATGACATTTCAAACTAGTGAGGAAGGAATGGATAATCGAATAAATGGTGTTGAAGCCAATTGGAAACAACCTCGCACCTTATACCAAACTGAATTCCAGATGAGTTAAATATTTATATGGAAAAATTGAACATAAATTGTACTGGAACAAAATATAACTGAATATTTATATACTCAGAGATTTTCTAAGACCCAATACCTAAAGAAAAACATTCACAAATTTAAGTACATAAAAATGTTAAAATATAGTATGGCTAATTACCATAATTCAAATTAAAAAGGTAATGGTATATAGAGAGCTCATGACATTAGTAATTAGGGATCTTGTTATTTAATAAGAAAAGTACAAATATGATAGTATAAAAATGAGCAAAGGGAAAGTGTAAATTCACTCAATGAGAATTACAAATGAACAAAAGTCAAACAAAAATATTTACTAGATTAGCAAAATATTCAAATTAAGTCAAGGCATTGATTTTTCTGTATAGGAAAAATCGAACGGATTTTTATTAAATCATGAGAACACAAAAGTTTTTAAAAGACTTCCACATAGCTAGCTTTGCAAGTGCCTATTTATACAGATTGTAAATCAGAATCTTGTGAACATTTTTCTGTAAAAAAAAAAATCTAAATTTCTAACTGGTAGAATATGTGATAGGGCAGTACGATGTACCCGAGTATTGGCCTTGTCAAATGCCAAATTGTATAGAGGCCATGGGCATAGTGAGGTGACACTACATTTTTAGTAACATTGTTACTTTTGTCTGATGCTCTAATCTAGCAGAGGCTAGAGTCCCAGCGTAGAAGGTCTACTATGCAATAATTGGGCCCTGAAAGGGTTTTTTCATAGAAAGGAACTATGAGTTCCAAGTACCCTTTCCCTATAAAATGCATTCTCGCCACCTCGTCCTTTGAATTGCTTTGTGTCTCCCCCTCTCATAAGCTTTCTTACCACCTTGAGAGAAACAGTGGAATATAATGGTTAAGAGTGTGGTCTCTGGAATTAAACTGCATGGATCCAGGCTCTATCACAGAAACTAGGTGACCTCAGACAGTTACCAAACTCTTCTCTACCTTAGTTTTATCATCTGAAAAATGGGTATCTTAAAGTTGTTGTGAAATCTAGATTAATTCATGAAAAATGGCTAAACTAGGGTCTGGCTCATAAGCAATATTTATACTGCTTAGCTATTATTATCTTCTTATTACATCTGAAGAACATGGAGCTTTCTCTCCAGGTCAATAGGCTAGCACTAGTTCAACAGGGGAGAAGAGAGCCAAGAAACTGGGACCAAAGACCCAGTTGGTTACGTTTGTAAATTGGACTGATGTATCCTCTAAAATGTGTGTGTGCCTTCTTTATCACATAGGGAACTATGGCAACAGAAGTGGGTTAGAAATTTAGACTATGGAACCCTGGTTTTCCTTATCCGTGAAGAAATGGTGTTTCTTATTGATAATTATCTAAACATGTGGACAGTATTTAATTTTCTATAACTGTAATTTAAAATGAATTAATATATTTATAATAGTGCAATCTGGATTATAAATAGGAGTTTTATTTATATTTTTTACATTAATTAATATTTTATTTTATTTATTTATTTATTTATTTATTTTTTTTAAGATTTTATTTATTTATTTGACAGAGATAGAGACAGCCAGCGAGAGAGGGAACACAAGCAGGGGGAGTGGGAGAGGAAGAAGCAGGCTCATAGCGGAGGAGCCTGATGTGGGACTCGATCCCATAACGCCGGGATCACGCCCTGAGCCGAAGGCAGACGCCCAACCGCTGTGCCACCCAGGTGCCCCTACATTAATTAATATTTTAAAACTACAGCCATTTTTGTAAGAATTCAGAATTTGAAGATCAAATGAAACAAAGTCTTTAAAGCTACCCGGCTTCTTTTTTCACTCTGCTTATTTTTTATTTGTACTTTCTAGATACTTTTCCTCCATATATTTTCTATTGTTCATGCTAAAGTAGTATTTTTTAAAATTCTGAAGTAGGTGATAGGTTTTGTGTAGACGGATGCCATAGTGGATTTATTTATCTTAAAAAGTAACTCAGTATTCTAAAGTCATACTGAAAAATACTGCAGACAGTAAGTGGTTTCAGATGCTAATGATTTCCATGGATGAATCACATGACAGCTGAAAAAATACCATAAAACATCATAGACTAGATGAAAGTAGAGTTTCACATTACCACATGAGAAAGTATATGTGTTTGTCCTTATTGTAGGTCTTTCAAAATCCAAATATACAAAAAAGAAGTATCTCAGAAATTAAAAAGAAAAAATGTAATAAAAGTATTTAAAAATCTTTGTTATATTTAAATCCATACACATTGTTTGTAATTATGTTTCCCAATGTTTTCTTTTTTAAAAAATATTGAAACATATTTGACATGTAAAAATGTAAATTTAAGGTGTGCAACATGTTGATTGATATATTTATGTATTGTAATGTATTGTCATTGTAGCGATAGTTAGCACTTCTTTTCATAAAATTGTTGTTTCTTCTAGTGGTTGGAATATTTAAGTTCTAGTCTCCTAGCAAGATTGACAATTATAATACAATATTGTTGTATATGTTCACTGTACTGTGCATTAGATCTCTAAAACTTATTTATTATTCCTTGTAAGTTCAGACCCTTAAACAACATCTGTCCTATCCTCCCTCTCCAGAGCCCCTAGTAACCACCATTTTACTCTGTTTTTACAGTTGGGCTTTTTCAATTCCACATAAAAGTGATATAATACAGAACCTGTCTTTGTCTGCCTTCTCTCACTTAGCATAACGCAATTAGGACTACAGTGTATACCAGATCACAGGAGAAGACTCTGTTTGTGAGTTTGTGCCACAGCCCAAGGTAAAGAAAAAGGAAAATGAGAGTGAGGACTCTCCACGACAGCAGTTCTGTCTACTGTTTGCCAAAGAACCCTAGAGACTGCCTGTAGGAGTGACATTGTTACAACTGACCAGATTTTCCTTTTACACTTCTGTGGTAACAGGAAATTTATAACTGTAGCATATATTTTCAGTTTTATAATTCTGCACTTCTTAGACATTTCAAGATATGTTGCAAGGAAGTTTGGGACTCTCACAAAATCCTGTTGGAGCAGAATGTGTTTCTCAGAATTGTCTTATCAAAGAGTCATCTGGTAATTCTTGGGCTCTCTGACCTGAGGCTTCTGGTTCAGTAGTCTGGGATGGGGAAGTGGGGACAGATTCTCGTGATCTGTCAATGAAAGAGTATTGTAGAAATAATAAAAGTTAAAACCTCTATTACAATTAATGAACCTACACACTGACACATCATTATCTTCCAAAGTCTATGGTTTCCATTAAGTCTCACTTTTGATGTATATTCTATGGATTTGGACAAATTTGTAATGCCATATATCCACCACAGTACATACATGTTATTATGGGGGAGGCTATGCATGAGTGAGGTCAGGGAGTATATGAGAAATCTCTTGCACAATATCCTGTGATCCAAAACTGCTCTAAAAAATAGTCTAAAAACAAAACAAAACAAACAAAAAAAAACCCTAGACCTAAAAGAGTGAACATCAGACCTTGAATAAACATTTGAAATAAGTAGATGCTGAAGAACATGTATGTTTATGAGATTTTGAAGAGCAGGTTTGAGAATATGAGAAAGAGATAACCAGATTGGTCTGATTTTAATACAGACTTTCAACCTGTTTTCTTCCCCAGTGATGCTTAGTGGTGATTTTATTCACCTTCCTTGTATTTGTTATACTTTCTGTTAAAATCCCCACCCATTCCCAGCGTGAGTCCTTTTATTACCACAGTCCTGGGTCAAATCTTGTTTCAGAAGCTAATAAGGAAACAAGTTTTATTGGGTGTAAAATCACTCTAAAACCTCCAGTTCACCTCTCTTCTTTCCTTTCTGGTGAAGAGAAGACAGTTTCTCTCTCACAAGGAAGTTTCTTCAGCTGTGCTTTAAGCATGTTCTCAGGACTTTTCTCCAGCAGTTCTCCCTCTTCTATTCCCTATAATTTAATTTTGAACTCTCATCTTTTTCTTCTTGGTAGCTCCTTTCTTATCAGCCTGAAGAGATTATTTCTCACAATGCTGTTTTCTGGGGCGCCTGGGTGGTGTAGTCCGTAAGCGTGTGCCTTTGGCTCAGGTCATGATCCCAGGGTGCTGGGATCGAGTGCCGCATGGGGGCTCCCTGCTCTGTGGGAAGCCTGCTTCTCCCTCTTCCTCTCCCACTCCCGTTGCTTGTGTTCCCTCTCTCGCTGTCATTCTCTCTGACAAAAAAACAAAAAAACCAAATGCTGCTTTCTTCAGTAGCTACAACATGTATTTTTTCTCTCCATCATTACCCAAATTTCTTCTGTTCTTTTGTCTCCTTTTCCTTATGTCCCACTGATTTCTTAATTCACTTAATTCTTTTAAAACCTTGTTGACTTATACTTCCCTCTTCCTACTAGTTATATCCCAATCAATCATCTAAATCCTCAACCAGCTTGTTGTATTTGCACAGTTAACACTTCTTGTAGTTCTTAATCCTCTGGCTTCCAGAACACCATTCTCTGCTATTATTTCTGTAGTTCTTTTTCCTGAGAGTCCTTCGATGACTTTTCTTCTGTTAAAGTCTACTTTCAAAAAAATAAAAAAATCATAGCTCTAATACAAATATAAAATGAATACTTGTCAAGTATTTTATTCAACTTACCAATTAATAAGGGAACAAGTAAGATGTTACGCTGGTTCACAATGTTTTTTAGAAAGGTAGAGTGTACGTATGTCTTTGTGTGTATAGTCAGTTTAATAAACGAGGATAAAATTGCTGTTGGATGGTTACATACAAAACTGTTTTATATCTTATATGCAATAAACCATATCTTTTGTGGTTGTTTATCATACAGCCCTATTTATCCTCCCAACACCCATACCCTCCCTCTGCTTATAGGGTAAAGAGAAGGAATAACCTTTTGTTGTGTTTATGGTGACTGGGATTGTGTTAGTTTCCTACCACTGCTGTAACAAATTACTACAAATTTAGTGGCTTAAAACCACACGAATGTATTATCTTACAGATCTGGAAGTCAGAAATCCAAAGAGTTTCGGTGGGTCAAAATCAAGGTGACCACATGTACAGCATATTTGTTCCCTCTGTTGGCTCTAAAGGGGAGTCCTCGGTGATTACATCCACTGTCATGGTTTTCACAACTTATATATTTGTAACAACAGCACAGACTTCTCTTTTGATTTCCAGACACCTTATCCTACTGACCCCCTACCTAAATGCGCTAATCGATTGTCTGTAACAAAGGGCCATTGACTGTGTGGCTTATGAACAATGGAGATGTATTTCTTACAGATCTGAAGACTAGAAGTCTAAGGTCAAGGTGCCATCATAGGGTCTGGTGTTGCAGCCTGCTATCTTTTGTCATTTTTATGTGGCAGAAGGGTTAAGAGCACTCTCTTGGATCCTTTTTTAAGGGTGGTGATCTCATACAGGAGGGCTCTAACTTCACGATGTAATTATCTCCTGAAGGCCCTACTTCCTAATATCTTATCACTTTGAGGATTAGGATTTCAGCATACGAATTTTGTAGAGATATATTAAGTTCATTGCAACCTCAATAATTCAGTGTTGAACTTCTTTCAGATATGCTTCTCCTTCAACCTTTCCTATCTTAGTAAATACCTTCAGTCATACTGGGATGGGTTCAATCTTGGCCCCATTTTCTCTTTTTCCTCATGTCTATTAAGTTAGCAAGCCCTGACAGGTCTACATTCATAATGTGTCTCAAATTTCTTCTTTCTGCTGACATTATTAGTCTCGGCCATTATTACTTATTGCCTGAGTACTACAGAAGTTTGCTTTTTTTTTTTTTAAGTTTATTTAAATATTTAAGTATCTCTACACCCAGTGTGGGGCTGGAACACACGACACCAAGATCAAAAGTTGAACGCTCTTCTGACTCAGCCAGCCAGGTGCCCCCAGAAGCTTTCTAGTTAGTCTTTCTTCTTCTTCACTATCCCTGTCTATAACCCATTCTCTGGGGAACAAACAGAATGATTGAGTTCAAATGCAAATCTCCTCATCCCCTATGAAAATCTGGCAATAGTTACTTTTGACTCTAAGGATAATACTCAAAATCTTTAACAGGGTTGTGCATAATTTGATGTCTCACCCCAACACACTGCTTTTTTCTCTTTCTCTCCAAGTTTATTTTTTGCTTTACCTTCAACCCCCCATAGCCTGTGCCTTACATATTGGTATTCCACTCAACTTCTCAAGGTTGCTTAAAGATTTCAAGCTTCTTATGCTGTAGGGCTTTTTAAAGAGTTGTTCTGTACATGACATTCTTCCTCCTCTACTGTTACTTACCACCCTCCACTATTCTATCATGCCCTAGCTTCAGTGCTACTTCCTGGGGGTGACTTTCCTTGATCTGTTAGCCAAAGAATAAGCACTTCCTTATGTTCTTGTTTGTGTTCTTTCACAGCAGCCAGTACTTCCCCTCGCAGTCTTTCTCATAATTGTAATTTTATACTTATTTGTAGCATTATTTGTTTAATATAGATTTCCCATATTAGACTTTAAGCTCGTGGATAGCAGACATATCTCTTTTCCACTGCTGTATATGTTGTTTAGCATAGAACCAGGCACTTGGTAACACCGAATAATTTACCTGTTGGATAAGTGAATGAATGAATAAATAAGTGAGTGAATCGATTATACTTAGTTTACAGTGACGGATTCTATTTCAAGTTCCTTGAATGACACCTGCATAAAACTGTGTTCACATTGTTTTCTAAAAGTCGATCTAAACTATGACAGCAAATACATTTTTCTTGAGGATCTATCTTCTTCTTTTTCCTTATCAAGACTTAAAGTTTGATTTTATATATTTCAGTGTGCTCAAGGTTGTGACTACTAAGTACTTGGGCCAAAAGCAAAACACAGTAAAACAAACCTCTGCATTAAATTTTGTAATATCAAGTCTGAATTATGGCATTATTAGCCATTCTCAGTTTGCTTAATGTGAAATCCAAAAACATTAAGGAGAAACACACCACCACACATAAATCTTACCTGCAGTTTCCTTCGCTGATTCAACTATACACCTGTGGAGTCAAGAAATTGTTTATTTAAAACTGGTTGCAATTGGAGTCATAAGTCCGGCAGTTTTGAGCTCCTTTACAAAAAGCAATCAATTAGACCACTGATCTTAAAGAGAAAAATAAAGAAAAAAGAGCTCTCTGGTTAACATATATATCTCTAGACATGTGTCTTCAGAAAATGCAGAAAAGCATTTTATTGTTTCAGAGATAATGAATTCTAATGGACAAATGCTACCATGGGATACAATAGATTCTGTACTCTTGAAATTGCAGGTGTATTTTTGTTTTTGTTTTTGATTAACACTGTCAGTCTGACTTTTAGATTTTCTGAATTCTACAAAGCCAAACCAAAAGAAGTTTTACTAGGAAGAAAAAATATAAAGATGACCAAAGGAAAAATAAAAATGTCATTTTAGTTAAAAAGGGAGCAAGATGAAATTATAGGCACTGTTATAGAGCTTTACATAGAAACAACACTTGGTGATGACATTGCCATCATTTTCATAATCTGTATAATGTTAACATATTTTGCCTTCTTTTCTTTTCCCTAGTGAACAATGTAAACCCATACCAAAAAATAGTCTCATTTTATCATTCTTTTTACAAATAGATCTAGATTTTTATTTATTTATTTATTTATTTATTTATTTATTTATTTATTTATTTTTTAAAGATTTTATTTGTTTATTTGACAGAGATAGAGACAGCCAGGGAGAGAGGGAACACAAGCAGGGGGAGTGGGAGAGGAAGAAGCAGGCTCACAGCAGAGGAGCCTGATGTGGGGCTCGATCCCATGACGCCGGGATCACGCCCTGAGCCGAAGGCAGACGCTTAACCGCTGTGCCACCCAGGCGCCCCAGATCTAGATTTTTAGGTATTTGAAATCAGGCAGTTGTGGATAGATGCTTAACTTGAACCAATCAATGTTAAATATGCATATATTGATTTTGAATTAACTCAGAACATGAACATTTAACATTTTGAACTAAACAAAGATTATGAGTTTTGAACTTAGTTGGACTAAACAGGTATTTTTAAAACTGAAAGATGACTTGAAAAAATAATTTTTAAAAGTAACAATTTTCATGTTGGTTTATATTTGCAAAGAAAGTACTTTTATGATTATGGAATACTCTTCTAATTTCACATATGAACAGTAAGGAATAAAAATTTTAGTACTGAAGGTCACATATCTCTACTAAGTGTAATATTATGGGTAATATAGAATTCAAAAGATTTCATTTAGAACATTGGGAAAATTTTGATTTTAATGAAGATATAAATGTTAACTCTTTGTACCTCAATATATTTAATTTCAGTATTTACATCTTAAACAGGTTCTAAAAATCCTGGTATTCTGACTGATTGTGGAAAGAATTGTCAAGAAAAATTTCAATTTAGACTTTAACAGAAGTCTCCATTTTGCATTTTTGATGGAATGTGTTAATGAGGGGAAGAGTAGGCAATATTTTACAGTGTTAATAATTGAAAATATATTCCCCAAAGGACATGAAAAATAATCAATTAAATATTAAATCCTACTACTCATAGTCTACAGGCATTAAATATTAAATTACAGTGACTGGTTTTAAAGAGAAAAGTCTCATATGTATTAAAAGAAAAACCCTCTCACCCTACAAAAATTTATTATAAAGCCAAGGGCTATTAAAAATATTAAAACACATTCTTGGCCACTTGATTTACATTTTTGGAATACCACCTACCATCCCACAATACTTGTAATCCTCTTTACATTCAGATACCCTCTGTTCAACCTGACCCTTCCTTTAGGAAGTTCAGAAAAAATTCCTTTTGTGGGCCAGGGTAATATACTCAGGGTCTAAGTTTATACTGAGCTCTAGACTCTAGAGTGAATGAGTTTTGTTCTTTTATTTTTCTACTGGTAACAAACTCCTCACTATTATAAGGTGCTCATTTTCTACAGTGTGTTTCGGGTATGGGCTATGAATCCAGGGGGGCTTTTTGCTTTTTTTAAGCCGTTAAGAAAGTCTTACTTATAAAACTGGCTTTCATCACAGATGTTGCAAAGTTATAAATATATACCTATCTTATATACCTTCAGTTTCAGTAAACTACTTGCCCACTGCCTGATGGAAACCTGCTTGATAGGTGGAGACACTGAAGTGTGAATGATATCTTACAAGCTCCTGGATCCAGTACCACAGAATTTCCACTTAAATAATGAAATATATTTTAAAGATTACATATCGTATCTAATCTATTTTTCTAAAAACTAGCTTAAATTGAACTCTGTACCTGAAAGAATACTAATACTGTTGTACTTTGTTTTCTTTTCCTGGTGTCTTTCCATATTTTGTGATCATGAACATCGAAGCTTCTCTTCCTACTGGATATCTTTGCTAAAGTAAGCAATCAATATAAGAAAAAAATTCCTTTGACTTAATAAGTGTTTCACTAACTTAAAAACATAAGACTCAGAGTGTCTTAGGCTTTTGATTCTTTTCAAGAATAGTACCTTTAAAAACAATACTAGCAAATCAGGTTGTGAAGCCAGGAAATGACATAAAGGGTGTCCAATAAGGATTTATATGTATTTCCCTTTCACAGCATTCTTAGGAATAGCTAAAACATGGAACAGCATTGGGGTGCCTGGGTGGCTCAGTCAGTTGAGCATCCAACTCTTGATTTTGGCTCGGGTCATGGTCTCAGGGTCGTGAGATTGAGCCCTGCATTGGACTCCATGATGGATGTGGAGCCTAGTTAAGATTCTCTCTCCCTCTCCTTCTGCCCCTCCCCCACCTCTCTCTCTCTCTAAAATAAATAAATAAATAAATAAATAAATAAATATTTAAAAAATAAACAAAATGTTGGACAACATTGAGTTATACTAAGAAATCAAAATACAGGGCATGCATCAAACCTCATATGGTTAACATTTTGAAAAATCTATTTAATTTACTGACAAACACTGACATTTCATTTATTTTTCTGGGGCTGGAATAAAACCCTTCTTACTTCTGTGAAGATATTGCCCTTGCCACTGTGTTCATTCTTTCATCTTTACTGAGACCATTTGCAAACTGATTTGGGAATAGCCAGGAACTTCCAAAATCTCTCCAGTTCAAATAAGCATTTCTTTTCCATCCCCGTCTGGAGCCAACTTTTTCTATAAACACTCCACTCATCACTATGTCTCTATAAATTATTGGGGACATTTTAGAGTGATGACCCAACACAGGTCTCATATAGCATTTTTATAATGCAGTGCAAAGCAGATACTTTCCCCCATTATCTTTTCATAGTCTTGATTGATTTAAAGAGTTCTGTAGTACATCTTCCTAAACAGGATTGAAAGAGGGTTTCCCACCCTTCTAATAAATTATTCCCTTTATCTGGCTTCATACTGCTCAATTTTAAGTATGAGCTACCCAAAATATTCAGTATCCTTTTTGATGATGAGTAAGGAAATTTACATAATATAGTATTGACTGATAACTTTAGGAACACTGTGCTAACTTAAGAATGACATTTTGTTTCTTTGTTTTGCAATAATTAAGACATCACTGGAAATAGCTCTTATGGAATGTTGCATCTTTCAACTTCTTGGACTACATAAAAGTATTACTTTATTTCTCCTGGCTCAGTCCCTTATGTTAACAGTTTTACAACTGGTTGTTGAAAACAGCTATATGTGTATAGTATGGTCATATGTAAAAGCAGTACTGAAAGCTGCTGCTTTAATATTCTGAACTTGTTATTTGGTTGACCTCTTTTCTATGTTTGGTTTAGACTTCCACTCAGACCTATTGAATTTTTTTTTTTAATTCAGCAATGCTTTTATCCACTATTTTTTTACCATTTTATTTATTTATTTAGGTATGCATTTATCTATTTATTAATTTTTGGGGTGGGGAGGGGCAGAGAGGGAAGGAGAGGAAGAAGGAAAGAATCCCAAGCACACTGCACTGAGTGCGAGCTCCACACAGGGCTCTATCTCATGACCCTGAGATCATGACCTGAGCCAAAACTAAGAATCGGACTCTTAACTGACTGAGCCACCCAGGCGCCCCCACTATTTTTAATGATACCAGAGAGACAAGATGTCTACAAAATTGTGAAGAAGTAAGCCATTCTTCAGTCTAAGGGCATTGACTTTTAGAATATTCTCAATACTGATAGTATCGATTATTTTTGTTTCATGCTCTAACCTGAATTATTTATGTCTAGCAAAGTCAAGTCTTTGGTACATGTTGAATTGGATGGGAAAATTAGATTGATGAACTCAAATTCACTACAGTAAGTCATACATATGCACATGCAACACATACTGTACATTCAAATTTTATGGCCTTCTGAGCATGAATCAATAAAAAGGAAAAACTTATGCAGAAGCCAAACGTAATGTTATGGGTAGGTGCTGCATCACATTAGCTCTTCAGATATTTCCTAATTATTTTAAGTCTCCTCTTGAATAAAACTCCTCTTATCAAAGTCGAACATAACTTGGCTAGTGGTACAGTGTGTGGTACAGTAGGAGAAGCTCTAGGTAACCATGACAGTCTTCTAAAGTTAATTTTCTAAAAGAGTAAATAATTTTAAATTTAACCACTGACATGTTATAGATATAATGCAAAGCTTATTACAATTTTAACATATAAACTTGTGACTTCAAAGAAATTTCCCGACTATCACAGTCCATCTTAGAAGATTTCTCTCTTTTTAATCATTAGAGGCACTTCAGTGAACCAGTTGCCAAGCAAGTATCTGAATTGTTCTCCATTGAAAGTAGCTGGTATGGCTGACATATTTTGATTTAAAGTGACTCCCTTTCTGAAAAGAACTTGTTTGCTTTTCATTTTAACCCAAACGTTTAGAATGATTTGAATCTGTGTTTTCCAATAGATATATTAAAATGCCATTAGGAAAGGATGATCAAATAATTTATCACAACTTGTATTTTCAGCAGATTAACAACTACGTAAGGTTTTAAGAAAAAAGAAATATGAAATATTTATTTAGGCAAGGTAGAATGTCAGTAATTCTGTGGAACATTCTGATTCTCTCCCCATCACAAACATGCATACGTATGTACTATTAATAAGGGTAGTCATATGGCACTGAATAACTAAAGGATTTTATAAAAAATAATGATAATCTCTGGGGCGCCTGAGTGGGTCAGTGGGTTAAGCAACCGACTCTTGATTTCGGCTCAGGTCATGATCTCAGGGTTGTGAGATGGAGCCCTGTGTTGGACTCCATGCAGAACGTGCAGCCTGCTTAAGATTCTCTCTCCATCTCCCTCTGCCCCTCCTCCTGCTCGCACTCTCTCTCTCTCTCTCTCTCTCTCACACACACACACACACACACACACACACACACACACACACACAATATTGATAATCTCATGAAATGGATGAAGTAGGAAGTATAACTAACTGTTCAGTTTGGAAGGTAAAGGTACCTAGGATTCGCTGGTGGGTAGCAACATTTTTGTCCAATGTGAAATGTTTCATAAATGGATTCTTTCAAGAGAGTTAAGTTTGCCAAGTTGTGTAGCTAGCTATACACAGGCCCTTTAGTCTGACGCACCCCAGGTGCAATTTGGGCTCTTCTCTTACAGCCCTTGGTTCCCTCACTATATACAGGAGTTTTAGGGCTAAGAATATTTCAAAAGCCTAGCATAGTGCCTTGACCTAGAAACTACTTATTACATTTAAATCTTTTTTTACCTCTCTATTTCACTCTTACTACATTTGGTTAATTTACTACTAGTTTGATAGTAATAATGCCACTGGCCAAAAAGATTTATAATGAAATTATGCCACTGCTCTCCTTCATTGTAAGTGGAACATGTTCAACTAGTTCAAATAATCAAAAAGATTTACTGCTACACATTTGTGTGTAGTAATGCTTTTTCACTGTGAGTTTTTCTTGTTTTTATCTGAGGTCTCTGCCTGTATTGAGTCAATTTTATTATCATTACCAGTACTCTCAATCTTTTGGCAACATCTTGGTAGGCTCGGGGAGGGCAGCCAACCAGCAAAAAGAGCAAAGACTGAAACAGGAGTTGGTGGGGAGGGTTGAGGGAGGAGGGGCCAGGAGTTCAGCCAACCAGTCAGCCAAGGGGACGCAGCTAGTTCCAAGAGGTCAGGCATCAGTCAGCCAATGTTTGATAAACAAATGAACTCAGCTACTAGCTTCAGTCAGCTTCATTCTACTGAGTTCCATCTTGGGAGAGAGTTCACCTGATTCTTTCTTGAGTTCCAGAGGGCCTTCCAACTAATCACTGTGTTCTGGAGCCAAATTTTGAAGAGCATTACATATATGGCAAAAATTATGTCCTTTTCATCTGTGTGGGGAAGATAAAAATATGAAACAAAATTCAAAGACATTATCCTATTTGCCAAATATCCTGATCAATAATGGTGTAATTCTAAGTCTCACAGGACAAAACATATGGTTGAATTTTTCATTATTTTCATGTATTCTTTTTAATTGGCTTCTTTATGTTTTGAAATAGTTTAAAATTTACATTCAATTTGCCTGACAGTCCTCCTGGAGTCCTCTCCCAAAGTTATTCCATATTCTAGAGTCTCTAACACAGTACTTCATTTGTTCTATCTCACTCTCTTCCCTGAAAACAAAATTTTCCTACATTGTCATCATACAGGTCTCTCAATCCAGAAATCAGTGTTGATGTAACATTGTCATTCAGTTTCACCAACTGTCTCATTAATGTCTCTTTTTCATTACTTGTCAAGGGTCTTATTCAGAAAGGCGTGGTGCAATTAACTGTCATGTCTCATCAATTTTCTTGAATTACTCCTCAGTCTTTCTTTGCCTCTCATATCCTTCAAAGTCTTGATGAATGCAATCATTTCATTCTACCAGGTGACCTCAACCTGTGTCCCACTGATGTTTCCTCATGACCAGATGTTTCCTCAGGCCACACTTTTTTGGCAGAA
>NC_048222.1:125173732-125175854 GCF_002007445.2 Ailuropoda melanoleuca
ACAGGCCCACAAGATACTCCCTGGCCTGGTCCTGGCTTCCCTCTTGGCTCAGTGCTTGACTTGCTTCCGCCCCCATTACTCCATCAGTCCTGGGACCCTCTCAAGCTCCTTCCCTCCCCTGTGTCCTCTGGCCTCCCCAAGCCTGGCTCTGCCCATCCCTCAGTCTGCAGTTCAAACCACCTTNCTTCCCTCCCCAGCGTCCTCTGGCCTCCCCAAGCCTGGCTCTGCCCATCCCTCAGTCTGCAGTTCACACCACCTCCTCAAGCCTTGCCTGGCCACCTCATCAAAAGTGCCCCCTTCAGTTCCCGCTCACCATGTTTCCTAGGTTCTCTCAGAACTTGCCAGTCTTTGAAATACTCATGCACTTAGTCATTGTCCACCCTCTCATAGAACACATGTCCTCCGAGAGCTGAGACCGCACCTGCCCTGTTCACGCTATACCCCCAGCATCAGCACAGTTCGCACTTGGTAGATACCTTTTGAGTGAATGTCCAGGGCAAGAAGAAGGAATTAACAACATTGCTGACAGTCTTTGTTGCTAGGAGAAAGAAATTGTATCTCTTGCCACTCCAGAATTTTCTATAGTGAATATTAAAGACAATAATCATTTTTTTTAAGTTGGTTATTTTTAGGGGCACCTGGGTGGCTCAGTTGGTTAAGCATCTGCCTTTGGCTCAGGTCATGATCTCAGGGTCCTGGGATCAAGCCCTGCATCTGGATCCCTGCTCAGCAGGGAGTCTGTTTCTCCCTCTGTCCCTCCCCCCACCCGCCATCCCTGCTCCTGTGTGTGCATGTGTGCTTTCTCTCTTTCAAATAAATAAATAAAATCTTAAAAAAAAAAAAGTCAGCTATTTTTAAAGAGTGGGGTGAGGATAGGCATTTGGCCATTAGAAGCCCTGGTGATCCTGGCATACCACTTTGCAACATGGTGACTGCTGAGGCCCATCCTGCCCAGGGCATGTGCTGAGACTTGAAGGCTTCCCCTCTGCGTCGAGTGTGAACATGTCGTTGTGCAATGAGAATTCTAGGTGTTTTCACTGGTAAGTGAGGCTGCAAGTAGATTACCAAATCCCTCACTCCTGTCCAACTGGCACTGGGTGCGTGGGCACTGCTCAGACTGGGCACAACCACCCAGGGTTCCCAGCAGCCCTCAGGGAGTTGCAGGTTGTGGGAGCGATGCATTTTGTGGGGGAAGAAGAGGTGGCTAGAGGAGCAGGGTAACAAGGGTGGAGACAGACCACCCACCCACAGAACTGGAAGTAATCTTAGAATGTCATCTCGAATCATCCACCCACACATTGAGCCACCAACCTCTCCCAGCATTGTCCTGGGGCAGCAGGGAGGAAAAGTACATCCCCCTATAAATCCCACAAAGTCAGTCCCAGATGACTGCCCAAGGTTCGGGGTGGAGGCTTGCAGAACTGGACAATGGGATGAAAGATTGAAGATTTTTAAATTGATAATCATCTTTCTATTGAGGATGTCTGTCCTAGCATCCCTGTAACTTTTTATTTTTATTTAATCGCCCCAGATCCTCTCAGGTAGCATAGAATGACTTGGTGCCAGGCTGGCCCCACGAGTCTCAAATCTCTAAGCATGACTGAACTTCCTCAGGTAACTGACCAGGTAGACTGACAACTTGGAACTCAGGGGTCAAAGGGAACTGTCTGCGTTCTAACTCTAAGGTTACAGATAGAAGGAGGAGTAAAATGAAAAGCACCCACCCTCTTTCAAACATCATGGGATCATTCTCAGGTATTAAATATGAACTATTTCTGGTGTGTCTTACAACTATTTGGGGGTGTTCATAGAATTCACATCATAGAGCTCAGGCATTTAGTGCAACTCCCCCAGTTTCTAATGAGGAAAAGGGACGGTATAGGGCCTGTCCTGTGCTCTGGGGTTCCACAGCTACTCCCTCCTGCTGATTAGACTAACCTGTGTTCCCATTCAGCAGAAGCAAATTTGAAACCCGAATCAAGGATTTGTCTGGGGTCCCCAAGAATCTGGCCAGTCAAGCCAAGGAGAAGACACCAAACCATCGCGTTTTGAGTCCCGAGAATATAACCCTTTGTCTTATACGCACTTCTCTGCTTTTAAAAATGACTTCAAGGGGAGCCTG
>NC_048222.1:125176474-125220528 GCF_002007445.2 Ailuropoda melanoleuca
TAAGTAAATGGATATATATAATATGAATATATATAAATATATAATTTTTTCCCTTTCTCATAGGTCCTTCAATAGTCACTATTATTTCTTTTTCTAAAAAAGATTTTTTATTTTTTTAATTGAGAGAATGAGCGCAAGTGTGAGAGAGAGAGAAGCAGAGGGGCAGAGGGAGAGGGAGAAGCAGGCTCCCTGATGAGCAGGGAGCCCAATGGCATGATCCTACAACACTGGAATCGTGACCTGAGCTGAAGGCAGACACTTAACTGATTGAGCCACCCAGGTGTCCCACTTTGTTTCTTAATATGACATACCATTTGATATTCATTTAACACATATTCACACACAAAGAACAGATGTTCAGGATACTAAGTGGTAAAACCCTAGATCTGGCACTCTAATAGATGAAGTTTCCATTATTTCTTATTTTCCTTCATCTTGATAATCCCTATATGATGTTTTTCCTTCTTCCTTACTATACATGTTCTTCTCCGCATTCTTGCTTTTGGACAAAGACCACATATTTAAAAGAGAAACTTATCCTGATTAGAAATAATTTATTAGCATGACATCTGCTTATAGCCTAAATTTAGATATACATCTAGAAAGATATATAATAAAAACACAATGCTTAGGCACAGTTAGCTTAATGATATTGATAATTATATAACTCTGTGTGATATAGAAAATATTATACATGTTATATGAGTCTAGTAAGAATAGAAAAATAAGTTACTACTGAATGAGAAGCTTAATGTTATATCTAGGGCCATGAGGTGGAGAAACCAAGTAGGGAACATTTAGTAAGCTGTGAGAGAGTAGCTTGCTACCTGACCCTTTTGGTAAGAGATTTTATCAGAGTTGCTAGGATGACCTGATAAGGCATAAAATCACTGAAAGAAATTAGGTGCTATTTTTAATATTATCCTCATCCATGCATTTGCCTTTTTCTGAAAATCAAGCATATCCTTTTATATGTTACCACTGTAGCAAAATGATTCTCTGAACCACTATTGTATGATATAATCCATTAACTGGCTCTTCCAAACTTGAACTCAGTTCCTGGTAACAATCCATTGTTATAATTATAACAGTCTATACAACAGAGACCAAATGCATTAGCATCAGTAGTCTCAGTAATCTTTTGTTGGCCTAACTTCATTGGCCCACACGCAGGGTAACTGAGGGCTAATTTCACAGAAAAATTTAGGAATAGTCAAAATTTCCTGAATTGTTTTTTGAACTTATCTTGGAATTGAAACATTAAGGAGACTGGAAGACTGTAAGTGAATTGGGATAGAAAAGATCATCTATAAAATTAAGACATATCTACCTATATCTACTTAATTGTCTTCGTATTATGATTATGTTAGGGAATAAACAAGTTATATGAAAAATGGTATTTTAATGTAAAAATGTATTCCAAACTTGGTTTCAGTGTGCCTTTTTTAAATAACTGCTTTTCATATGCTTACATCTACCTCAAAAACTCCAAGTAATATTCCAGTTAAAATGTTGAAAATCCTTGGCTATGCATTTCACATTAATTGTAATTGATGGTCTACAAAATATTTTTATTGGTAGCAAAATTCTCTGTTTTCTCCAATATTGTTTTTTATAGTTTAGCAAAATGGATTCTATTGGCAAAAACATATATGGCCTTCTTTCTAATTTTTTGGATTTCCAGTTAGCTACTTTTATTTCTTCAAGAAGACCTTTCATTTCTTGGCTATGATAATTGGATTTCTTGTCTTGTAACATTTTTTCTTTAGGTAATCTTTAGTTTTATCATCTTTATCTGACTCCTATTTCCTTCCTTTCTCTTCCTCTGTGGGCATGTGTGCACACACATGCCACACTCTACCATTACCATCACCATTACCCTCAATAATAACAATAAAATATGGGGATATATGAAGTATTTTCAAACAATGAATAAAGAGAGCTTGAACACTGGAAGTACTTAATATATGTTTGGATAATAAATAAATAATTTGTCTTACTTCAAATTAATCCATCAATAGCCATCTAACTTAGGCTTACTTAGATTTCTTAGAGCTTTATTTCTTTATCTATAAAATAGTGGGAATTGTCCTTTGATTCCTTCCTAGTCACAAGGTTGTTGTGAGGGCCAAATAAAATAGTGAGAAACATTTTGAAAATTGTCCAGTGTTATTTAAAGCTAATTTTTATCATTATCATAATTATAAGAAAAAAATTTAGTCCTACTCATAGTAGGCCCATATGTAACTGTGAGTGGGTAATAACTTGCCTAATATGAAAGCAAGACCAAAGATTGTATTTTAATTCCTGATGGCTTCTAATTTATAGTGATTTAAATGTAAAGTTTTAAAATGTAGCGGGGGTGCTTTCCTGGCTCAGTTGGTAGAGCATGTGACTCTTGATCTAGGAGTGGTAAATTCAAACCCCACTTTGGGCATAGAGTTTACTTAAAAATAAAATGTATAAGAAAATGGTTTGAAATAAAAGATGTATTTTATAACATGAATTTTAGAATAACGCTGGAGACTTTGAGATAAAATAATTCTTCATGATTTATCTCAAAGGTCACAGTTTCTAAAAATAGTTTTAAAACTTTATTTTATATATACATCTATAACTGAAAATGTGGAATTGTGGTCAATAGCAGTTTCATTCTGGATTATATTATTTTTTATTTTAAGGGCAATTTTCTAGATGAGTGGTGCTCACAAAGCACATGAAATTGGCAACAAAGAAATCAAGGGAAATAGGAAGGAAAATGGAAAATTTGATTCAAGATACTATTGACTAAAAAAGACGACTTATTACTTTAAGTTTGTTTTGAGCTCTTGCTCTTCTTGGATTAACAAGTTAGAATTTTCTATGCTTCTGTGTTTAAATGACAATTACTAATATTTCCTCTACTTAGTAGCATTAGAATTTAAAACAGTTCATCTGGGGTATTATTACATTTTTAATAAGGAAAAATTTTTTATCATCTGAGCTGCAGGCAGATGCTTAACTCACTGAGCCACCCAGGAGTCCCCATATTATTTAAAAATAATGAGTATGTTATCATTTTAAAGGCATTAAAACTGTTGAGCATTTCAAATGAAACCTGTTGTTTATTTCATATTTTTAAAAATCCTCTCGAGATTTCTATCTGAAGACCTCAGACTTTCTACAGAGGCATGTATACCATTTCCAAATTCACAAAAAAAGAGATTAAAATAAATGTCCTGTTTTTTATTACAACTGATGACATGTAAGCAGACATATTCATTATTCTAGAAAGTTATAAAATTGTAAGAATGCCATTGGAAAATCTGTTATAAGAAATATTAAACACTATAAGATCACTTTCTCTTCTGACCATCCTATCTCCTTTCTCTCTTTGGTGTTCTGATTACTACAGGAAAGGTCTGTAAATTAGGCTTTGATTTTCTATAGAGGATTTCCTTAAACTGATGTTATCCAGAATGACAATCTTGGGTTTTTATTTGGAGTCCTTAGACTGTTTACATTTAAAATATATGGGTTTAAACCTACCATGTAATTTTTTTGTTCTCTATTTGCCCTATCTGGTCTATGTCATTTCTTGTCTCCTTTCCCCCTTCTTTTTGGATTAAGTATTTATTGCTGCTGTTGTTGTTGTTATTCCATTCTTTCCTCTTCTTTTGGCTGAGCATCATACACTCTCTAGCTATTCTTTTTGTTCTTGCTGATGAGTGTACAAGAAACACTGTGACCTATATAAATTCAGGTTTTGGGCAATGTGAGGACCTCAGAACATCTGAAGTCCATTTGTACCTCCTACCTTTTGTTTTATTCTTTTCTTGTATTTTAATTCTCTCTAGTAACTCAAATTCCACAACTTATTAGTATCATGGTTTTACATGACCAGTATTCATTTGTAATTACCAAATATTTACCCTTTTTATTGTTTTGTATTCCTTTCTTCATCTCTGTGCTTCCAGTTGTGATTCACTTTCCTTCTAATTGAAGAACTTTAATATTTGCTTTAGTACATCTCTTCTGGTACTGAACCCTCTCAAAAGGTTTTGTTGCTGTTGTTATCTAAAATGTCTTTTCCCTCTTTTCTTCTCCAACCGAATTTTGAAAATATTCAAACCTAGAGAAAATTCTAAAATAGTACAACAAAATATATCCGTCACCTAGGTTGACCTATTTTTAACATTTTGCTGCATTTTCTTTCTTTCTCTACGAATGTTTGTCTGTTGGTCTGTCTTATCCGCCTGTGCTTTTGTTCTTCTTGCTGAACCATTTGAAATTAATTTGCAGATATTATGACATTTCACTCTGACTATTTTAGCTTGCATATCCTAAGAGTAAGGACAGTCTCTTTCATAACGATAGCATTGATATAACCAAGAATATTAACTATTTTTAGCATTGATTCAGTAATATAGTTTAAAATATAGTCCATTCTACAATTTCTGTAATTTTTCCAAAAATGTTCCAATTAGAATATAACC
This sequence comes from Ailuropoda melanoleuca, assembly GCF_002007445.2. NCBI lineage: Eukaryota > Metazoa > Chordata > Mammalia > Carnivora > Ursidae > Ailuropoda > Ailuropoda melanoleuca. The sequence goes on from NC_048222.1 coordinate 125,180,950, forward strand.
AGTGTTGGTAAATTACATTTGTTTTTCATGTACCTACTTTCTTTTAATTTGGAACAATGATCTACCTTTGTATGTCTTTTGTGACTTTGTCATTTAAAAAAGTTAGATGTCTTATAAAAGTCTTATATTTTGGACTTGAAGAATTGTATCCTAATGGTTAGATTCAGATTAACGAGTTTTGTCAAGAATTTTGCAATAAATAAGTAATACTGTGTACTTCTTGGTATTACGTCAGCATTCCTTCATTCCATTTTTTGGTGACCCTGAGTTTGATAAATTGGTTAAAATAGTGCTTTCCAGCTCTTTCAAGTGTAAAAGCAACTCATTAAGTTAAATGTAAGATAATATGTTGAAATTTTTGTCTTCTGTTTCCCAACATAATTTCATTGAGTGGCATTAACATGCTTTGATGATCCTTTACTAAATTCATTTTTACCATTTTTCTATCATTTAATGGATTCATGGATTTAAAAAAGTATGCTGTGGGGGCGCCTGGGTGGCACAGCGGTTAAGCGTCTGCCTTCGGCTCAGGGCGTGATCCCGGCGTTATGGGATCGAGCCCCACGTCAGGCTCCTCTGCTATGAGCCTGCTTCTTCCTCTCCCACTCCCCCTGCTTGTGTTCCCTCTCTCGCTGGCTGTCTCTATCTCTGTTGAATAAATAATAAAATCTTTAAAAAAAAAAAAGTATGCTGTGATGTAATATTATACATTTTCTTTTCTAATGCTGAAGAAATGTCCCATATTTGTCTAGCAAAATAATACAGTAGAGTATATACATCCCCATTTTGAAGATCTACTTGCTATTTTGATAAAAACTTAGTATTTTCTACATTTATCTAATAGTAAAGAGTCTGGTGAGTGTGGAGGTATCTTACTGTGGATTTCACTTGCGTCTCTCTGATGGAAATGAAATTGAGCACTTTTTAGTATGAAAAATACCAATTTGGATATTCTCTTTTGTCAAGTCGTTTGTACCATTTTTTGTTGTTATCTGCCTTTTTCTTATTGATTTGTAGGAATTCCTTATATAGTCTGTGTGCAAGTTTGTCGTTAGATATATGCATTGCAACTATCTTCCATTTTTTTGTTGTTTATTTATTTTTACTGTCTTAATATTTTCTTTTGATAAATACAAGTGTCTAAATGCCAAATGTTAGCTGAATATAGAGCAAACAGATCTCTTACATTGCTGGTAGGAGTATAAATTTATACAACCATTTTTGAAAACTTTGGCACTGTTTACCAAAATGAAGCTGTAAATACTCTGTGACACATTCTAATCCTAGGTATAAACTTGAAAGAAATGCATATATATATTTTACCAAAGGGTATATGAAAACTGTTTGGAATGGACCAAAATATCAGCCTCACTTCTCTGGGTTTTCCTTTTTTCTCCCCTATAATCATGGCCCCTCAAGTTGCTAATGCATGAGTAGTGGTCCAGTATTTCCAAACAGATTTAAAATGCTTTCCAGTTTTTCTAGTTACTCTTGGCAGAGGATTCGTCTGCAGCACACTACTCGGCTATTATCAGAAGCAGTAATCATAAAGTGGATATTATGTATGTTTCACATATCTAGTCCTAAATCATTAAGTAGAATCATTAAGCTAGAGTCAGAAATAAAGCAGCTTTTATTGCTGTAAGTCTGTAGATATAAATGCAGAGTTTCTGAGTTCTGACTTAATTTACATGTGCCTTTTGTATATCAGCACTAATAAAAAACTGGGTTGTCAGGATTTCCTGACAACTTCTAGGAATTCCATGTCAACTTCTGTCCTGTATGATTTTTTGCAGCATCGACTTGATGGTGGGTCTGTGATCTCTGGGAGTGTGTGTCACTGCTATTATGTACCCACTATTCCAGCAGTTCAGTGTTCTAACTTGAAAGCAAGATCTTTGGTATCTGGGCACCTGGGTGGCTCCGTCAATTCAGGGTCTGCCTTCAGCTCAGGTCATGGTCCCAGGGTCCTAGGATCCAGCCCCACATGGGGCTCCTTGTTCAGTGGGAAGCCTGCTTCTCCCTCTGCCTGCAGCTCCCCCTGCTTGTGCTCTCTCTCTCTCTGGCAAATAAATAAATAAAATCTTAAAAAAAAAATAAGCTTTGGTCTCATTGTTCCATTCTAGCTGTGTTGACCATTTTCCCAATGTGACACCAAAAGGGCCATTTCAGATAAGTTTGTCAACACAGTAATTTCCAGAATATTGATGTTAATTAATACATATATGTAACAAGTAACAGATATTATGATTAGTACCAAAAATATTCAGCAATTAAACATATTCCATTGAAGTCTCTAGGAGAAGCATAAACAAACATTTTACTTTCCTTGAAACAGAACATTTTTGTCTCTTGAGATTTAGGAAAATAAGGTTCTTATATTTTTCAATGTTTTATAATCTTCTGATTTGCTTTGAGAAGAAAATTTTGGGATTCCCCAGTGTGCCTTTTAAATTTTAAAATGTTGAAGTCAATTGGGCTGGAAGAAGAGCAAACATCAAATCCTGCTGAAATGAGTCTTGCCAAGGGATGGTCTGGATGACCTAATATGGGGTTTTGCCATCACTAACACCTAAGACTTGAGGGACTTTTAGATTAACTACACTGGAGCAGATACATAGCTGTCTTCATTGGAAACTCCTGTGTCTGGTGAGGTATAAGGTCACATAGTTACCTCATCAAGTAGTGTTTCACAAAGGGAAGGAGGAGCATTGCAGTGTGGGCCAACAATGATCTAAAATAAAGGCTAATCATTATCTACCACTAGGAAGACCTATTACATTAAAACTTAGATACAGATAAATTCACCAAATTCTCTGTTCTTCTCTTTGGTACAATACTAAGTGTGTTAAAATGTATTTGCAACTCACTTGGCAAAACTAGGGAAATAGGAACTTTCACAGATGAAGAGTAATTTGTACAGCCCCACAAATGGTCACTTGACGAGGAAGTAACCTCCCTCTATAACATCTGGGATGTTATGTGGAATGAAACATAATGCTCTTGACCATTGGTTCTATTTTCAAGTGGGAGTGGACTAAATAATCTTCTCTGCGTGGGAAATAGGATGAGATTAGGAGTCAAAAGTCCAATAGCCATTTGAGGCTACATGATTAGATTGATTTTTGAATTGTGCCAAAGTATTACAGTTATTTTTCACTCTTTTGTACTTGATGGATTTGATGGATTATCTATCTTGTCTTAAAAAAATATCCATATCTCACAATTTGCAATGCTGACAAAATCCCATATCTTACAAAGATCAAGTTCTCTGCTTTTTCTTTAAAGAATATACGTGATCAGGGGTGCCTGGGTGGCTCAGTCGTTGAGCATCTGCCTTCGGCTCAGGGTGTGATCCCGGCATTATGGGATCAAGCCCCGCATTGGGCTCCTCCACTGTGAGCCTGCTTCTTCCTCTCCCACTCCCCCTGCTTGTGTTCCCTCTCTCTCTGGCTGTCTCTCTCTCTCTGTCAAATAAATAAATAAAATCTTTAAAAAAAAAGAATATATGTGATCAGAACACTTTTCAGTAGTCTGTCTTTAGTATCAAATGATATACTGGAGGACAGTATGCCACATTTTTTGCAACATGAAAAACAAAGACAGCTATGACCCTTCAATTTACATTTTTGCAGTCATGGAGCAGCTTGCAGGGTTCTGTCCAATCTTTCCTCAGTTATCTAATGTGATCAGCTAATTTTAAAATGTTGATTTAATCATTGTCCCTGTATTCCATGAATGGTGATATGATAATTTATGTTATATGTCTAGCAATTGATACCTGTCTAGCTAGCCGGCTATCGATGTATATGCAAATCTTACTTACAAGTGTATTTTCTTCATACAAACTTACAGTGCTATAAATAGGACTTTTAAATAAATCTTATGTAATGGGATTTAAATGAATGTTATTCCTGACAAAAGAATCCACCTTGGGAGGTTTATGTATATATTATGGTCTTTCCTTAATACATACCTATAGCCTTCTCTTAGAATTATCTTTAGAGACATCTTATGAGATTCTTTTTAGAATGAAGTTTAACATCCTATAGTCACATATATTTCACATCTAAAATAGTATTGGATTAGTTTGCTAGAGCTGCCATTACAAAGTACCACATGCTGGGTGACTTTATAGCGAAAATTCATTTTCTCAGAGCTCTGGAGGCTACAACCCTGGTATTGGCAGGGTAAGTATGTTCTAAGGTTTTCTGTCTTCTGGCTTGTAGATGGCTCTCTCCTCCTTCCCTGACATGGTCCTCCCTCTGTATATGTCTGTTTCCAAATCTCTTTGTACAAGGACATCAGTCCTGTTGGATTAGATCCATCTAAATAACTTCATTTTAACTTAATTACCTCTCTGCCACTACCGGCTGCTTGTGCATGCTCTCTCTCTCTGTGTCTAATAAGTATATAAAATCTTTAAAAAAAATAAAAATAATAAAAGGATTCAGTGAAGACTGAAACATTTATTTCAAAAATCAACACAATGTGTATTTGCGTTTTCCTGTTATTGTAGCTATTATTACCAACTATTGGAATTAAAGCTTTAAGAAAATAACTCTTCATTCTTTTTCAGAATTTCTATCCAGACACTAAGAATCTGCTAGAAAATATTTGTCCTTTTAACTAGTTTTTTGTTTAGTAGAAGTCAGAATAACTTCTGAATATTGAAAATATCATATGTTCTTAATTTTGCTTCCTTTTAGGTTATGACACAGCTTTATTTCCTCTGTTCTTTTAATCTACTATTGAAAGTAATTCTGAATATTTTTATTATAATAATTATCCTTTACTTATTCTCTACGGTTTCAACAAACTCTTTGTATTATCACAAAACAAAACAAAACACCTGACTTTTCTTCTAAGAAGCTTCTGCTTGTGTAAAATTAAAGTGTAGTGGGCCTAGAGGGTGGATGAAGGGAGGTGGTAAGGAGAGCAAAAAAAGAGAGCTGTGAAACATGATTTATTTCTCATAAGATTTTTCCAACTCTCATAGCCTAATTTTCCATACTTCTGTTTCATCTTACCTGCCAGGATGTCTGCTGATGGGAGTGTGGAAACAAGTAGAACCCAGATAGAGGTATATATAAGTTGATAATTTTGAAAGCTTTTAAATGATGTGACTAAAAATGGAAATTTCTGCCAACCTCACACCTTAGCCTGATTCCATAATTTCTTATTATATTTAGCTTGGTAGGCATGAAAAAATACCATCTCTGCCCAGTGCAGTGATACCAGCTCCCAGAGTGTGTGCTACTTTAGATGAATATAATATACAAACGATATTGCCAAATGTACTCCTCAAAAATGGGAACAGAGTACTTCCAAGAGAGATGCAATCTTAGTTTTATTAACAACAACCTGGATAAGTGGGGATGTAGAAAACTGAAGTCCATTTGCAATTGATCTTTAAGGCCCTAACCTAAGGAAAAATAATCTTATACAGGCACATTGAATTAATAACTGAATTATAAGTGTCATTGCACTTTAAAAATGATATGACATCATCATAGTACTATAAGAATCAATTGCTCATGTGTCCTATTATAATAAATAGACATTAACTTCACAATAACTATAATTTTCTTTTAACTTGGTTGTGAAACACCAATATTTAAATATTGAAGTCATTTCAAAGGCATAGCTGCCTTTCCTAGTGCCATAGTAAGCATCCTTACAATATTTTCATTTTGCTTTGTTCATACAGGGAGAAGCAAAAAAAAAAAAAAGAAAAGAAAAAAAGAAAAACAAAGAAAGGAACAAAAGAAAAAGAAAACTATCTAATCGTGTTTTGAAAACAGAGATGTATGAAGTCCTCATTTCTAATTTTGGCCAGTCTGTTGAATGGAATTATCTGTTCCCTCTACTTTCATTTTGAGAATCTCTGATTATATTTTTATGCAGAAATATTAAGAAAACATCAGCACCAAGAGTGCCTGGGTAGCTCAGTCCTCTGAGCGTCAGACTCTTGATTTTGGCCAGGTCATGATCTCAGGGTCCTGAGATGGAGCCCCAGATGGGGCTGCGTGCTCAGTGGGGAGTCTGCTTGTCCCTCTCCCTCCCTTTCTGCCCCTCCCCCCACTCACTCACTTGTGCACTCTATCTAAAATTAATAAATAAATAAGATCTAAAAAAAAAAAAGAGAGAAAACAGCACCATTCAGCATAATGCAGAGAAGGAATATGTACCATATGCAATAACACCTGTACTATTTTCAGAAGGAAAAATGGGTATAAATTAGATTTTTTTTTTTAACAATTGGGAGTTTTTTGTTTTTTGTTTTTTTTAAGATTTTATTTATTTATTCGATAGAGATAGAGACAGCCAGAGAGAGAGGGAACACAAGCAGGGGGAGTGGGAGAGGAAGAAGCAGGCTCATAGTGGAGGAGGCCTGATGTGGGGCTCGATCCCATAACGCAGGGATCACGCCCTGAGCCGAAGGCAGACGCTTTAACCGCTGTGCCACCCAGGCGCCCCTGTTTTTTTTTTTTTAAGATTTTATTTAGGGTGGAGAGAGAGTGAGCGCACAGTCGGGTGAGGGGCAGAGGGAGAAGTAGGCTATCTGCTGAGCAGGGAGCCCCATTTGGGGCTCAATCCCAGGACCCCAAGATCATGACCCGAGCCGAAGGGAGACACTTAACTGACTGAGCCACCCAGGCGTCCATCAATGAGATTTGTGAACAGATTAACTTTATACAATAGACCTGACGTTTATAATTTAATAGCACTTTTTCATTTAAAAGGGAAAGCAAAGGGGTGCCTGGGTGGCTCAGTCAGTTAAGCCTCTGACTCTTGGTTTCAGCTCAGGTCATGATCTCAGGGTCATGAGATTGAACCCCTGGGTGGGGCTCTGCGTTCAGCTGGGAGTCTGCTTGAAGATTCTCTTCCTCTGCCCCTCCCTCCAATCTCCTGTGCATGCACATGGGCATTCTCTCACTCTCTCAAAAAAATAAATCTTTAAAAAAATAAAAGGGAAAGAAAAATCTATATATAGAAGACAATACTGTGATCTTTTTAGTCTTTGCAGATTATTATTATTCCTTGCTGACTCAGATAAGGTATTTTAAACATTCAGTATAAGGCTAACTATCATTCATGGTGATTTCTTTTTAGATTACTCTGGCTATTCTGTGTCCTTTTCTACATGAATTCAGGATCAGCTCGTCCACTTACAAATAAAAAGCAGTTGGAATTTTGATATGGATTACCTTGAATCTGCAAATCCTGATATTTGGGGAGTGTTGCCATCTTAAAAATATTAAACTCTTCTAATTTATATATAAGGGAGCTCTTTCCATTTACTTAGATTACTTTTAATTTCTTTAAATAAAAGATTTACTTTTATTTATCACATCAGCTGTAAATATTTTTGACAAATTCCTTGGGAAGTAACGAAAGGCTTTAGAAATAAGATTGCATGGGCCTCCTGGGTGGCTCAGTTGGAAGTGGCTGCCTTTGGCTCAGGTCATGATCCAGGGTCCTGGGATTGAGTCTAGTATTGGGCTCTTTGCTCAGTGCGGAGTCTGCTTCTCCTTCTCCCTCTATTCCTCCCCCTGCTCTTCCTCTCTCTAATAAATAAAATCTTTTTTTAAAAAAAGTGAGGTAGTCAGTTCCAATAAATGAAATAAAGACAAACCTTTGTGCTGGTCTTCTAGGGAGTCATCGGGTCAGAACAGATAATTGTAATTCTTTGTGATTGAGGTCCATTCTCTTCTCTCAGGCACTGGGAACTTCAATACTGGTTAATTCCAAGGTATGAAAAGTTGATTCTGACCTCTTTTGCCCATTTTTAAAAATTGCTTATGGGGAGGCAGAATTTTCAGTTCCTTATTCTGCAGTTTTTGCTGATGTGCTGACATCACTGTTTGCTAATTTTTATTAAAAAGAGTCTTTACCCTTTGATAAAGGGTAATTGATTAACAAATTGATAATCTTATTTTCTTAGATATTTTATTAATTGATGAAAACTTTCTTTCCAACAGTCTTTTTTTAAAAGATTTTATTTATTTATTTGAAAGAGGGAGAATGAACAGTGGGGAGGGGCACAGGGAGGGAAAAGGAGAAGCAGACTCCCTGCTGAGCAGGAAGCCTGGTGGAGCTGGATCCCAGGACCCTGGGATCCTGACATGAGCTGAAGGCAGACGCTTAACCGACTGAGCCACCCAGGCGCCCCTTTGACAGTCTCTTGTATTATTAGCCATTCTGATAAGATTTATATGTGTTTGTCCAACCTCTATTTATTCACCAAACATGAAGTGATTGCATATTATATGTGAGGCACATATCTCACCAGACACAGGATATATAATTAAGTAACCTGAAGTCTAAATAGCACAATCATTTATACATTTTTGCCACTAGATACTGATATCACATTTTTCTAATCTGAATAAATTTACCCACTAAGTCATTCAAATAAAATAACAAGATTAATTTAGCACCTGGGTATTTCTAATGTTGAAAGCGTAGTCCTATTAGGGTATAGAACAAGCGTTCTTAAAACCAGACATTCTCCTTTAGTTTGTTTAACTTGGACCAAAGACCTCCTAGCCTGAATGACATGCTTCATTCCAACTTTTAAACTGTCGACTGAGTTAAGATGTGTTGATGAATATTAATATCTCTCACTAAAAGCTGTGACATTGAGACATTCCTGTTGTCTGCTTGTTCCATCAAATAATGAAAGGTCCTGGTGATTTTCTCCAAAGTGTGGCTGTTGGCACCTGGAGTTGAGGGGCATATTTCCGACAACCTGTGTTATAAACTGCTCTGTTTTGCCATTTCTGGATGGCCTCAGAGGTGCCTTTACTCTATTTCTGCTGCACATGTTTGATACTGTAGACCCCTTTTGAGACTGTCCCAGGGATTATTTATAATGTACTGATGTTACCTTATTAGTACCTGCTCTTTCTGCACAGAAGCGTGAGGTTTGTTGACACTTGTTTTACTGCTGAAACTTTATTTTTGGTGTCTGGTAGACCACTATGGAGTTTCACTACTGAAATGTTGTGGCAACCTGAATGAAAAGTCATCCCATGTTCATTTCCTTATGGGTTCCAAGGGTTTAAATAAGCACCTGAATAAGCTTTAGAACTTGACAGATAATGCAATTTCACAAAGTTATTGCATTCCTGTTTCAATTGGCACTTCTAATACTCTCACAAACAGTTTGTGGGGTTGGTAACTTTGCAGGAGTATTTCAAAAATAGGTCCAAACCTATGGCATGAATGTAAAGTTATAGAAAGGAGAAATATTAAAGCAATTTATTATTAATTTTGGAACAGTGTTCTTTTGGCACTGATAAGTAATTTCCAAAGCTGGTTTTCTCGTGCTTTAGTGACCTACACACAGAAACGACGTAACATGATGGAAACCTTCACTCTGCCTGCTTTGCAGGCAAAGCCTTTTCCTTCAGTTTCTTCAGGAAGAGCTCCAAACTAGGGCACTTTGGGCAGTCCATGGCTCATTTTCTTCTCTTCCCTTTAGACATTTCTGGGCCATCACTTTTCTAGCTTAGGATGGTCTTAACATTTTTAAATCAATGCACACAAACTGAGTTTTAATTTAAAATACATCATGGGGGACAAACTTTAACAAAATTATATTTCCATTCTCTGAGGCCAGTTGTGATTTTTAATTAAAACTTTTCCCCTATAAAAATATAACCAAGACTCTTTTATAGTTTCATTTTGCTTTGGTTATAATACAAACGATAAAACACAAAGGCTGGAGCTATATGCAAAATAAACTGAAACTTTTATAAAACTTAGGGTAGGAAGGTGACATTTCTTGTGTGTGTGTGTGTTCCCATAAATATGTGTGTGTGTGTGTGTATACATATATATGTACAAATTACTCATTGGTATCTATATGCATGCACTGACTGCATATGCATGTATATACACGTATGGATACATACTGTAAATCAATATGTATGTGTATATATATTTATGTATATGTATGCATTGTGTATACATATATATGGATATAAACACATGTATGTATGAAATGGCTAAAATTCAGGAAAAGGTAAGTAGAGTGTAAGTCATCTCATTCATTAATTTATGCAACATTTGTTTTTAATTCCTTAATGCATGCTAGTTATGACACTTAGTGCTGAGATACAAAGTGGCCTATTAAAATGTGGTCTTCCTTTTAGGTTATTTACACTATAGGGGAGGTTACAGACAGGTAAATAGGTATTTGGAATAGCCTGTGCAAACTAATGATAGAGGAAGCAGAATGTACTAGAAGAGGAATCTAAACCACATGAGAAGGCACAGAAGAATTCCTTGAGGAAGTGCTATCTACTGAGACCTGCAAAGTTGAGTCATCCTTAGCTAGACAATGGAAGTGGGTGATGAGAGAAGGTAAAGAGGCAGAGCAGATCAGAAGGGGAAGTATATCTGACGCAAGAGAGCAAATAGCCAGAGGAAGCAGAAGGAAGGTGTAGAAATGATATAGCTGGAGAAATAGACAAGGTCTAGATTATGAAGGTTCTCATAACTTGTGTTAATGAGTTTTAAGTAGGAGAATGAGATGGTCACATTTGAGCATATGGCAAAGAGCTGTACAATGATGAGATTGGAAATCCTAGTAAATACAGCCATCAAGGGATTTAAAAGCATGTGATTAAATATCTAATAGTTCTGAATCTTTTTTGGTCAAGTCTACAGGTTTGCAATAATTAGACCAAGTATGGCTGATCTTGTTTTATCCTGTAAGTTTATAGAATATGTGATAGTGAAGATCACTTAAAATTCCTGGTTGACTTCACTATAAATGATTTATCACTGGTTAAAGACAGTAGTAATATGTCCTCCTCTTGTTAATTGATCCCTCTCTTACTTTAATATGAATAGCAATTAGGCAAACCTAGTTAATAGTAAGTTGTCATAGAGAATATAAGAGAGAATTCTAGGTATACAAAAGTCCATTTAAGGATGAAAATTCAGGTTTTATGTATTTTGGAGTATCAAGAAAACAGGAAAGCCTACTGTGGGACTGGTCAGATTTCCTTACAAAAGGTACCAGTGAAAAAGATCTTCATATTATAAACATCATCAAGCTCCAAGTGGGGGTGGGACTTAAGGAGAAACGGTGATTGCATATGTGATGAAATTTCAGAGAGTTTCCAAAGTTGTTGATGGCTCAAAATACCTGTGCAACTGGATTTCCAGGATTTCTGGAATTTTCACCTTTTATTCACTTCTTTGGGTTGGATTTGACTCTTGAAGCTCATTTTAAAATGCTCTCATATCTCCCTGAAAGAGTCATATATGAATATATGAATTTATTAGCCCTGATTAGTCTGTCAGCCTAGTTGACTGTTGTCCAAGAGATAGTAGGGTTGAGAGGAAACAAGAATCCGAATACATATATTCTGTGTGATAGACGTAGGTTTAGGAAACTTGGAGATTTCAGAAAGGCAGGCTCAAGTTGAGAGCAATAACAGCAGTCTCACTACCTGAGGATGGGAGGAGGGGACCAGGTTCTCGAAATTTAGAAGTGTATTAAAGAGCAATTAGGGAAAAACTTTCACCTTGAAACTGTTAATTGCATACTGGTTCTAAGTACAAATTTAATCAACAGGATTTTAACGCAATTACAACTATCAGGACAATACCTTAAAATTAGCCGTAATGAGATGAGCTTTATACTTAAAGTTTATACAAGCAGTGCTTAGTTGTCTGCCGAGCAGTTTTCCCCCCTTGAGGAAGAAAGCACAAAGGCTCTGGTCCTATCACACACTTAACACCACCTCTGACTGCTTTGGTACCCAAGTAACAACAAGAAGTCAACAGCCAATTAGAACTCAGGACCAGGGCACCACCTGGGTGGCTCAGTCAGTTAAGCATCTGCCTTCAGCTCAGGTCATGATCCCAAGGTCCTGGGGTCCAGCCGCTCAGCTGGGAGTTTGAATCCCCCTCTCCCAGTGCCCCCACTGCTGCCCCCCCCACTCTATGCATGGGCTTTCTTTCTCAATAAATAAATAAAATCTTAAAAACAGAAAACAAAAAAAACCCCTCAGAAGTCATTTAACCCAGTGATATCCAAGGTCAAGGTGAGTGTTCTTACTACTTGTTCACTTGTTCCCTGTGATTAATGAATGATTTGCTCAGAAGGATTCATGAGTAAATGAGCAAATGGAAGAATTGCTTTTTGAGGAACTCTTGCATTGTGTGGAGGAGCTTTTGAGGTCAGCATGGTGCGCTGGACAGAGGAGCGGGAGGGTAAGTCTGGTAGTTGGGGCTCCTCCTTTCAACCTGAAGAGGGCAGAGCCTCTGTTTTAGTAATTAGGGCTCCATGTAAGATTTCCTTGAAAAAGTTCTATTTTTTAAAGAAGAAAAATGAATGAGTCAATTTTTCTCATCTTACCATTAAAACACTGTACACAGAGGGCTTAGCTCAGGGTTACACACAGATTAGAGTAAAACCAGGCTGTGACACTGGATGGCTTGTTTTCTAACCACATGTCCTTTACATTCTACAATACGGTCAATGCATGTGGGTATCAGCTTTTTAATTAAGAAAATTTGTTACCCTGCAATACAGAAAGCATGCTTTCTCAATCATTTTTGCTTATTCAGTCATCTCTTTTAATTTCCAAAATTCATGGCTAATGCTAACTAATACAGTGGATGACTTATGATGTATTTGGTGTGAATTAAAAGTAAGCCCTGTCCCCCCTTTTTTATGGCATCTCTAATTCTCATTTGTGGATGACTCATGGATATGAATGAGACTGCTTTTGATTAATTTACTTCTTGTAAGTGGAAATGGCTCTTCTTGGGATAATAATGGATATGGAGCGCACACCCCTACTTGTTCATATCTTTGAGTGTTGTGTGCTAATCATGCACGTTTTCCTGTGTTTTTTTAGTGGTGTGTGTTGACATGAACTATTCCTGAGACAAGGGATTGCTTGGTAAGCTTGCCAAGGGCTGCAGCCATGGTCTTCTTGATAGGCCTGCTGGAAGTAAACATTCTTTTATTAGTTGGAAGCATGCCCATTTTCAAATTTGTTTAAAAGGAAAAGGAAATTTTCTCCTCACTGCTTATTCTATTTCTAAACATCTTGTAAAGCCCTCTTTTTCATCTTTTATTACAGGACATGATGGGGATGGCAAAAATTAGACTTTCCTGGGCACTTACAAATCTAGTGTTTTGAAAGGTATATTACTTTTTCCACTGGAAATTAATGTAATGAGAAATGTTTTACAGACATTCTAAACTATAAAAACACAAACACATTTCGTGTGTGGCATTTCTTTTTTCAATGGAGCATTAGTCTCTGGGTAGACCTATTCCTCCATGTCCCTGACACTGTGGCCTGTGCCCTAATGGCACCCGAGCTTTTCTCCCTGACTCTACTAAATAGTCTTTGCATTTACCTTTGCACTTACTTTCCTTTTGAATCTGCTTTTCTTTTTTGTTTCATTTCTCTATTTCACTTCTTTATTAGCTTTTGTTCATATATATCTGACATTTTCTTTTAGACTATTTGACACATCCTTTGCACTTACTTTCCTTTTGAATCTGCTTTTCTTTTTTTGTTTCATTTCTCTATTTCACTTCTTTATTAGCTTTTGTTCATATATATTTGACATTTTCTTTTAGACTATTTGACACATTTCTATTTTTTTTCTGGAATTTATTGTTATTCCATGCTGAGGACTCCNCTTTGCACTTACTTTCCTTTTGAATCTACTTTTCTTTTTTTGTTTCATTTCTCTATTTCACTTCTTTATTAGCTTTTGTTCATATATATCTGACATTTTCTTTTAGACTATTTGACACATTTCTATTTTTTTTCTGGAATTTATTGTTATTCCATGCTGAGGACTCCTAAATTTATATCCATGCCCTTGGCTCTATGGACATAGAATTCCTTGTTGGACTTGCCCATCTGGAAGGGCCACAGGCTCTTCAAGCAAGGTCATATCTGACTTGTCTTCCCAATCTCAGTGACACCACCAGTAACTTTTACCAGGTAACNGTGACATCACCAGTAAATTTTACCAGGTAACATGAAAGTTTTTAATTCCATCTCTTACTTCCCAACTTACTGCATGCATTACCAAATTCTACAAAAATTCGAGACTGTCCCTTTGTTTGAAGTCACTCTTAGGCAGGGTTCATTCATCAGGCTATCCCTTTCTTATCTTTTATGACTGAATGTTGTTCAAAGGTGCTTCTATTAGGTTTAACAATAAATAAGGCACCCTCCTTCTCTTTAGGACATTTGCTAATTAATAGGGTCTTTAGATCATATAAACTAATAATAATAACAGAAAAAATAATTAAAATATTGAATGAGATAAATGATATTTTGATACAAGTTAAAGGTCAAAAACAAAGTTGTAGGATGACTTCCTCAATCCTATCTTTCTGCCTTTACTATTTCAATCTCTGTAATGACATACATATTTATCAATTTATTTTTTTTAATTTTATTTATTTATTAGTGAGAAAGAGAGAGAGCACAAGCAGGGGGAGTGGCAGAGGGAGAGGGAGAAACAGACTCCCCCCGAGCAGGGACCCTGATGTGGGGCTCAATCCCAGGACCCTGGGATCATGACCTGAGCTGAAGACAGACGCTTAACTGGCTGAGCCTCCCAGGCGTGCCCATATTTAGCAAATTTAAATAGTTTCGTGTCAAAGTTACTTAAAAAGGGACATGTGATCTATTGCATGTCATAATAAAAACATGGAGGTGAATGCCAGAAGAGAGTATAAATAAACTTACAATTCACAGGCAGAAACACAGTGAGTGGGAAGAGCCCTGGAACACTGGATTTTGGATATTTTCTCCAGTAATGCTTTGTGAGATGGAGTTTGAGAATAGAGAGTAGCTTTGGAATTTGGTAATCAGGTAAAGGAGATCATGGGCAACTCCAAATGATTATTAATTGCAAGTGCAATAAAAACTGTATTTATTCTTAAAATTTAAATTGTATATAGCAACATTTATATGATATGCCTCTTTAGGCACTGCTCAAAGCCAAAATTTTATTATCCTGATTTTACGTATGAGCAAACTGAAGCACAGAGAGTTGTCATTTGTGCAAGATTATACAGTCAATAATTGGTGAAATCAAGTTTCAAGTGATGCCTAATACAGACTAACTATTATATGGGTGTTAAGTAAAATTTTAATTGAAAAAATAAATACAGTTTGGCACTGTGTCTATGAGAGAGAGAATATCCTTATTTTAGGGTATATACTTTGTAGTACTTAGGAGCAAAAAACAATGATATATGGAAATTACTCTTAAGTGACTCAGAAAAATAATGTTCACGTATGTACATATGCATGCAAACACACATACCATAATATATGGACATGTATAGATAGATCGGGAGAGAATGAAAAAGTGAATGGGGAAACTATTAATCATAGGTGATTTAAAGGAAAAGTTATATAACTTTGTTTTGTCATTTTTTTAAATGACAAAAAAATTTAAAAATTTTTTTTAAATTTTTGCAACTTATATGTAAATTTGAATTTTTAGTAAAAAGTTTGTATTTCTGACAGAAACGGTTAATAACAGCAAAAAAATATTTATTTGCTCCAAGCTGTATTTTTCCACTTCATCTGCAACCCACCTTTCCCTTCTCCTCCTCCCTACAGGGCTTCATGTCTCATGAGCCCCTCCTCTCTTTTTCTAAGAAGAGGGGAATACTTTGTGGTTTGCAGAAGGAGAAGGGAGGGTGTCCCTTCAGTCCACTGGTCTTTGGCAAGTGAAGAGTCATTCCCGTATGTGATGTCAATGCTTTATTTATTTGGAACCCCAAGTGAATTCTTTAAATGTGTGAGTGTTTCCACAGACTTGTAGAAATTTTTATTTACTTGCATGGTTTATTATTTTCTTTATATTTAACCTTACTTATCTGTAAGCTAATTTTCCACCCCAAGATAATAAAAAGTTAATTATACCAATATTGATTAAGAATGAATGATATTCAAAATATTTAAATACTTAACAGCCAGTAGGGTTCAGGCACTAGCCAATCAAAACAGACACTTACTGTCATGTGGGCTGACCTATGAGATCAGAAGCCGGGTGTTCAATGGCAGGTTGAACTGAATTGGTCTGTGCTGGTGGAAAATTAGTTAAGATATTCATACTTTGAAGAAAAGAATGAGAAACACCCTTCTTTAAAGATAAACATTAAAATAAAGAATGGATGATACTTAACTGGTTAGATACTTTTAAGGTCTGTCCCTCCAGCCCCCCAAAGTTGCTGTCTTTATAGAGAGCCACATTTGCTAGGCACTTTACATATTCTTTTATATGAGGTATAGTGATATATGTTTTACAGACAAGAAAATTGAGTCACAGAGTGGTAGATAACTATGTTAAATGCTTTTAAATGATGAGAAGTTTATTCTCTTTGTTAATACAGTAAATTCTACTCTTCCAGAGGAATTAGTTTTAATAAATAAATTGGTTTCTTTAGTCTAATACTACCTTAATTATACAATGCATATATATATATATACACACATAAAATGTTATGCATTTAATATATATAATATGCATATAATATTTGTATACTAGGTATTAAGAAATTCCTCTCCAATGTGCTCTTACAAATTATATTTTTATAAGCAGCATGTGAGAGCTATTTCCTGAAATTTTCTCCAAACACTTGGCAGGAGTTTTGCAATCTGATAGGGGGGGCATGGGAATTTTCCTTTAATATCTAAACATTTTTAATACTAGAAAGGACCTTAAAAATAATCTATTCCAAATCTTTATTTCCAAGAGGAAGATGAGTCCTTAGGGCACTTAAACTGTTTACCCAAAGAATTAGAACTCAGTTCTTGACTCTGATCTAGACTTGTTTGCATTCTACTAATAGACTACAATGAATGATCTTATCTAACTTGCCTCACATACTGTTTCTAAATTAATTTTTTTTTCAAATACTTTAGTGATAATCCTAATTTGAATTATTTTTGGGGTGGAAATATTCAGAAATGTAGAAGTTGGTGTTCATGATTTTAGTCTAGCAAATTCTTTCAAGCTACTAAACTTGTTCTATGACATTATTGTATGTCATTGTGCAATTAAATTATTTATTAATTGAATTGAAATTTTAGTATTTACAGTGTACATTACACTCTCCAAGACTTTCTCTAGCTTTGCATTATTAACATGGATAAAATTAAGCATTAATTTAGAACATTACATAAAATGAAGCATACACTATAACTCAGATGTTATCTCTGATAATGGCTCTGGAAGTAAAATTGAATTCAATAGATTAACTTAGTCTTTCCAGTGTGGTTTTACTGAAACCATTAAGTGTGCATGAAAATAACCTTTAAATGTGGATAATTTGAAAACTTTCTACACATTTTTAATGTTCTGTTTTTCTTACTACCCTCCAATCATTAAGTCTAAAAAAATAAAGAACAATTAACTTTAGAATACATACCTGAAATTACCCTAGAGAACTAACTCTGAGGAAGATTAAACAAGTATAATAAAAGAGAGGCAGGCTAGTTTTGCATTTCCCATGAGCTGCTGTCTGATTTTCCTCAGGTCTTCATTAGATTTACCTTATGCTCCTTGGCATCTGGGTTGGTGCTTATCTCCAAATTTCATTAAGATAGTCAATTTTGCTATTGTTTGTGGACTTTTAATCTGAAGCTCACTATTTTTTTCAACAACTGTTTATTCTGAATTTGGAACGTGTGGCAGGAGAGGCAAATTAAAGTCATCATTATAGATCAAGAAATGAAGAGTGTTTAAGAAATTTTTAAAAATGAATTTTACACTAAAACATTTTTTAAAATCTTAAAAAAATTCTCTTTCTCTCTTTTTTATTTATTTTTTAACTGGAATTTATTTGTGTCCTTTAGCCACACAGGGGATGATGTCAGATGACAATAGAGTGTTATAATGTCTATATGAATTATCATAATAGATTACAGACTTGAGACAGTCCACCATGATCTCACCAAGGAAACTAGGTTAATATGGATTTATATGTTGGAAGCATACAGTCTGGAGCTGTGGTGGTGAGTCACAGAATAGATATCTTAATTTGAGTTCCCACCACCCTCCTATCTCTAAAATACTAATTCATCAACATCCCATGGACTACATTAGTTTCAGAAATTCACTGGCAATGAATTTTATTTTTAGATAGGTGAATAGGGAAGTAATTCCTTACTGTATTTTAAAAATCTCTTTATTATTTTACATTTTTAACATAAGAAGTACTTTAAAGAATTAAAGTTTTATTGTTTTTATGGTTGCATTGTTGAACCTGTGTGCATGTCTGGTTAACTGGATATGTCACTATACCAACAATGATTTACTTTGGGCCTCAGTAGTACAACAGTGGGTACTGGTTGGATGGAAGAACATTACATATGATTAGTGGGCAAATGACATGATAGTGTGGAGAACTTCTTTTTCAACACTTATTCTACCTTGTACCTGCAAACTTAAATTTTAAGAAAATGTTATCTACGTAAAAATCACACATATAAGATATTGTGTTTGATCATTTTATGTGATAGAGTAAAACTAGCATTTTCAAAAATGGCAGGTGATCCAAAATAGCTTCAGTTAAAGGCAATAAGGCAAAGAGAATTTATGTTGCCCACACTGAAATGAAAGTTGCTTTCACTTTATCTAAGTACTACTTAGTCTGGAGTGAATTAACTGCTCTATGCATAGCCAATAGAAACTCAATTATAACATACTATTAGCTGACCATCTTTTAATCTTTATGTCTTTAGTCATTTATACTTCAAATACTTTCAAGTTGAATCATCCCATCTGCAAACATTTTACTTTAAAAGAGATAAGATAGTCTAAGATCTACTTATTATACAGTTGAAATGTATATGTTTGCAGTAAAATTAGTTTTGATATTGATTAACAAATATTTATTAATTTTGTGACTTAGTAGTCAAAACTATTTTATCATCAGCCCTACATGATTGTCTTAGCTTATGAAATTCAGGATGTTTTCAGTTTTTATACATCAGCACAGACAACAGCTAGATGATGGAAAACATGTTCTTTTTCCCCATGACTGCTTTTCATGTGAACCATGAGTAGGAAATATTAAACAGAGAACTGAGGGTTTTAAGATTAGGCCAGCCTAAAGATAAAGATAACACATCAACATGAATGTCCAAAAATAATTGAACGAAAGGACACATGAAAAATGTAGAGTTCTTTTCCCTTTCAAAGTGTTTTGCAAATATATGATATCTCTTTTTATCAGGTTGAAACTAAAGTACAGGAATTGGATCTTTTGTTACCTTTCTAAATTCTCTCTCTCTTTTTTTTTTTACCTTGCATGTCTCATTTTTTTTTTAAATTCTGTTTCTGAGAAATAGATAACTGATTTCCACTTTCTCATTTATAATAGTTTCTAATTTATATGGTTTTACATGTATGGCATCCAACTTTGTTAAACTATGGAAAAGAGGAAAAAAGTCTGTGAGAAAAGGATCTTAGTATAACTTGAACAGAAAAGGCAAAGATGACATTGTTCAGATTCTGAAAGAAATATATACCTCTTTTTATCTATGTATCTCAGAAGCTTAGGACCTTATTATTTTGCTGTCTCAAGTACCATAACTAAGCAACTATGTTACTTTTTTTTTTTTTTTGGATAGTTGATAAGATTTTGTAACACTCTCTGGGTCAGTGTCACAGTGACTTTTCTGATACACAATGAAAAAATGCTTGTTCATCTATCTAACTTAATGATGCTGTATCCTAGTCAACTTTCAATCATGTAAATTTCCTCTAACTACTTTTCTTTGATTTTATGAACTTTGATCTTGCCAGATTTGGGGTCTTCTTATCAAATGCTCAGGGATTTTGAATATAGAATTGGATGTACAAGGGGGTTTGACATTTGTTGACTACCAGCTATGAATTGGAGCCTGGGGTGCTTGGTACAATAGAAAACTTTGCTTCAGGTCTGGGGAGGAGCCATTTGCCAATACTTAGGCACACAGAAAATTAAGATTAAAATACTATCACTTCCCTTGTCCTCATCCTCACACTGAATTTGGAAAATTGAGGGGAGTCTCAAAACGTCAAAGTGGCAGCAAAAGAAGATTAAGTCATTGTGAAAAATTAGTAAACAGTAAAACAGTATAATCTGGACTAGGACAATAAAGTATATGAGCAAAGAGAAAAAGCCTCATAGATTAGTTCATTACTTTATGAACCAATTAGTTTTTAAAGCAAGTTTGTTTCTCCATACAAAGATACTGTGTACAGTATAAGAGTGGTCTGAGTTGAGATGAAAACATGTGTGGCTAACAAGGGAGAACAATGACATGAAAAATGAATGCACAGAATTAAAGCTCTACTAGAGTCATCAAAAGCAGATTTGACACTACAGAAAACCAAAATCAGTTAGGAGAATAGATGTGGAGAAGCTCTCCAAGAATTCGGTTTATATAATTCAAAGAAAAATGGAGAAAGCAGGCTTTGAAGGCAAGCCACAGATTTCCAATCTACAAGTAGTAATAATTTCCCAAAATACAGGACAAATGTATAAAAAAATTATTAGTGTGTGGTTAGAAGGACACTTACCAAACTTGAAAAATAAAACACGATTTTAAGCTTGGGCCAACTGTTTGTGTCCAGTGAGCCCTCATTTAAGATATGAAGAAAATTAAGTATTGAAGCTTCCAACCTCCTTTTATTCAGTACTTTTTTTTCCCTCTCGACTATCTTCTTAACTATTCTAGAAACATCTACCATATTCTGAGCTTAGTGCTGTTAATAACAGCTGCCACAAAATTAAAGTGACACTTTTTGCGGAGAATGAACATATTGATAAGAACATTTAAAAATGTTCATATATTGTTAAAATAGAATTGACATGTTTTTTTAAAGAAAAAAGTAAAAGTCATTTAAAATCTTAGTACTATAATTCAGCTTCTGTCTTTTCTCCCTGACCCCTCTTGCATAATGCCATCTGAGCAGGGAAGTAGTTTCAAGATCTACTTTTGCATATAACATCTTTATGTTATCATATCATTTATAACTTTTCCGTTTAGTCTTGAAACACTATCTTATTAATTTAATATTCATAATCTATTAACTGTTTCCCTGTATGGAGAAATTTAACTTGTTCAACTTTTAAAAATACTGTAAATAATATTGGGAACATTGTTTCTGGGCATAAACTTTTTCTTCTTTTGGATTATTGTTTTGGAATAAATTTTCTTTCAAGATTAAAAAAAAAGAAAGGAAACATGAGATGGAAGATTTAGAGGAGTCAGTATATACAAGCAAATAAAGTGAATGAAGATGATGTTAGCAGAGGTCCTAGAAAGTTACTTTTACTACAAGAAATCAATTATATAAGAATTCAAGGTAAAAAGCACATTATTTATAAAAGTTATAAAATGATATCCTTAATAATAAATCACTAAAGACAGTGGAACAGTATCTGTCAACATAATTTTAAAGTAGAAAAAGAAACTCATTAATATGTCTTTCCATGAAGAAACACACATATGAAAAAATATGAAAAAACAATTTCTAGGTGTATAACATTTAAGAAAATATATTGTGCAAGTAACACTTCTAGAGTCATTGCTTAAAAAAACACAATTCCAAACAAGAATTAAAGTACAAAGTAGCAAGTTACATTAGAAAAAGTTTGCCGGGGTGCCTGGGTGGCACAGCGGTTAAGCGTCTGCCTTCGGCTAAGGGCGTGATCCCGGCTTTATGGGATGGAGCCCCACATCAGGCTCCTCCACTATGAGCCTGCTTCTTCCTCTCCCACTCCCCCTGCTTGTGTTCCCTCTCTTGCTGGCTGTCTCTATCTCTGTCAAATAAATAAAATCTTTAAAAAAAAAAAAGAAAAGAGAAAGTTTGCCATCACTGGTTAATAAAAAATACTATCCCTTACAAGGAAAGAGGATGACATTGATGAATGAAAGTAAAATAATACAAAATATAAATAAATAAAAAAAGACATTTGAAAAGTTAAAGAAACAAAAACCATAAAGGAGATGCAGAAAAGTGGGGAAAGCAAAAGCTAAATATTTATTTTGTACTAATCATAGTGGAAAATATATATTTTTTAACTTTTATATTGGTATCATTGGATAAATCATTTTACAAATATTAGTGAAAAAATCTTGAAAGCATAAAATAATACAAAACCTAGATCAAGTATGTTAAAGTAGAGGGGATAAGCTAAAGATGTACTCATGAAGTTTAGTAAATTCGACGAGGAAGTGATACTTCGAACATCGGAGTGACTCTGAGGCCGTTTTTCTTCTGCAGTGGCAACTGGCAAGCCACGTTGCACGTGGAGTGTGTGAAGGTGGGGCTCCACATTCCGTGTCAGGTCACTTCCTCCATGGAGATGAGCAGTGGTAGCAGTGGACTGGTGGGAGCAACAGCAGAAGCCACCTGATCTTTGCTTCTGGTTGCATTGGGCTCCTGAAATATTCTCCAAATGTCTGGCTGTCTTTTACCCTATTTTTTCTTCCTTTAAATAATACCTGTTTGAAGAGCTAGGCCAGGAAACATCTCCTCAGGAAACATTCCCTTGGCCGCACTCACTTTCCTACCAACATATGCTTTTTTATGAAGTATTTATTACACTTTTTATAGTGTCTTTTTAACTTCTCTGTCTTAATGAAGGCAGGGTAGTCTCTTTACTCCTGATATTTTTTAAAGATTTATTTATTTATTTGAGAGAGAGAAAGTGCATAAGTGGGAGAGGCAGGAACAGGGAGAGACAATCCCAAGCAGACTTCACACTGAGCATGGAGCCCCACTCAGGGTTCAGTCTCGCCACCCTGAGATCACCACCTGAGCCAAAACCAACAGTCAGTTGCTTAACTGACTGCACCACTATTGCTATTTTTATTATTAATAATAATTTAATTAGCATCTGACACATTTTATGTTCTGAGCCTATGTTTATTAAATGAAGGCTGAAGGACAGAGAGAATAACCATTGGCAGAGTATTTAGAGCTAGGGATAGTATGATTCTGGAGCATGTGACACCAAGAGTTTGATGAAGGAGTTTTTGGTGGTGGGGCAGAGGCTGTGTAACTTGGGTCCTTAGTGGTCAGCATTGGGTGAAAATATGCTAAAGTGTAAACAAAGGAGCATCAGGTGGTTCTAAACACTTGCCTTACAGACTTGAAAAATGCACAGAGCTGTTCCTAGTAGGTGTCTAATGAGTACTCACTGACATTAACTGAGTAAGTAGATGAACAAACATGCATTTGATCTTGACATTTCTGCCTAAATCTTTCATTACCTCTAACACCTACTTTGTCTTTTCTAACTTACAATATTAATTTTGTACTTAAATGTGTCTCAGTAGAGATGAACTGACCAAACATTTGTTATAAGAAACATGTTTCCTTGTCTTTTGATTATAGCCTCCAAATTTTATTAGCCCCAAGGAGGAACAAATCTCAAAAGTAAGATTCTTATTTTTAAGGAATGGTAATATATCTATTGCTTCTAGTGTCTAATCACTGGAGACCACCCAATTCTCTTTGTTTTGGACCCTTAAATTCACTACATTAAAAAGGATCTCTTTTAATATACATTTCATCATGGAATGTCGATCAGATCTTTCATGAAGTGTTTTTGGATATCTTTTGATTGTTGTGTTTTGTACTTTAACTGTTGGCAGTGTCTGCAAGACTGAGTTGCAATTTATTTACAGTGTTTGGAATCTAGACAAAAAATGAAACAATGATGGAATGTGAGAAATGAGGTTAATTAAAACTTAGGAGATTTACTTAATAGTTAAGGACTTCTATTATGAGTTTTGACTTATAAGAGAGATTTTGTTGAAACTGTATCTTAATTTAGGATAAAGAGTTAAAAGATCATTCTGAGTTGTATGTAGAAATCCCACAGTCATATATTCTCTTTGCTCCAAATCACTACTGGTAGCTATTATAGTTGTGGTAAAATTCCAGCAGGGAAAATACTGGTTAGAAGAAGGGGTGAGGTGAAACTGTGGAGAATCTAGATGGCATTAAAAGTGGAAGCATAATGAGGATTTGTTGAGATATCCAGATTCCCCCCCTTCATATAAAAGCCTTAAATTTCCT
Organism: Ailuropoda melanoleuca; assembly: GCF_002007445.2. Lineage (NCBI taxonomy): Eukaryota > Metazoa > Chordata > Mammalia > Carnivora > Ursidae > Ailuropoda > Ailuropoda melanoleuca. The sequence continues at coordinate 125,205,055 of NC_048222.1, forward strand.
TTGTAATCTGATTTTTGGTTATATCTCTCNTCCATGGAGATGAGCAGTGGTAGCAGTGGACTGGTGGGAGCAACAGCAGAAGCCACCTGATCTTTGCTTCTGGTTGCATTGGGCTCCTGAAATATTCTCCAAATGTCTGGCTGTCTTTCACCCTATTTTTTCTTCCTTTAAATAATACCTGTTTGAAGAGCTAGGCCAGGAAACATCTCCTCAGGAAACATTCCCTTGGCCGCACTCACTTTCCTACCAACATATGCTTTTTTATGAAGTATTTATTACACTTTTTATAGTGTCTTTTTAACTTCTCTGTCTTAATGAAGGCAGGGTAGTCTCTTTACTCTTGATATTTTTTAAAGATTTATTTATTTATTTGAGAGAGAGAGAAAGTGCATAAGTGGGAGAGGCAGGAACAGGGAGAGACAATCCCAAGCAGACTTCACACTGAGCATGGAGCCCCACTCAGGGTTCAGTCTCGNCTTATTTTGTCCCAAGTACTGAACTCCTGCTTTTCTTTCCATGGAAAATGCTGATTATTTTATTTTGAAGCCCCTCCCCCGCCATGTCATGTCACTGTGGGATAGAATCCAGTTATATTCTCACAATTCTGATTATAAAATTGGCACCGAGGCTTTTGTAGATATTCTAATAAATTATCCTGAGAGCAACATGAAGAGATAGATGCTAAAATTTTAAAGATTTTTTTTATTTTAATGTTTTTTTATTCTATTATGTTAGTCGGATTCTGNTAATAATTTAATTAGCATCTGACACATTTTATGTTCTGAGCCTATGTTTATTAAATGAAGGCTGAAGGACAGAGAGAATAACCATTGGCAGAGTATTTAGAGCTAGGGATAGTATGATTCTGGAGCATGTGACACCAAGAGTTTGATGAAGGAGTTTTTGGTGGTGGGGCAGAGGCTGTGTAACTTGGGTCCTTAGTGGTCAGCATTGGGTGAAAATATGCTAAAGTGTAAACAAAGGAGCATCAGGTGGTTCTAAACACTTGCCTTACAGACTTGAAAAATGCACAGAGCTGTTCCTAGTAGGTGTCTAATGAGTACTCACTGACATTAACTGAGTAAGTAGATGAACAAACATGCATTTGATCTTGACATTTCTGCCTAAATCTTTCATTACCTCTAACACCTACTTTGTCTTTTCTAACTTACAATATTAATTTTGTACTTAAATGTGTCTCAGTAGAGATGAACTGACCAAACATTTGTTATAAGAAACATGTTTCCTTGTCTTTTGATTATAGCCTCCAAATTTTATTAGCCCCAAGGAGGAACAAATCTCAAAAGTAAGATTCTTATTTTTAAGGAATGGTAATATATCTATTGCTTCTAGTGTCTAATCACTTGGAGACCACCCAATTCTCTTTGTTTTGGACCCTTAAATTCACTACATTAAAAAGGATCTCTTTTAATATACATTTCATCATGGAATGTTGATCAGATCTTTCATGAAGTGTTTTTGGATTTCTTTTGATTGTTGTGTTTTGTACTTTAACTGTTGGCAAAGTGTCTGCAAGACTGAGTTGCAATTTATTTACAGTGCTTGGAATCTAGACAAAAAATGAAACAATGATGGAATGTGAGAAATGAGGTTAATTAAAACTTAGGAGATTTACTTAATAGTTAAGGACTTCTATTATGAGTTTTGACTTATAAGAGAGATTTTGTTGAAACTATATCTTAATTTAGGATAAAGAGTTAAAAGATCATTCTGAGTTGTATGTAGAAATCCCACAGTCATATATTCTCTTTGCTCCAAATCACTACTGGTAGCTATTATAGTTGTGGTAAAATTCCAGCAGGGAAAATACTGGTTAGAAGAAGGGGTGAGGTGAAACTGTGGAGAATCTAGATGGCATTAAAAGTGGAAGCATAATGAGGATTTGTTGAGATATCCAGATCCCCCCCCTTCATATAAAAGCCTTGAATTTCCTTTGTAATCTGCTTTTTGGTTATATCTCTTCTTTCCTTATTTTGTCCCAAGTACTGAACTCCTGCTTTTCTTTCCATGGAAAATGCTGATTATTTTATTTTGAAGCCACTCCCCCACCATGTCATGTCACTGTGGGATAGAATCGTTTCATTCTCACACTTCTGATTATAAAATTGGCACAGAGGCTTTTGTAGATATTCTAATAAGTTATCCTGAGAGCAACATGAAGAGATAGATGCTAAAATTTTAAAGGTTTTTTTTATTTTAATTTTTTTTTATTCTGTTAGTCGGATTCTGATGTAAAGTTCGATGATTCATTAGTTGTGTATAACACCCAGTGCACCAAATATGTGCCCTCCTTAAAAAATTTTAAAGATTTTTAATAAAACTTCTCCCTATTACTTAATAGGATGTATTAGTAAATAGAACTGAGCTCTGATAGTTTTCACATAATTATTATGTCTTAGTTATTAATAATCTCAATCAATATGTCTTCAGATTTCCTTTTGATTAGATTAGGGATCTTCCTTTATTGCTCCATTCTCCTAAAATGCAACACTTTTTTTGGGGGGGGGCTGAAATTTTCCACAGGGGGCTTTGTTGAACAATATTTCTGAGGAGTGTTGGTATTACATGAAAGAAAGATTCTCTGGTGATCTAAGTTGGATCAATGCTCTAGTATAGGCACTGAAGAAAATTTTCAGAGACTTTTTTGTATACTGACATATGAGGAAACCCTAAGATGAGGAAGAATATTGAGCATATACNATATGTGCCCTCCTTAAAAAATTTTAAAGATTTTTAATAAAACTTCTCCCTATTACTTAATAGGATGTATTAGTAAATAGAACTGAGCTCTGATAGTTTTCACATAATTATTATGTCTTAGTTATTAATAATCTCAATCAATATGTCTTCAGATTTCCTTTTGATTAGATTAGGGATCTTCCTTTATTGCTCCATTCTCCTAAAATGCAACACTTTTTTTGGGGGGGGGCTGAAATTTTCCACAGGGGGCTTTGTTGAACAATATTTCTGAGGAGTGTTGGTATTACATGAAAGAAAGATTCTCTGGTGATCTAAGTTGGATCAATGCTCTAGTATAGGCACTGAAGAAAATTTTCAGAGACTTTTTTGTATACTGACGTATGAGGAAACCCTAAGATAAGGAAGAATATTGAGCATATATACAAGAATAGTAAATGTAGCTTTTAGGTTCCAAAATACTCAGGCAATATCAACCTTCAATTCTGGAGTAATCTAAACTGTTCTTCAAGGGTCTATTTTATTTACAAAGGAATTCCATTACAGAGATAAATTTGACCTTTCTTTGTGGAGAGAAAAACTAGTGAAGTCTCTTTACTCTATAATCTCTGCTATCATGGGAAGCCATAAAGAAGTCAAATCAGGAACTGTTTCTCTTACACTTACATCTTTCCCCTAGAGATAGTACCTTCTACAGTGTCACTCTCATTTTGCTCAGTAAAGTAGCAGCCACCTATATATTCTTTAGGAATAAATTTAAAATGAAATTAGTAGCAGTGTATCTACCTTAGGGATCCTAGGGGAGCAAAAGGTATGAAGGCTGCTGCCTTCAATGCCTTTGGAAGTACTAGGATCACAAGGAAGCCACCACAAATAGAGGGGGCTATTCCCAGCACCAAAGTATATGTGAGAAAACTCCCCAAAATGAGGGCAAAACACCAGATCTGTCATCTTCTAGTATCCACGTGCCTTTCCACAATGACCACCAGAAAATAATGGTGTTTTCTTGTCTGCCTTTAAAATCTTCCAGGATCATGTTTCATTGGCCAAGTCCACCCAAACCTACCAGTGAGTCTGTAAAATATCTGTGGGCTTTAAGGATCTGCAATCTAGGAGAGAGATTAGAAGAGATAAGACCTGGAGATAAAAACCTGAGTGTCAACAAACATCCAGTATACCTGAATTGTACAGGTAACCAGTAGAAATCTAGGAGACAACTGTATGGAGTAGTGGATGGCCAGTGTACAGAGAAAGGAAAAAAAAAATTACAAAGAAGCAATGGTGTTCCTTATTACACTACTTGGTATAATCAATGATCAGAAAGCATCATATAAATCTATGGTTCTTGAAATATGGTTCCTGGCTCAGAAGCAGCCACATCACCTGAGAATTTGTGGAAATGCAAAATCTCGCCCCCCCCCACACCCCGGCAAACTGAATCAGAAACTTGGGATGGGATTTAGCAATCTGTGTTTTAACAAGCTCACCAGATATTTCTGACACATACTAAATTTTGAGAACCACTGGTATAAGGTTTCTGAAAAGAGTATTCCATGAGTATTACTTTGACTCTAGGAAGGTAAGGAATGCTTGAAGCTTTATAGACTCTTACTAGAGGCTAAAATGACTGAGATTCTGTCCAAGAATATCTGGGTAGGGCTGAGAAAGTAAAAGTAAACAAGCCAGTAGTGTTACAGTGGGAAGATCTGTGCCTGAGTTACTGCAAAATGAGTTGGCACTTATTACAAAAATGTATTAAAAGGAATCAATGTAAGTGATTCTAGTTTTTATACACTCACTGTGTCTAAATGGATGAGTGTGGGGCATTGATACAAATCAAACCACCTGAATGGCCAGTCCAATGCCATGGTAGTCTTCTGAATTCATGCATCCTGAGCAACAATGCAGAGCCTTGGGTGGCTTCTGTTTTGTGTTTGATCCACTGTAAGCGTCCCTGCGTTAACCCTTCATCAACTCATGAATGACATCTTGCACTGAGGGAGCATGGCGATGTGAAGACAGGCTTTGCAGCCATCCCAAGACTATTACACTAAAGGGAATGTTTTATTACTTCCGAAAGGGGTCTCTTTCTTTCTCCACCCTTACTTTTAAAAATAACTAAAACAAAACAAAACAAAACAAAAAAGAAACGGTTATCAGCTAGCAAAATTGAGGGAGTTTGAGCTGTTATGCACAAATTAAAAACAGGTTTTCAAACTGTCTTTTTTAATTTAAATATTGCTTCTGTTTAAGATTTTCCGAAGTCATCTAGCAGGTAGCTCAAGGGCAGAGTTCCTCTAGCAGCCATGCTTCCCTGGGGATTGAAAGGAATGACTTCTGAAACCAGGCATTTCTTAGCAAATCACATAAAAACCTCACTGGAGACTTTTGCTGCCAGTAGACAGATTTTAAGCATCCAACTGATGAAACCTCTAAGACAATAAAGAGTGCCAGATGCATCAGATTTGGGTTTTAAAACTGCTGATGTCCACATTTAACCTAAACATGCTTTATCCAATCTTGAAAAACTAATGTAGTGCTACATTCTTGCTTGTGAGGTAATGTCATTTTGGCGATAGTCTCTTTCCTGTTAATACAAATCAGAAGGCTAGCTGTCTGTAAAAAGCAAAGCAACACAAAAATAAAAATAGAACATCCTGATTAATACTGGGAAGAAGTAAAGAAGGATTTTTTTTTTAGGGGGAGGACAATTTAAAAGGGAGGAAAGGGGGAGAGAAAGAGAGAGAGAGAGAGAAAGAGGTGCATAATACATGTCCCTTATTTTGAAGGACAAAAAGGTTGAATTGCTCAATAATTATATTTGATTTTTTGTCTAATAATCCTACAGTTGAATGCCCTCTATAAATCAAGAGCCAAAGTAAACAAAGTAAGATATTGAATCTTTGTCATGGATCAGGGTTTTAAAAAGTAGCTGCTATTAAATTGCTACATATATAGCAAAGTTTGGGGAGTGATAGAACTGTTCTATATCTCGACTGTGGTACCGGTTACATTACTATACGCATTTGTCAAAACTAGCAGAACTGTACTCTAAAATGGGTGAATTTTACCCTAGTAAATTAAACCTTGATAAAATTGCTCTATATAGCATACACTGCTGAGAGATGCATCATTATTCTCAACATCTCTGAAGTTACTGTTACTAAAGCATATTAATTTTATAATTTATTGAATTAAATAGCATAAGAAATATATTTATAGTTAAGGCTAAGATCAAAAACATCTATAAGAAAAAGTTGAATTGGACTAAACACAGGCAGTTTAATTTAGCATGGAATACAAATGTTTTGATATAACTTCTTGAGTTTTATTCTTCATGTTCCTCCAAAAAGCTAGATTCACCTCCATTTATAAAAAGAGTCAATAGAGATGACACTGGAAATCTTCATCATAAAAATTCTACACATTATTTAAATATTCTACTCCTGTAACATGAGCAACCAATTATTTTTCAGGAATGTGTACACAGAAATACGGGGAACTCTGCATTAACCAGGTGGTGTAAAATCATCTTATATCAGTTTCACTTTCACAATATGAAATTAATGATTTTGGATTTTTTATTTTTGCCTCTGTGTTATGCTTTAATAACATTTTAATAGGGTCTTTTTTTAAATCTGATTGTTAAAATGATTTTTAACATGGATATTTTCAATCTCTCTAAAGAGACTTTGGATTCTATCTCCTCCCTCTCCCCTGCCGAGTCATTTCAACCTTCTAATGGGTCCCTTATTTTTCCTTGTTAAATCTTAACAACCTGGTACTAGCTCTAGGCTGGCCTGGCTCTCCACAGAAATATATGCTCTCTTTGAATTGTTAGTGCTTATGGGCTTTTTGGGTCAGATAAGGGCCATGGGTTAGAGCCAAAGGAACCAGAAACGTTGGTACCTAAAAGAAATCTGAACTGAAGCCTTCTTATGGAGAAAGTGATGAAGCGAGAAACCAGGAGGTTTGTTTGTAGCTTCCTGTATTTGCTGTTTGACAAACGCACCCTTTGAAAATAAAAACCTGCTTTTCACTTAAAAGAGATGAATTGCATCAAGCCACCATTCTTTCTCCTTTGTTTTACGCGTGTCCCAATACATCGATTGGCCCAAATTAATTAATTTTCTTTACCCAATATTGTTAACTTATTCTCCATTTTTAATAAAAGCCCTGAAAGAAGAAAATAAAAAGAAAAATTTGTTGCTGTGATGCCCATCATTTCTTTAAATTACTATTTTCCTTAAAAGTAGGAGAATCTTCAAGAAACTTAAAATAAATTGTAGTTAACACTGGAATGATTTCAGTGAATAAAATTATGTAGTATAAATCACCACAATAAGTTATCCTATTATTTGAGAAAATCTAACATTCTTAATTTTCAATTCAACATCAAGCTTAACGTATCCAAACTGGTACTAACAGGTGAGTTGCATAACACAACTGAGCAGATAGCATGAAGTTTTAAGCAATTACCAGTTAATAACCGACATCTTGAAGAGAGGTGAGAAATTAGAATGGGTAGAATTGGAGCAGAAAATTCTGGAAAAGATATTTGTATATACAAATTCACCTGGTAAAACTTCACATCTTACTATTGCTGCAACTACATATTGAAGCAAATCCATTGACTCTGGACACTTTGACTTTATTTTCCTCACTTCAGTTTTGTTTAGGTTTGGTAATGACCATTCTGCCCATGGTAAGACTCCAGCTGAACCTGGTATAACTCTCAAGAGTTTAAGATGTTTGATAAACTGGCAAGGAATGGAAGGTAAGGTGGATTAGGAAGTGGGAAGAAAATGGTTACACTCATTAGGAAAAAGAAAATTGAGGATTGTGGGTAATCAGTCTGACTTCTTCATTAGTTGGAAATGGAAAAGGAGAACAGGCTTCCTTTATGTTATGGTCACACTGCAAAAACAGGGGAGACCCCTATCCAGGGTTTGATTCATGCTGATAATGCCATAGCCATACATCCAATAAGGTTTGGAAAGATTTATTTTCTACATAATTGAGGTTTCTGGGAGAGAGCATGAGGAGAGGAGTCTAGCTTGGGTTTTAATTGCGGTGTTGTTCAGGGATGGGGCTAGAGTAACAGTTCCCATCATGGGTGAGGCTTGAATCAGGTGCTAAAGGAAGGAAAGGCCAGGCTTTCTTATCCACTTGCCAGATGTAGGGCATGAGGGGAAAAGGGAGTGTTAAGACTTCAAAGCTGTTAGAGTTAAACATAAAAAAAAAAAAAAAGTCACTCCTAATTATACTCTGAACTGCAAATATCTCCAATTCTAAAGTCTTATCTATTCTCTTGAGAAGGAAGTCCAGGTATTTTTTTTTCCTTACTTCCTATGACAAATTTCCTCAGGATCTTGGGGTTACATTAAAAACCAAAGTCCAGGCAGGGTTGCCTGGGTGGCTCAGTCGGTTATGTGTCTGCCTTCTGTTCAGGTCATGATCATGGGGTCCTGGGATCAAGCCCTGCATCAGTCTCCTTGCTCAGTGGGGAGTCTGCTTCTCCCTCTCTTCCCTCCGACCCCCCACCCCCGACTTGTGCTCTCTGCTCTTTCTTGTGCTCTCTTTCAAATAAATAAATGAAATCTTTAAAAAAAAACAAAACTGAAGTCCATTATCCTGTTTACCTGCCGTAGGGAGAGAACTCCCATGTTGTCTTTGATGCTTATATAAACAGCTGCTAGTTTCCAGAACAGCCTTGTCTAATGAACTCCATTTTAGGCATTATGTTGTTGCCATTGCTTAAGAGGAGACCGGGAAACAGTGTTGAAACCCAGAGTCTCCATCCACCTGCAAGAACATTCATCCAGAACCCTCCCTGGTTTTCAAGGACTGTGGTCATTGATGTGGTGTCAGCTGATTTGTGCAGGCCTGGATGGTAGTTCTCAGGGAAGAAAATCAGAATCTTGGTGGGGAAGGGAGTTCCTCAAATCTTCATTAATTTCTGTGGGTTGAGGAGACAGCAATAATTCCATCAGTGATAGAGAATGCCATGGCCATTTGGAGTAGCCCATGGCAATTACTTGATGACATCCTTACCAAATAACCAACACTGAGAACAGCCATTTATTTCAGGGCAAATGCCTACCCTGAGCCTCATTGCATTAGAGGCCTTAAAGGTCTCTAGCCACCCAGGCACCCCTAAGTTCTTTAGTCTTATCAGTTGTGTGAAAAATATACTGTCTCTAGTAATGATTATAATATTTAGATGCTGCTTCAGGATAGTCTAGAAATTTTAGTAAAAGAAATGTCAGATGCTTCTGGTAATGTATAGAGCACATTAAAAAGTCTGCAAGTGTCACATGATAAAGCATGAGTGTGTTAGAGTAATACTTTAACGGCTCAAAAAAGTGTCTTTAAAGAGGTGATATTAAGAGGAAATTGAGGGGACACCTGGGTGGCTCAGGTGTTTTAAGTGTCTGCCTTTGGCTCAGGTCATGATATCGGGGTTCTGGGATTGAGCCTGCTGTCGGGCTCCCTGCTCAGTGGAGAGTCTGCTTTTCCCTGTCCTTCTGCTCCTTCCCCCACTCACTCATGCCTTCTATCTATCTCTGGCATAAATAAATAAATAATCTTTAAAAAGAGAGAGGAAATTGAGGGTTCGGCTCATAGGTTGGGTAGAGCTGAGCTCCTCGACCCGTGGCCATAGCTTTGATGGGAATCCTCTCTCACAGCTTTGGCTAAACTAAGCTCTTTCTGGGTCTAACAGCTGCTACTTTCCCTTTGTCCCACCAGACCTAGGAGTTGTGACTTTCATATTGTTGCTAGCTCTGATTTTTGTTTTCCCTTTGCCTTCATTAATCTCCTCACTAGAATCTCCATCTTTGCAAATGATCCTCACATTAAAGTCTCCCCAATTACTCTGAATTTGCCTTTCTTTCCTCCTGGGACATTGGCCTATTTATCTGAAAGACAAGAGGAGTTAGTCACCTTAGGGGAAGGGCATACTAAGCTAAGATGTCAGGAAGTACATTTATGTGAAACCTACGGATGTGATGATGTGCATAATTATATTGCAATACAAAGGTGGTAAATTGTGAAACACACTGAGTCACTTTTAATGGGTAATTTTTCTTACATTATTCTTCAACAAATATTTTTGACTACCTATTGATTTAAGATGATGAACTAGGTACCTCAGCTATATGGATCCTGTTCGTATATATGTTGCCATATTCATTCTTGAATCCAAGTTTGTGAATAGATATTAGTATTTTGATGCTCACTTACTGGAGTAATAGTAGTAGGAAGTTTTATAGTGGGGTCACTTAAAGATCTCCTTCCTTAGCAACAGAGTATGAATTGAGATGACTATTTAGAACTTTCTGTTCCCTCATGCCCTTATACACACACACACGCCCACAAAACAAAGTTTTTACTTATTCGAAGTGCAGCTTAGTATTTGAAATTGTCTCCAACAAGGTCATGTAGGTCCTCTGCTGCAGGTTTTATACTTCAAAGCATATTATAATTAGTTTGGCTTCTACTCTAATTATGCCTTTATAAGGACATTCTTTTCTGTTTTGAAATAATATACTGCTTTGATATGATTAATGATGGTCCAATATTTCCTTCACTATTTCAGTGGAAGAATTAAGCATTTAATATATGGTTTCTTCACAGAATGTCCTCATGTGATAAATAGATGCCAAAATTTTGTTCCATGCAATTTTCATTAGATATTAAATCAGAAAAGAAAATGTAACTTGGAGAAATAAAAGGGAGTCCTGTTTAGTCTTGGTTTTCTGGGTTGGTCTTGTTTTTACAGTAATTTTTATCAGCCTTCTTCACTATCATGAAGCTTGGGAAAGTTTGGGCAATTTCCATTGCTTTTCCTGTTTTCATCTGGCAGATATGCATTGTGGAAAAAAAAAAATTTCTTCTTTTAAAAGCCAAAGGGAAGAGAAAGAGAAGCTTCCCTGAAATTTTGATCGTATTTTTTATAGCCTAAATTTCAAGTAATTTGCAGTATTTTATCTTTGTTTAGATTACACATTTGATTAAAAAACAATTCTCTGTCAGTCAGCTATTTTTGTTGATCACATATTGATTTTTTTAAACTTTTACTGGGTGGCATAATTTTTAAGAAAGGTGTTCTTTCTTTTTTCTATGTGACATATTTGTCTAGGGTACAATCTAATAAAATTTCTTCTGATGAATTTTGATTCTTGCCTTCCCTCACATTATGTTCTTGTTCAGTTAACTTTTAAAGTTTCTTTTTAGTTTTGAGAACTTTATTCCTCCCTAACAATCATTTGAACAAAGAAGAGATGTGATATCGAAGATGGAATTGGGTAAATACAGAGAAGTGTATTACCTTGCATATGGCACTTTACTATTACTATAGAGACTAAAAGAACTTTCTGAAATCTTATTAGGGTGTTTTTTTGTTTGTTTATTTTTCTAATTATGTTTAACTTGTAATGTTCTTCAGAAGATATGGCAAATAGAATGGTCTCCCAAAGATGTCCGCATTCTAATTTATGGAATCTGTGACTATTTGACATTACATGGCCAAAGTGAGAAAAATTCAAAGCTTGGGATAGACTGTATTCAATTATATCTGTCAAATATTAGTTAACCCATTTATATTTTGGGAAGAGCTGAATGATAGTCATTTAAACACAGAACTCTCTGGAAAGTCTTTGAAATGCCAAACTTTCTAGTCATTCTTATAGATATTGATACTAGATGGATATAGACATTAGATGAACAAATATAAAATAAAAAATTTTGTGTCTATCTGTGTTTGGGGGCAGGTGTGAAGCTGCCATTAGGTTGGGATAACGTGTTGAAATATTCCTAGAACTGGATAGAACCAAGGTTTTTATACAAAATAGTTCAAGAGCATCCTGGAGTGGATATACCAAACTCAGGAAACTGATGGAATAGAGATTTGTCTCATCTCAGTATATGGTACTACAACCCACATACCTGCTCAAACCATAATTTCTAAGTCATCCATGATCCACTTCCCTTCCTCTCATATCAAACAATAAGCAGCTCCTATAGACTCTCTTTCCAATATTTATTATTCCATTCATTATGTCTCTACATATTCACTGCTACTACTCTTAAAAAAAAAAGATAGCTAAGATTTATATTGTGCTTACTACTAAGCACATTCATGACTTAATTCTTACACTTATGCTATACTCCCGAATTTTGAAATGATAAAGAATCTGGACAAATGAAAGGTCAAGTAACTTGCTCAATATCACACAAGGAGTAGTAAGTGGTAGAGAAGTGGTTTGACCATCTCTTTCTATAGCCTGCACTCAAACATCACATTATAGTCCCTTCCAAGTCCAGGTCTAAGGCACCTCCATGTCTCACTGAAACACCAATACTAATTTCCTTCTGTGGACTTTTATTTAGGGAAATGCTGCCTCTTAACCTCCCTGCTTAGTTTTACGGAGTTCTCTACCATGTGGGAATTGGTGGGAATCACTTCCTTCGTTTTCACTATAGAAACCAAAAGAACCAGGTTCATTCTGTCCCATCCTTTGGAAGTTTGAGTTTAAGCATATGATAAAGCTCTGACCTTTAATTGATACTACTCACGAGTTTGGATTTGAAGAGAATGATGTGCAGAGGCAGGAAGAATTAGGAAAAAGTTTATGACAACATGAAGGCATCTAGCAGAGATTTCGAATTTAGCACATACATTTTTGAGTCACCAGTGGCATTTGGAAGGGGAACTCACCATACTTTATCTTCTTTGGGCTATGTTTTCTGTTGTCCACCCTTTCTCAGTTTCTGTTTGGCTTCCATATCTGATCCTCTAGTCTTCTAGATGATTCTATAGATCACTTGGTATTCTTCTAAATAGTTCCTTTCTTGTGCAAGTTAGTCAAAGTCTATTTCTGATGCTTGCAGCCAAGAACTTTAAAAGTTTTACAGCTTCCACTCTTGATCCACTTGCATTCTCTCCTCTCCTTGGCAGTCAGAGCAATCTTTTAAAAAGTTTAATTGATATTATTCCTCCCATTAAGAACTCAAAATTGCACTGAGAATAAAATGCACTGAGAATTCCTTACCAGGGTAATGGGCTTACAAAATCCCAACAATATTTACTCTCCTATCTACTTTTCTTTTCTTTTCTTTTAAGATTTTATTTATTTATTCGACAGAGAGAGAGAGAGACAGCCAGTGAGAGAGGGAACACAAGCAGGGGAAGTGGGAGAGGAAGAATCAGGCTCATAGCGGAAGAGCCTGATGTGGGGCTCAATCCCAGATCGCTGGGATCACGCCCTGAGCCAAAGGCAGACGCTTAACCGCTGTGCCACCCAGGCGCCCCTATCTACTTTTCTTACCTATCCTTGTTCTAGTGTCTCAGTATTTTTCAGAACTATTCCATATGATTAGAATACTGCTCAGTACATGGTTCATTAAATATCTGTTGAAATAAACTAACATAAAATAGTAGATGGATTGTTATATTTTGGCTGTACACCTTTCCATTTCTTTCTTTCCATTACTATTCTGTTCTCACTTCAGGAAAACTATATTTAGAGTATAGCTTTGGTGAGAGGTAATATGTGCTTCCCATAGAAGAGAAAGGGGCCAGATTCTCTCTCCATTCCCATGAATCCAGAGTGAGCAGGTAGTGTAAGCTCAGGCATCTAGACCTATGCCAAGGCTAGGGCATGGAGATAGATGGAGAATATTGGACTGGCCTCTTCCATCTGTGTAACTTTTACTTGTTTTTACTGCCTCATCTTCTCAGAAGTTCTTAGTTTGTGTCAGTTTTCCAAAGTTCATATTCCAGGTTTCTATTATTTCTGTGAGACCCTGATAGTTTTCCAATAAATTCATTTTTTTTTTGCTTGAGATGTAAACAGAGTTAATTTCTATTCCTAACTGCCAAGAACTCCCAATGATAATTATAGCTTAGTAACCCAGGCTTTAGTGGTAAGAAACAGAAAACTCAAAAGAAAAGACCAAGGATAACCACAGTATAGTCAGTTGGATTTATGGCTGGAAATGCAGATAAATGATATGTAATTAGTTCAGGAAGTTTGGTTCATTAATCAGGGTCATGTGCCTGGACTGATACTTTATATTTTGGAAGGAAATCTGTACTACCTCTGCCTAAGGAAGTACCATGTCTATGGAAAGAGCAAATATTTTTCTCAAAATAAATATATAAATGGACTTCTTGTTTACTGAAGCGAGAGACAAGCACTTGTGTAGGGCTCTAGAGTTCTGTGCCATAAAATACTATAGAAGTGAATTCTTCTGTAGAAGAGAATATTCCTTAGTTATTAAAAGATCTTTGAATATCAGTTATGTGTAGTTACACAGTGTGCTATGCAGTAGATGGAGTTCAGCATAACTGTATGACATTGTTATCATCCTGANTACTACCTCTGCCTAAGGAAGTACCATGTCTATGGAAAGAGCAAATATTTTTCTCAAAATAAATATATAAATGGACTTCTTGTTTACTGAAGCGAGAGACAAGCACTTGTGTAGGGCTCTAGAGTTCTGTGCCATAAAATACTATAGAAGTGAATTCTTCTGTAGAAGAGAATATTCCTCAGTTATTAAAAGATCTTTGAATATCAGTTATGTGTAGTTACACAGTGTGCTATGCAGTAGGTGGAGTTCACCATAAGTATAACTGTATGACATTGTTATCATCCTGAACTGCACTGTAATAGGAAATCTTAATGATACAGAGCAGTTGTCACTCAACTTTGACAACTGAAAATTGAAATGGATTCTTACTTGGGCCTCAAGTGAAACCTCTAGCTGATTATTTTCTCAAAAAATTAGTTATATTTATTAGAAGCGGCAGGAGGTTTTGTTGCTAGGAATTTTGCTTATGTTCATGACTTTAATTACTACATTTATTTTTCTACTTTCTCTATAATCAATTCCCTGTGATCCATTTTTTACATAGTTGCCAAAGATATCTTTTAAAAATATCATTGAGATCATGCCATTTTTTTGTTTAACTCTATAATGATATCCATTGCATTTCCTAAAATCAAGATCCGTATCATACTCTGAAAGGACTGACTACATCTACTACTGTACATTTCACTTTCTAATATCCAATCACACTGGTACTCATGGAACATATCAAGCTTATTACTATGTCTTGTCTTTTCTTATTCACTGTTACCTTTCCCTAAAATGCTATTTTCTCAGCAGGCCTACCCTTCCTGTATTGCATTTCAAATGTCATCTCTTCATTTCTTCATGAATGACTTCATCTTCATCTCTTGATTACCCTCTCTAAAATAGTTCCTATTCCTGGGGCGCCTGGGTGGCTCAGCCATTAAGCATCTGCCTTTGGCTCAGGTCATGATCCCAGGGTCCTGGGATCGAGCTCCACATCGAGCTCCTCATTGGGCTTCCCACTCGGCGGGAAGCCTGCTTCTCCCTCTCCCACTCCCCTTGCTTGTGTTCCCTCTCTTGCTGTCTCTTTCTGTCAAACAAATAAATAAATAAAATCTTTTTAAAAAAAATACTTCCTATTCCATCACTTTCTATGTTTTGCTTTGTTCAAAGCACTTAACACTTTCTTATGCTGTATTTACTTGTTTTCTGTCTCCTATGTTGAAGTATAAGCTATTGACTAGGCAGTCTGTTTAATTCATTCACTGAGAAATTCTCTGCATATAGAACTGTACCTAGTATAGATTTTAGATGAGTGAATAGGAGTGTTTTCTAGAAGATCGGGGTGAAGATTAGTAAATAATGCTATACCTGTTAATAGGGTTGTGGATT
>NC_048222.1:125229280-125254018 GCF_002007445.2 Ailuropoda melanoleuca
AAAATCAAGATCCGTATCATACTCTGAAAGGACTGACTACATCTACTACTGTACATTTCACTTTCTAATATCCAATCACACTGGTACTCATGGAAGATAGCAAGCTTATTACTATGTCTTGTCTTTTCTTATTCACTGTTATCTTTCCCTAAAATGCTATTTTCTCAGCAGGCCTACCCTTCCTGTATTGCATTTCAAATGTCATCTCTTCATTTCTTCATGAATGACTTCATCTTCATCTCTTGATTACCCTCTCTAAAATAGTTCCTATTCCTGGGGCGCCTGGGTGGCTCAGCCATTAAGCATCTGCCTTTGGCTCAGGTCATGATCCCAGGGTCCTGGGATCGAGCTCCACATCGAGCTCCTCATTGGGCTTCCCACTCGGCGGGAAGCCTGCTTCTCCCTCTCCCACTCCCCTTGCTTGTGTTCCCTCTCTTGCTGTCTCTTTCTGTCAAACAAATAAATAAATAAAATCTTTTTAAAAAAATACTTCGTATTCCATCACTTTCTATGTTTTGCTTTGTTCAAAGCACTTAACACTTTCTTATGCTGTATTTACTTGTTTTCTGTCTCCTATGTTGAAGTATAAGCTATTGACTAGGCAGTCTGTTTAATTCATTCACTGAGAAATTCTCTGCATATAGAACTGTACCTAGTATAGATTTTAGATGAGTGAATAGGAGTGTTTTCTAGAAGATCGGGGTGAAGATTAGTAAATAATGCTATACCTGTTAATAGGGTTGTGGATTCCTACCAAGTGAGACCAAAGTACAGGGGAAAGCCAGGAAGTGGGTGATAAAAGATAATGATCATCTGAATTAGTCTTCCAAATGGATCTCTGATGATTTTTTCTGAGCTTGAGTGATTGGGGCTCCCTGAATTGGAAATAATCTTAGATGTACCAGTGGTCATATAGCCTTCTGTCAGTTCTTAGCTCCACTTGTACCTACTGTATGTCAGGAGCATCCCATCTCAAGCCACAGGCCTTATTAGAAAGGAATTTTAACTTGGAATTTAGCCAGACCTAGTCTGAGAACAGAACTCAATTAGCTTGGCGTTCCTGGCAGATTTCACAGCCAAGTCAGTTCATCCTTTGGATCTCCTGTGAATACTTCTTAGAATTACACCTGCAGTGAAGTATGACTCCATGGCAGTTACTAGGTAAACAACTAAAATGCAGAGGTATATTCATCAACAAGAGATGTAAAAACAGAAAGTAGGAGTGATTAACTGAATAGTTAGGTAAAGTCTTCACAGAAAGGTGATATTTGAGCTTGGGGTTAAAAGACAAATAGAATTACACCAAGGAAATGAGAAAGAGAGAACCCCAAGCATATGTTAAACAAAGGAACCGAGGTGGGAAAACCACTGTATGGGTGATTATGGTTAGATTGGCATCACTAAGTGATGGAAGAGGGAAAGAAGTCAAGGGATCATGGAAATTGATACTGGAAACATCATGAAGGTCCAGATTATGAAGGAGCTTGAAGGTTTAGGAGTTTCTAATTCATTGTATGTGCAACACAAACTTAATGGTGTTGCTTATTTTGAACAATTTCAAAATCAATTTTGTGTCTGAAGCAGCCACTTTTAATATCATTCCTTCAATAAATGCATATTTATGAAATGCCCACTCTTTCCCCACTCTTTTCCTAGATACTATGACAGTAAAGAAAAATGAAACAGTTCCTAACATCGAAGATCATATAATAAGTAAAATAATGTATTTTTAATGCTACACTTAGTATTAAATACTACATCTAGATGCACTGGTCAATTGGGAATATTCTGGGTGAAATGCTCAATAAATTAAGCCAGAGCCTATAATTGTGGTAAAGAGGACTGCAGTAGTGTCTAATTTCCCTCCCCTTGAACGTGGTATGACACTAATGACATATAATCAATAGTCTAAAACAGAAATGACTTTCTGGAAACTCAATAGCAAGGTCATTGGAATATTTGCAGCTTTCTTTTTTTCTTTTTTATATTTTTAAGTTATTTTTTAAAGATTTCTTTATTTTAAAGAGAAAGAGAGAGTAAGAGAGAGAGTGCGATTGGGGGGAACAGAGGCATAGAGAGAGATGCAGAGTCCCCACTGAGTGGGGAGTCCAACGTGGAACTCAATCTCACCACCCTGAGATCACGATCTGAGCCGAAATCCAGAGTTGGGTGTTTAACTGACTGAACCACCCAGGCATTCCTGCAGCTTTCTTCTAGACCTTTGGGACACTAGCTCTTGGAACTCTAGATGACATTTAAGACATTTGGCTACCCTTAAGCCACCATGATGGAAAGACCATATTTGGTGAACATACAAAGCAGCCCTGAGATGACATAAAGTATTTAATGCTTGGTCAGGCCTTAGCTGTCCTCACCATCGGCCATTAGAACCAGCTCAACTGAAATATGAGGCAATGTAGAGTATAAATTAGTAGTACTTTCCAGATCTGCCCAAATCATACACACATGAGACATTTTAAGCCCCATAAAATACCGGAAGAGTCCTACAATCCAAAGAGAGAAAGAGGAATAAATTCAAAGTTAAATTGTCTGAAGACAAGTAGACATGGGACAGTAATTTCAAGAATTGGAGGGGAAAGGAAAACTTTAGGGCAATTGCTACAGAGGGCAATAGTTGTACAAATATATGATAGGTTAGTCCAGTTTAAGGGCACAATGATAGAAATAGATAGATACAAATTTGGAAGAATTGCCATCATAAACTGTTTAACTTACTAAAATGGACAAAAAAGATAGAAATAGAGAAGAAATGTCTATGAATGAATGAATGAATCATAGAAGAATTTTAAACAGAATATTAAGATTCAGTGACAAGCACATTATTTATGCATATTATATATATATTATATATATGTAAATTATGGTTCTTAATTTTTAAAAATAATCCATAAAGAAGTAAAAATCCCTCATTTTTCTTTTATGAAAACAGATACTATGCTTTGGAAGTAACATTTATACAAGAAGTGAGGAGAGAATAGGCATGGGATGGAGTTTAACAATGGAAATTTGGAATATTTAAGAGGTCAAAGCTTTACTAGGGTGATTGGATTATGAGTATTGTTTTCTAGCAATTTTTCTTGTGATGTCACATTATATCTAAATAGCAAAGTGACTCATCTATAAAATTAAGTCTATAAAGTGCCTATTACTATAAAAATGAAGACTAGAAATATTTTCTCAATGTCAACATTTATGCATATTTTATATACATACTTTTAAAAATCTTAACTGTGATTGCAACTTTCAAGGTAAACATTGATAACTGTTACTTCCTATCCCTATTTTTAGGTTCATAGGCTATAGTTTAAAACAAACACATTCAAATGCAAAATTTTTACATACTGTCATGAGCTTGCACTGAATATATGTTTGTGTGAAGGAGTAAAGAAGGGTGAAAGAAAAAAAAGCAAACACATTCATAAATAACATGAAACTTAATAGTGACAGGTACTATATAATATAATTTTTATTGACCCTTCAGATAAAATATAAATATTTTCTTCCATGACTGTTTATTTTTCTATTTAATCGGTTTTCTTCAGGATAATTCCTTCATTGGTATAATGAAATTTGTCACTGTTTTTTTTTTATAAGTACACCCATCATAAAACAGCATTATTAAAGTTCCAGTTCTACAAGTCATATGCAAATGCTATACATAATACTAGATAATGGGATAAAAATATTGATTAATAGTACATAATTTATATTATATATAACAGCTTGGATATTTGAAGTGTGTTTTTAAAATACAGAAGTTGGTCCTAGGGGTTTTAACCCTCAACTTGATTATAAATATGTAAATAAGCACATGAACCACAATTACATGATTTAAAAGAAAATTATACAGGGACTTAAGTTAATTACTCCTGGCTCCTTTTATTTATATTCCTGGTAGTTAAGGGATTCAAGATATTCATCAGTACTTGTGACTTTAGACATATGCTGAAACAGAATCAATATTATCTTATTTTGAAATACAGCATCTGTTATGTTATGTAGTTTGTCCTTCCCAAGAACAAAAATCCATGACTCTTTGCAGCCTTGAAATACTTTATATATTTCATTTTTCCTTTTATTCTTGTTTTTTTTCCCTGTAAAGTTAATCTTTGAAGTTTCAAGGTCTTGTTAAGTTTACTGGTATATGAGATCAAACATACTACTAAACTACTAAAGTTTTATGCAATCAAAAAATCATCAGTCATTCATTTCCATGATGATGCCCTTTAATGGTATTTTTAGTTACATGGATTTACCAGAACATGAATTTTATAATGACTATTTTAATGTATTTTATGGTGAATTTTCATATGGAATGAAACCTTCTCTGTTAAAGTCAAAGATGTCATTTTTAATTTACTTTACCTATAAAAAGGCACTCACACAACCTTCTGAATAATATTTCCTTTTCCACCTTTAATATAATTATGAAACTTCGCCTTTGCGATCTTTTAACTAAACATTGGATATTTGTGTTTAAAAGTATTACCACTAAAGTTTCCCTCATAATTTAATAAATGTGTGTCCGAAAATGAATATGACTTGTGTTTTTACTAAAGAAAAATATCAAGTTAAAAGTGGGATACCCTGCACATATGGAGAAGATTTTATTGACCCAGCATCAGTTAGCCATGTGTCTTTAGTTGTTTTTCCAATAACTGTAATGGATTTACACTGACTCATCCACACCCTTTCATCCAATTCTTACTGTGAAGAAGAGCATACATGTGCAAGATGGCTGGAATTCCGCATATGATAGCGACAGAACAAAGGGAAATCAATATACAACAAATGTCTGTACAGGGCTGCTTATAACTTTATCTGTTTGAAAGCACACTTTTAATTGATTCTCTAAATGACATTTTGCATGGAGGAAAATTAATCAGCTTGTTAGGTTATATAACAAAGTTATAAAATATTCATTAAAAGATATCCAGCTTCTTTAAAAATGAATAATTCATATATGTGTAAGTTTTAATCTTGACGTTAAGAAGGAACCATACAAGGGTAAATGTCCTTTTGGAGGATTAAGTCAGAGTCAGAGGTGGAGCCCACAGGAGCCCTCAGTCTTGGGGAGAGGCCAAATGGATGGGGGCTGTATGTAGAGACATTCTACTACTGGAATCAACCAAGAAAAAAGAAAGCACAGAGTCCAAGGTGTGGAAGGTAGACAGCATTCTTGAAACTTGTTGAAAATCTGACATATGAGGTTGTGGTTGGATAGGTATTTATTTAAATTTTTTAGGGTCTATTACCTATCTATAATATTAACACATGATTACCTGAGGAAGGGACTTTTTGAAATCACTTCTGCAACTATATTTCCTGGAAAGAGAGCAGAAATCAAGATGATTTAGCCAAGTGTTGTGGAACTGGGGATAAGTAGCAACTTTGCCCTGATTCTGTCAGTGCCGACTGGAAGAGTGATTCAGTTCTGAGTGTCACTAATTTTTTACTCTGAGCAAGATACAGCAGATGTGCTAATATTAATCACATCTGCAGGTCATCTAATAGGTGAGCCTTAGGGGCAGATAAACC
The DNA here is from genome assembly GCF_002007445.2 of Ailuropoda melanoleuca. NCBI lineage: Eukaryota > Metazoa > Chordata > Mammalia > Carnivora > Ursidae > Ailuropoda > Ailuropoda melanoleuca. Next base: position 125,234,840 of record NC_048222.1, read on the forward strand.
AATGGAACTAAACTATTCACCTTCAGATACATCCTCTGTGGGCAAGATAGACCAGTGAATAACAAGGTAACCCTTTTCTCCCCTACTTCTGAAGGCAGGAATTGGGAGAAAAAGTAACAACATATGGTTGGTCTCTGGTCACATTTGTCCCTGTTTATATATCTTTGTAAAATAGGCAATCACAAAGAAATAAGTAAACCATCAAACATACTGTCATGGCCTGGATGTATCTTTTAAAGTATTTTAAAATAATTTACTTCCAGCATGTTTTCCTTTATAGTGTTGAAATAGTTGAGATTATTCCTTATTTTATATTTATAATATATACTTTTTTCTGAGTTTTATAATTTTTCATTTTTATTGCATGCATAATATGCCAGTACATGCATATGCCTGATTAATTTTAACCTTTTCTTTATTTTGAGAGATTTAGATTAACTTTTTACTTTTTTCTCAGTATAAATATTGTTGTGAGGAAATCTTTGCATATACAGGCATACCTCATTTTATTACACTTCACTTTATTGCATTTTGAAGATAATTTAGTGGACAATGAGATTGTTGTTTTCATGGCTGCTAACACAATATACATTCTGCAGTCCATGTTTCAAGGAGTAATTTTGACTTCAAGTCCTGTTATTGAAGAAATACATTTTCAAAATATACAGCCATAGGTAGTGATTCTTCTCATGGATCTGGGCAAATTAAATTGAAAACCTGGAAATGATTGATCATTCCAGAAGCCATTAGGAACATTTTTGATTCACGGGAAAAGGTCAAAATATCAGCAGTCACAGGAGTTTGGATAAAGTTGATTTCAACCCTTACAGATGACTTTGAGGGGTTTAAGACCTCAGTGGAGGAAGTAACTGCAGATGTGGTAGAAACGGCAAGAGAACTGGATTCATAAGTGGAGTTTGAAGTTGTGACTTAATTGCTGCAATCTCATGGTAAATCTTAAATGGATGAGTAGTTGTTTCTTAGAGATGAACAAAGAAAGTGGTTTCTTGAGATGAATTTACACCTAGTGAAGATGCTGTAAAGATTGTCAAAATGACAACAAGGATTATATACTATTACATAAAACTTAGTTGATAAAACAGCAACAGGGTTTGAGAGGATTGATTCCAATTTGGAAAGAAGTTGTACTGTGGGTGAAATACTATCAAACAGCATTACAAGCTACAGAGAAATCATTCATGAATGGAAAAAGTCAATAGATGTGGTAAATTTCACTGTCATCTTATTTCAAGAAATTGGCACAGACACTCAACCTTCAGCAACCTCCACCCTGATCAGTCAGTGGCCATCAACATCAAAGCAAGACCCTCAACCAGCAAAAAGATTATGACTTGCTGAAAACTAATATGATGGTTAGCAGTTTTAGAAGTATTTTTCAATGAAGATACATACATTTTTTTACCTGTATTATCCTCTAGAATTATAATAGTTCCCTGTTCCATTTTAGGTCTTCCATCCATTTTGAATTTATTTTTGTGTATCATGTAGGAAAGTGATCCAATTTCATTCTTCTGCATGTTGCTGTCTAGTTTTCCCAATACTGTGTTGAAGAGAATGTCTTTTTCCATTCGATATTTTTTCCTGCTTTGTCAAAGATTAATTGACCATATAGTTGTGAGTCCATTTCTGGATTCTGTTCCATTGATCTATGTGTCTGTTTTTGTGCCAGTAACCATACTCTCTTGATGACTACAGCTTTATAATATAGCTTGAAGTCTGGAATAGTGATGCTGCCAGCTTTGCTTTTCTTTCTCAAGATTGCTTTGGCTATTTGTGCTCTTTTGTGTTTCCATACAAATTTTAGGGTTGCTTGTTCTAGCTCTGTGAAAAATACTGGTGGTATTTTGATAGGGATTGCATTAAATGTGTAGATTGTTTTGGGTAGTATAGACATTTTAACAATATTTGTTCTTCTGACCATGAGCATGGAATATTTTTCCATTTGTTGTGTCATCTTCAATTTCTTTGTAAGTGTTCTATACTTTTCTTTGACATAGGCCATAGCAACTTCTTATTAGACATGTCTCCAGAGGCAAAGGAAACAAAATAAAAAATGAACTGTTGGTACTTTATCAAGATATAAAGCTTCTACACATCAAAGGAAACAACAAAACTAAAAGGCAACCTATGGAATGGAGAAGATATTTACAAATGACATATCTGATAAAGGGTTAGTATCCAAAATCTATAAAGAATTTAACAAACTCAACACTCAAAAAATAAAAAATCCAGTTAAGACATGGGCAGAAGACATGAATAGGCATTTTTCAGAGAAGACATACAAATGGCCAACGGACACATGAAATGATACTCTACAACACACATCATTAGGGACATACAAATCAAAACCACAATGAGATACACCTCACAACTGTCAGAATGGCTAAAATTAATGTAATAGGAAACAACAGATGTTGGTGAGGATGCATAGAAAGGGAAACTCTCTTACGGTGTTGGTGGGAACTCAAGCTGGTGCGGCCACTCTGGAAAACACTATGGAGGTTCCTCAAAAAGTTAAAAATAGAGCTACCCTTTGATCCAGCAATTGCACTACTAGGTATTCACCCAAAGGATACAAAAATACTGATTCAAAGAGAAACATGTGCTCTGATATTTACAGCAGCATTAGTCACAGTAGCAAATTATGGAAAGAACCCAAATATCCATAAACTAATGAAAGGATAAAGAAGAGGGTGGAGAATATTACTCAGTCATCAAAAAAAATCTTGCCATTTGCGTTGATGTGGACGGAACTAGAGTGTATCATGCTAGGCAAAAGAGTCTGTCAGAGAAAGACAAATATATGGTTTAACTCATATGTGGAATTTAAGAAACAAAACAGATAAACATAGAGGGAAGAAGTAAAAAAAAAAAAAAGGAAGGCAAACCATAAGAGACTATTAACTATAGAGAACAAACTGAACATTACTGTATGGGCTAAATGGGTGATGGGTATTAAGGAAGGCCCTTGTGATGAGCATTGGATGTTATATGTAAGTAACGAATCACTTAATTCTACTCCTAAAACTAATATTACACTATATGTTAACTAACTAGAATTTAAATTAAAACTTGAAATAAGCAAACAAAAAACACATTTTTTTAAAGTTATAATGCTGTTATACACTTCGTAGATCACAGTGTAGTGTAAACATAACTTTTATATGCACTAGGAAACGAAAAAATTCATTTGACTCACTTTTTTGTGATATTCAGTTTATTGTGATAGTCTGGAACTGATCCCATAATAACTTATATAATAAGTATAAAATGTACCTACCCCACCCCCTGATAAAGTCATACAAGTAATTGTACTTAGGTCAAAATGCAAGAAAAATTTTAAGTTTTTTTAAAAAAATGCCAAATTGCTTTCCATAATGCTGATTTTACTTCCATTCCCCCAAGCAGTGTATGAAAGTGCCTGTGGGACGACAACCAAGGAAATACATTGTTAAAAGTTTGATGCCTGAAGCAGGAGGGACCAGAATGTTCACACATTCTGCTAAAAATAGACAGAAGGCTGAGACATTTTGGCATAAAAGCCAGCCCACTTCCAAATACCTAGATCCAAGGCAGCCTGAAGCCTTCTAAAGCCAAAACTCCTTGCCACTTATGTGATCAGCTGTGGATGGTCCAAGCCAGAGACTGAGTCCCGCGTCTGGGAACATCAGTGTGAATGTGAAATAACATGCGCTCTCAAAAATAAAGTCATATACACATTGTTACCATAATACCTCTGCATTATTAAGTCCTACACCTAAATGTTTTTTTTCCCTATACCAGGCTCACCCTTTTCACATCAGCTAATGAAGGAATGTTTTAAAATATTGCCTGGTGTGATGCCTTCCAGCTGATTATTTAGCAGTCATGGTTTTACTCTCTTTGTCTAGAGAACCTACAAACTTACCTAATTATGTAATTAGTTTACATAAAAATGAGGGAGTCCTAGAGGTTAAAGTTCTGATAACTGTTAGTATTAACTGTTAAGAGTTTTAGTATTAAGTATGAAGTAGAATAAAACATTGACTAAAGATAAAATGAACATGAAGTAGGCTGAACCTTATGGAATGGTTTTGACTTTCAGAAACAGATTTCCCGTTTTAGTGTGACTATTTGGTGAATAGTTAGCCTTGTTCAGATGAGCACTGAGATAAAAGAATGTGAAAGAAACAATACTTAGGTCATTAGGATATATATATATAAACTACATATATACATATATACACACATATATATTATATATATAATAAATATATATAAATATATTTATATATATAATTAAAATTGTGCCCCACATTTATTATTCTGGTAACAAAATCACTTATTTCATGTAAGTCTATTGGTTGGCTTTCTTCCACTCTCTCAAATAAACTATCATGCATAAATGTAGACTAGTGCTTATGCATGAGAATGTGGTTGGGGAGGCATCCAGTGAGCTTATGATTCTCTTTCCTTGAAATTACTCCTTAGTAAATCTTTTTTATTTATTTTTTTGGTTCTTCACTGTTTGTGGATTATCAATTATTTATATTGTTATATTTTAATAAAAAATAATGTAAATTTAAGCTTTTAATTGTAGTGCTAAACTACTGCACCAAAATGTGCACAATGAAGAGACTTCTTATTGCTTAGTCTTCAATCCAAATTAAGCCTTCATCAGTATTTGAGGCCACAAAATTCCTGGCAAAAGTCCACTGTGGGGAAGATGCCTATCAAATTCTGTTCATGGGTTTGCATATCTAATTACTTAATATTAGTTTAATTCAAAAATAGTTTTTCAAAATAAAAGTTTCTTTCAAAATAGTAACATAATCTGATTTTCTTTCCATTATAGCCACATGTGAAAAGGTATTGAAAAAGAAAATAATATGAAATATCTATCATTTTGTATTCAATTAAATTCTAGCAAAGATACAAAATAATTATCTTCACAGTCACTCTATAGACATTCCTTTCCTTACTCATAGTTTTCAGTACTCTTTTCTTTCCTTATTTTCTTCTTCTAATATGAGTAAATAATAAAGTAAATACATACTAAAATTGTCTTTGTTATTGTATTGTTTTCAAATGAAAAGTGTATGTTCATGATACTGTGCTTTTTCTATTTTAATAACCAAAGTAATAGCATATATTTATGTGAAGAGTAATCAGTAAGATAATTGTAAAGTATATTACAATTAATTTCTCTATACTCCGTTGTATATTTGTTCCCTGTTGCTCTATCAGCAAGGAGTAAAAATCTTAGGGAGAAATAATCTTTTTCACATTGGGTAGGATTTTGTTAACTCTGAGTTTCTTTCTAACTCTAACATTGTACTATATGAAGAAAAGGGTAGTAAAGACCCAAATCAAAAAGTTAAGTAACATTCCCCTATTGTTGATCACATGCCAGGCTTCCTGCTAAATGTTTTAGAAACTTTCTCATTTCATCTTCACAGTGGTTATTATTATTTTTTATTATTTTTTTAAAGTTTGATAGTAAAATTAATATTCTTTTACATCTATTTAAATTATTTCTTTAAACTTCAGCAGTGATATGGATGGACTTTTATATATTTTTAGCTTACATTTAGCTTGATTAAATAAAATTACTTTAACAGCATTAAAAATATGCTGAGTATCATCTATATACCAGATACTATGCTAGGCACCAAGGATTATAATATGATCAAATTTTACACAATTACTAATGATGGCTGCAAAAATAGACTTCAGCATCTTGTAGTGGCCAAAACAAGGAGAATAAAATATTTATTATAGTGAATATGTTCATAATATAAAAAAGCAAACAACTTTTCCTGATGTTATATTTTAGTGAATTGTATCATTAATCCCAATTCTTCACCTCATTTTTTATGGTTCCATGCCTTTTACCTAGTAACTTTACAGAGTCTTTTCACTCTGGGTTAACATTCTTTGCTATTCCTCGACCCTGGATTTGGCCATCATATTTGGCTGACGGTATGTTAATGAATATGATACGAGCAGAGTCTTGAAACATGCTTTTTAAATTGGGCTTACTGCAGTCTTACACACCTGCTGTTGAATGAGAAGGCATGCCTGTGTTAGCCCTATAATCCCAGTAGGAGAATGTGAGCAACAAGTAAGTTATCATCGCCTTGTATCACTGAGTTGTGGAGTGGTTTGTTAATCAACAATAGCTAATTGATACAAAAGTCTTGACATAAATTTCTCAGAAGGCAAAATGAGGGTTACAGTTAGATGATCTTTACACAGGGGTCACCTGGGGGGCTCAGTTGGTTAAGTGTCTGACCTTGATCTCGGCTTGGGTCCTGGTCTCAGGGTCGTCAGTTTGAGTCCCGAATTGGGGTCCATGCTGGGCATGGAGCCTACTTAAGTTAAATAAAACTAACTAACTCAATAACTAACTAACACGCTAACTAACTAACTTTACACAGGACTTTTCTGTATACTAATTCATTATATTCCTCTAAAAAAATCAGTGATGTACACAAAAAAATTGATGTAACACCCAGTTTGCCGAATTTAGTTTCATTCCAAGTGAGTGACTGGTAGCACAAGCATGCATCATAACAGTGTTACTAAAGTATTGTGATTCTCAAAGATCATCATCATTTCCAGTTTTTTTTTTCCTTCTCCAATTCCCTCGCCATACATTAGGCATAGTAACCATTCCACTCATTTTATCTTGTTGATCCGCTAAAATCTTTCATTTGCTCTTTGGATAAAGTTTAAAATTCTTAACATGGTGAACAAGATTTTACGTATCTTCTACAACCTGCTTAATTTTCTAGCTTTATTTTAGATCCTGCTGCTTCTTCTACAAGCTATTCTTCTGCCATACTACACTTTGTTTCCATTCTTTCTTCCAGGCTGTTCTCTTTCTGATCCCTGTGCCTTCCTCCACACTGTTTCTTCCAGCCACCACACCATTCTTTGCCTAATTTTTATGCAGTTTTCCACTTTCAGCTTAAATCAGTTCCTTTGGGAAGCCTTCTCTGACCTCCTAGTTTGAGTTAGGTCCTCTTCATTTAGGACAGAGTAATTCCTATTACTACCAGTTATCAGACTATAAGCAATCATTAGTTTACTTAACTCTATCAGAGTGCTCTGCAGATCTTGCTTATTACATTCTTAAGTATTTGCATGGGGTATGGCAAGTTGTGTGTACTGCAAGTTCCTAAATGAATAACTTCATTTAAATTATATTAGTCTCTCTAAAATGGGACTTGCAAAATAGACTGGTAAAATGAGACTAGGCGAAATAGGACTAGTAAATGCCCCAAGCTATCAGCCACTTTAACCATTCACTCATACTTATAAACCTATAAGTTATGATTTGAATGCTCTGTAGTCTGTTTCTCAAAGATACATGTATCATTTTGCAAACTCGGGATAATTTGATTCATTAAACCACTCTACAAAATTTTACATAAATTATTCTTGATGAATTAGTCACTATGAGTGAATCATATAAACCAAGTGTTGTTTTGGGTTCGTTAAACATTGTCTATCTCCATACTCTGAGTGTTTGCCTGGCTTATGCGTGTTATTCACCAATATAATCATTTTCAGTACTTTCTTTAACTGCCTTTATTTTCACATGTCTGTATATAATAATGTTGTTGTATTTGTAGTAAATATTGTGGTAAAGCCAACCAATATACATTTATTTGTATTTTGTGTCTATTTTATATTAAGTGAGTTTGAAAAACCTTATGGAAAAGTCATTTCTTAGTGTTTGTTGAAAACAAATACATAATTAGTTTAAAGCTGTCTTTCTATACAGAACTCTTTGAGGAACTGGATATGTGTATGTGTATTTTCTTTCCCTCCCTCCCTCATTCCCTTCTTTCCTTCCTTCCTCCCTCCTCCTTCTCCTTCTTCTTTCTCTCTTTCCTTCCTTCCTTCTTTCCTTCCTTCCTTCCTTCCTTCCTTCCTTCCTTCCTTCCTTCCTTCTCTTTTTCTTTCTCTTTTCTTTTCTTTCTTTCTTTCTTTCTTTCTTTCTTTCTTTCTTTCTTTCNTTCTGAATAATATTTCCTTTTCCACCTTTAATATAATTATGAAACTTCGCCTTTGCGATCTTTTAACTAAACATTGGATATTTGTGTTTAAAAGTATTACCACTAAAGTTTCCCTCATAATTTAATAAATGTGTGTCCGAAAATGAATATGACTTGTGTTTTTACTAAAGAAAAATATCAAGTTAAAAGTGGGATACCCTGCACATATGGAGAAGATTTTATTGACCCAGCATCAGTTAGCCATGTGTCTTTAGTTGTTTTTCCAATAACTGTAATGGATTTACACTGACTCATCCACACCCTTTCATCCAATTCTTACTGTGAAGAAGAGCATACATGTGCAAGATGGCTGGAATTCCGCATATGATAGCGACAGAACAAAGGGAAATCAATATACAACAAATGTCTGTACAGGGCTGCTTATAACTTTATCTGTTTGAAAGCACACTTTTAATTGATTCTCTAAATGACATTTTGCATGGAGGAAAATTAATCAGCTTGTTAGGTTATATAACAAAGTTATAAAATATTCATTAAAAGATATCCAGCTTCTTTAAAAATGAATAATTCATATATGTGTAAGTTTTAATCTTGACGTTAAGAAGGAACCATACAAGGGTAAATGTCCTTTTGGAGGATTAAGTCAGAGTCAGAGGTGGAGCCCACAGGAGCCCTCAGTCTTGGGGAGAGGCCAAATGGATGGGGGCTGTATGTAGAGACATTCTACTACTGGAATCAACCAAGAAAAAAGAAAGCACAGAGTCCAAGGTGTGGAAGGTAGACAGCATTCTTGAAACTTGTTGAAAATCTGACATATGAGGTTGTGGTTGGATAGGTATTTATTTAAATTTTTTAGGGTCTATTACCTATCTATAATATTAACACATGATTACCTGAGGAAGGGACTTTTTGAAATCACTTCTGCAACTATATTTCCTGGAAAGAGAGCAGAAATCAAGATGATTTAGCCAAGTGTTGTGGAACTGGGGATAAGTAGCAACTTTGCCCTGATTCTGTCAGTGCCGACTGGAAGAGTGATTCAGTTCTGAGTGTCACTAATTTTTTACTCTGAGCAAGATACAGCAGATGTGCTAATATTAATCACATCTGCAGGTCATCTAATAGGTGAGCCTTAGGGGCAGATAAACCAATGGAACTAAACTATTCACCTTCAGATACATCCTCTGTGGGCAAGATAGACCAGTGAATAACAAGGTAACCCTTTTCTCCCCTACTTCTGAAGGCAGGAATTGGGAGAAAAAGTAACAACATATGGTTGGTCTCTGGTCACATTTGTCCCTGTTTATATATCTTTGTAAAATAGGCAATCACAAAGAAATAAGTAAACCATCAAACATACTGTCATGGCCTGGATGTATCTTTTAAAGTATTTTAAAATAATTTACTTCCAGCATGTTTTCCTTTATAGTGTTGAAATAGTTGAGATTATTCCTTATTTTATATTTATAATATATACTTTTTTCTGAGTTTTATAATTTTTCATTTTTATTGCATGCATAATATGCCAGTACATGCATATGCCTGATTAATTTTAACCTTTTCTTTATTTTGAGAGATTTAGATTAACTTTTTACTTTTTTCTCAGTATAAATATTGTTGTGAGGAAATCTTTGCATATACAGGCATACCTCATTTTATTACACTTCACTTTATTGCATTTTGAAGATAATTTAGTGGACAATGAGATTGTTGTTTTCATGGCTGCTAACACAATATACATTCTGCAGTCCATGTTTCAAGGAGTAATTTTGACTTCAAGTCCTGTTATTGAAGAAATACATTTTCAAAATATACAGCCATAGGTAGTGATTCTTCTCATGGATCTGGGCAAATTAAATTGAAAACCTGGAAATGATTGATCATTCCAGAAGCCATTAGGAACATTTTTGATTCACGGGAAAAGGTCAAAATATCAGCAGTCACAGGAGTTTGGATAAAGTTGATTTCAACCCTTACAGATGACTTTGAGGGGTTTAAGACCTCAGTGGAGGAAGTAACTGCAGATGTGGTAGAAACGGCAAGAGAACTGGATTCATAAGTAGAGTTTGAAGTTGTGACTTAATTGCTGCAATCTCATGGTAAATCTTAAATGGATGAGTAGTTGTTTCTTAGAGATGAACAAAGAAAGTGGTTTCTTGAGATGAATTTACACCTAGTGAAGATGCTGTAAAGATTGTCAAAATGACAACAAGGATTATATACTATTACATAAAACTTAGTTGATAAAACAGCAACAGGGTTTGAGAGGATTGATTCCAATTTGGAAAGAAGTTGTACTGTGGGTGAAATACTATCAAACAGCATTACAAGCTACAGAGAAATCATTCATGAATGGAAAAAGTCAATAGATGTGGTAAATTTCACTGTCATCTTATTTCAAGAAATTGGCACAGACACTCAACCTTCAGCAACCTCCACCCTGATCAGTCAGTGGCCATCAACATCAAAGCAAGACCCTCAACCAGCAAAAAGATTATGACTTGCTGAAAACTAATATGATGGTTAGCAGTTTTAGAAGTATTTTTCAATGAAGATACATACATTTTTTTACCTGTATTATCCTCTAGAATTATAATAGTTCCCTGTTCCATTTTAGGTCTTCCATCCATTTTGAATTTATTTTTGTGTATCATGTAGGAAAGTGATCCAATTTCATTCTTCTGCATGTTGCTGTCTAGTTTCCCAATACTGTGTTGAAGAGAATGTCTTTTTCCATTCGATATTTTTTCCTGCTTTGTCAAAGATTAATTGACCATATAGTTGTGAGTCCATTTCTGGATTCTGTTCCATTGATCTATGTGTCTGTTTTTGTGCCAGTAACCATACTCTCTTGATGACTACAGCTTTATAATATAGCTTGAAGTCTGGAATAGTGATGCTGCCAGCTTTGCTTTTCTTTCTCAAGATTGCTTTGGCTATTTGTGCTCTTTTGTGTTTCCATACAAATTTTAGGGTTGCTTGTTCTAGCTCTGTGAAAAATACTGGTGGTATTTTGATAGGGATTGCATTAAATGTGTAGATTGTTTTGGGTAGTATAGACATTTTAACAATATTTGTTCTTCTGACCATGAGCATGGAATATTTTTCCATTTGTTGTGTCATCTTCAATTTCTTTGTAAGTGTTCTATACTTTTCTTTGACATAGGCCATAGCAACTTCTTATTAGACATGTCTCCAGAGGCAAAGGAAACAAAATAAAAAATGAACTGTTGGTACTTTATCAAGATATAAAGCTTCTACACATCAAAGGAAACAACAAAACTAAAAGGCAACCTATGGAATGGAGAAGATATTTACAAATGACATATCTGATAAAGGGTTAGTATCCAAAATCTATAAAGAATTTAACAAACTCAACACTCAAAAAATAAAAAATCCAGTTAAGACATGGGCAGAAGACATGAATAGGCATTTTTCAGAGAAGACATACAAATGGCCAACGGACACATGAAATGATACTCTACAACACACATCATTAGGGACATACAAATCAAAACCACAATGAGATACACCTCACAACTGTCAGAATGGCTAAAATTAATGTAATAGGAAACAACAGATGTTGGTGAGGATGCATAGAAAGGGAAACTCTCTTACGGTGTTGGTGGGAACTCAAGCTGGTGCGGCCACTCTGGAAAACACTATGGAGGTTCCTCAAAAAGTTAAAAATAGAGCTACCCTTTGATCCAGCAATTGCACTACTAGGTATTCACCCAAAGGATACAAAAATACTGATTCAAAGAGTAACATGTGCTCTGATATTTACAGCAGCATTATNTGTTGGTACTTTATCAAGATATAAAGCTTCTACACATCAAAGGAAACAACAAAACTAAAAGGCAACCTATGGGATGGGAGAAGATATTTGCAAATGACATATCTGATAAAGGGTTAGTATCCAAAATCTATAAAGAATTTAACAAACTCAACACTCAAAAAATAAAAAATCCAGTTAAGACATGGGCAGAAGACATGAATAGGCATTTTTCAGAGAAGACATACAAATGGCCAACGGACACATGAAATGATACTCTACAACACACATCATTAGGGACATACAAATCAAAACCACAATGAGATACACCTCACAACTGTCAGAATGGCTAAAATTAATGTAATAGGAAACAACAGATGTTGGTGAGGATGCATAGAAAGGGAAACTCTCTTACGGTGTTGGTGGGAACTCAAGCTGGTGCGGCCACTCTGGAAAACACTATGGAGGTTCCTCAAAAAGTTAAAAATAGAGCTACCCTTTGATCCAGCAATTGCACTACTAGGTATTCACCCAAAGGATACAAAAATACTGATTCAAAGAGAAACATGTGCTCTGATATTTACAGCAGCATTAGTCACAGTAGCAAATTATGGAAAGAACCCAAATATCCATAAACTAATGAAAGGATAAAGAAGAGGGTGGAGAATATTACTCAGTCATCAAAAAAAATCTTGCCATTTGCGTTGATGTGGACGGAACTAGAGTGTATCATGCTAGGCAAAAGAGTCTGTCAGAGAAAGACAAATATATGGTTTAACTCATATGTGGAATTTAAGAAACAAAACAGATAAACATAGAGGGAAGAAGTAAAAAAAAAAAAAAGGAAGGCAAACCATAAGAGACTATTAACTATAGAGAACAAACTGAACATTACTGTATGGGCTAAATGGGTGATGGGTATTAAGGAAGGCACTTGTGATGAGCATTGGATGTTATATGTAAGTAACGAATCACTTAATTCTACTCCTAAAACTAATATTACACTATATGTTAACTAACTAGAATTTAAATTAAAACTTGAAATAAGCAAACAAAAAACACATTTTTTTAAAGTTATAATGCTGTTATACACTTCGTAGATCACAGTGTAGTGTAAACATAACTTTTATATGCACTAGGAAACGAAAAAATTCATTTGACTCACTTTTTTGTGATATTCAGTTTATTGTGATAGTCTGGAACTGATCCCATAATAACTTATATAATAAGTATAAAATGTACCTACCCCACCCCCTGATAAAGTCATACAAGTAATTGTACTTAGGTCAAAATGCAAGAAAAATTTTAAGTTTTTTTAAAAAAATGCCAAATTGCTTTCCATAATGCTGATTTTACTTCCATTCCCCCAAGCAGTGTATGAAAGTGCCTGTGGGACGACAACCAAGGAAATACATTGTTAAAAGTTTGATGCCTGAAGCAGGAGGGACCAGAATGTTCACACATTCTGCTAAAAATAGACAGAAGGCTGAGACATTTTGGCATAAAAGCCAGCCCACTTCCAAATACCTAGATCCAAGGCAGCCTGAAGCCNCAACAAAACTAAAAGGCAACCTATGGGATGGGAGAAGATATTTGCAAATGACATATCTGATAAAGGGTTAGTATCCAAAATCTATAAAGAATTTAACAAACTCAACACTCAAAAAATAAAAAATCCAGTTAAGACATGGGCAGAAGACATGAATAGGCATTTTTCAGAGAAGACATACAAATGGCCAACGGACACATGAAATGATACTCTACAACACACATCATTAGGGACATACAAATCAAAACCACAATGAGATACACCTCACAACTGTCAGAATGGCTAAAATTAATGTAATAGGAAACAACAGATGTTGGTGAGGATGCATAGAAAGGGAAACTCTCTTACGGTGTTGGTGGGAACTCAAGCTGGTGCGGCCACTCTGGAAAACACTATGGAGGTTCCTCAAAAAGTTAAAAATAGAGCTACCCTTTGATCCAGCAATTGCACTACTAGGTATTCACCCAAAGGATACAAAAATACTGATTCAAAGAGAAACATGTGCTCTGATATTTACAGCAGCATTAGTCACAGTAGCAAATTATGGAAAGAACCCAAATATCCATAAACTAATGAAAGGATAAAGAAGAGGGTGGAGAATATTACTCAGTCATCAAAAAAAATCTTGCCATTTGCGTTGATGTGGACGGAACTAGAGTGTATCATGCTAGGCAAAAGAGTCTGTCAGAGAAAGACAAATATATGGTTTAACTCATATGTGGAATTTAAGAAACAAAACAGATAAACATAGAGGGAAGAAGTAAAAAAAAAAAAAAGGAAGGCAAACCATAAGAGACTATTAACTATAGAGAACAAACTGAACATTACTGTATGGGCTAAATGGGTGATGGGTATTAAGGAAGGCACTTGTGATGAGCATTGGATGTTATATGTAAGTAACGAATCACTTAATTCTACTCCTAAAACTAATATTACACTATATGTTAACTAACTAGAATTTAAATTAAAACTTGAAATAAGCAAACAAAAAACACATTTTTTTAAAGTTATAATGCTGTTATACACTTCGTAGATCACAGTGTAGTGTAAACATAACTTTTATATGCACTAGGAAACGAAAAAATTCATTTGACTCACTTTTTTGTGATATTCAGTTTATTGTGATAGTCTGGAACTGATCCCATAATAACTTATATAATAAGTATAAAATGTACCTACCCCACCCCCTGATAAAGTCATACAAGTAATTGTACTTAGGTCAAAATGCAAGAAAAATTTTAAGTTTTTTTAAAAAAATGCCAAATTGCTTTCCATAATGCTGATTTTACTTCCATTCCCCCAAGCAGTGTATGAAAGTGCCTGTGGGACGACAACCAAGGAAACACATTGTTAAAAGTTTGATGCCTGAAGCAGGAGGGACCAGAATGTTCACACATTCTGCTAAAAATAGACAGAAGGCTGAGACATTTTGGCATAAAAGCCAGCCCACTTCCAAATACCTAGATCCAAGGCAGCCTGAAGCCTTCTAAAGCCAAAACTCCTTGCCACTTATGTGATCAGCTGTGGATGGTCCAAGCCAGAGACTGAGTCCCGCATCTGGGAACATCAGTGTGAATGTGAAATAACATGCGCTCTCAAAAATAAAGTCATATACACATTGTTACCATAATACCTCTGCATTATTAAGTCCTACACCTAAATGTTTTTTTTTCCCTATACCAGGCTCACCCTTTTCACATCAGCTAATGAAGGAATGTTTTAAAATATTGCCTGGTGTGATGCTTCCAGCTGATTATTTAGCAGTCATGGTTTTACTCTCTTTGTCTAGAGAACCTACAAACTTACCTAATTATGTAATTAGTTTACATAAAAATGAGGGAGTCCTAGAGGTTAAAGTTCTGATAACTGTTAGTATTAACTGTTAAGAGTTTTAGTATTAAGTATGAAGTAGAATAAAACATTGACTAAAGATAAAATGAACATGAAGTAGGCTGAACCTTATGGAATGGTTTTGACTTTCAGAAACAGCAATTTCCCGTTTTAGTGTGACTATTTGGTGAATAGTTAGCCTTGTTCAGATGAGCACTGAGATAAAAGAATGTGAAAGAAACAATACTTAGGTCATTAGGATATATATATATAAACTACATATATACATATATACACACATATATATTATATATATAATAAATATATATAAATATATTTATATATATAATTAAAATTGTGCCCCACATTTATTATTCTGGTAAGAAAATCACTTATTTCATGTAAGTCTATTGGTTGGCTTTCTTCCACTCTCTCAATACACTATCATGCATAAATGTAGACTAGTGCTTATGCATGAGAATGTGGTTGGGGAGGCATCCAGTGAGCTTATGATTCTCTTTCCTTGAAATTACTCCTTAGTAAATCTTTTTTATTTATTTTTTTGGTTCTTCACTGTTTGTGGATTATCAATTATTTATATTGTTATATTTTAATAAAAAATAATGTAAATTTAAGCTTTTAATTGTAGTGCTAAACTACTGCACCAAAATGTGCACAATGAAGAGACTTCTTATTGCTTAGTCTTCAATCCAAATTAAGCCTTCATCAGTATTTGAGGCCACAAAATTCCTGGCAAAAGTCCACTGTGGGGAAGATGCCTATCAAATTCTGTTCATGGGTTTGCATATCTAATTACTTAATATTAGTTTAATTCAAAAATAGTTTTTCAAAATAAAAGTTTCTTTCAAAATAGTAACATAATCTGATTTTCTTTCCATTATAGCCACATGTGAACAGGTATTGAAAAAGAAAATAATATGAAATATCTATCATTTTGTATTCAATTAAATTCTAGCAAAGATACAAAATAATTATCTTCACAGTCACTCTATAGACATTCCTTTCCTTACTCATAGTTTTCAGTACTCTTTTCTTTCCTTATTTTCTTCTTCTAATATGAGTAAATAATAAAGTAAATGCATACTAAAATTGTCTTTGTTATTGTATTGTTTTCAAATGAAAAGTGTATGTTCATGATACTGTGCTTTTTCTATTTTAATAACCAAAGTAATAGCATATATTTATGTGAAGAGTAATCAGTAAGATAATTGTAAAGTATATTACAATTAATTTCTCTATACTCCGTTGTATATTTGTTCCCTGTTGCTCTATCAGCAAGGAGTAAAAATCTTAGGGAGAAATAATCTTTTTCACATTGGGTAGGATTTTGTTAACTCTGAGTTTCTTTCTAACTCTAACATTGTACTATATGAAGAAAAGGGTAGTAAAGACCCAAATCAAAAAGTTAAGTAACATTCCCCTATTGTTGATCACATGCCAGGCTTCCTGCTAAATGTTTTAGAAACTTTCTCATTTCATCTTCACAGTGGTTATTATTATTTTTTATTATTTTTTTAAAGTTTGATAGTAAAATTAATATTCTTTTGCATCTATTTAAATTATTTCTTTAAACTTCAGCAGTGATATGGATGGACTTTTATATATTTTTAGCTTACATTTAGCTTGATTAAATAAAATTAACAGCATTAAAAATATGCTGAGTATCATCTATATACCAGATACTATGCTAGGCACCAAGGATTATTATATGATCAAATTTTACACAATTACTAATGATGGCTGCAAAAATAGACTTCAGCATCTTGTAGTGGCCAAAACAAGGAGAATAAAATATTTATTATAGTGAATATGTTCATAATATAAAAAAGCAAACAACTTTTCCTGATGTTATATTTTAGTGAATTGTATCATTAATCCCAATTCTTCACCTCATTTTTTATGGTTCCATGCCTTTTACCTAGTAACTTTACAGAGTCTTTTCACTCTGGGTTAACATTCTTTGCTATTCCTCGACCCTGGATTTGGCCATCATATTTGGCCGATGGTATGTTAATGAATATGATACGAGCAGAGTCTTGAAACATGCTTTTTAAATTGGGCTTACTGCAGTTTTACACACCTGCTGTTGAATGAGAAGGCATGCCTGTGTTAGCCCTATAATCCCAGTAGGAGAATGTGAGCAACAAGTAAGTTATCATCGCCTTGTATCACTGAGTTGTGGAGTGGTTTGTTAATCAACAATAGCTAATTGATACAAAAGTCTTGACATAAATTTCTCAGAAGGCAAAATGAGGGTTACAGTTAGATGATCTTTACACAGGGGTCACCTGGGGGGCTCAGTTGGTTAAGTGTCTGACCTTGATCTCGGCTTGGGTCCTGGTCTCAGGGTCGTCAGTTTGAGTCCCGAATTGGGGTCCATGCTGGGCATGGAGCCTACTTAAGTTAAATAAAACTAACTAACTCAATAACTAACTAACACGCTAACTAACTAACTTTACACAGGACTTTTCTGTATACTAATTCATTATATTCCTCTAAAAAAATCAGTGATGTACACAAAAAAATTGATGTAACACCCAGTTTGCCGAATTTAGTTTCATTCCAAGTGAGTGACTGGTAGCACAAGCATGCATCATAACAGTGTTACTAAAGTATTGTGATTCTCAAAGATCATCATCATTTCCAGTTTTTTTTTTCCTTCTCCAATTCCCTCGCCATACATTAGGCATAGTAACCATTCCACTCATTTTATCTTGTTGATCCGCTAAAATCTTTCATTTGCTCTTTGGATAAAGTTTAAAATTCTTAACATGGTGAACAAGATTTTACGTATCTTCTACAACCTGCTTAATTTTCTAGCTTTATTTTAGATCCTGCTGCTTCTTCTACAAGCTATTCTTCTGCCATACTACACTTTGTTTCCATTCTTTCTTCCAGGCTGTTCTCTTTCTGATCCCTGTGCCTTCCTCCACACTGTTTCTTCCAGCCACCACACCATTCTTTGCCTAATTTTTATGCAGTTTTCCACTTTCAGCTTAAATCAGTTCCTTTGGGAAGCCTTCTCTGACCTCCTAGTTTGAGTTAGGTCCTCTTCATTTAGGACAGAGTAATTCCTATTACTACCAGTTATCAGACTATAAGCAATCATTAGTTTACTTAACTCTATCAGAGTGCTCTGCAGATCTTGCTTATTACATTCTTAAGTATTTGCATGGGGTATGGCAAGTTGTGTGTACTGCAAGTTCCTAAATGAATAACTTCATTTAAATTATATTAGTCTCTCTAAAATGGGACTTGCAAAATAGACTGGTAAAATGAGACTAGGCGAAATAGGACTAGTAAATGCCCCAAGCTATCAGCCACTTTAACCATTCACTCATACTTATAAACCTATAAGTTATGATTTGAATGCTCTGTAGTCTGTTTCTCAAAGATACATGTATCATTTTGCAAACTCGGGATAATTTGATTCATTAAACCACTCTACAAAATTTTACATAAATTATTCTTGATGAATTAGTCACTATGAGTGAATCATATAAACCAAGTGTTGTTTTGGGTTCGTTAAACATTGTCTATCTCCATACTCTGAGTGTTTGCCTGGCTTATGCGTGTTATTCACCAATATAATCATTTTCAGTACTTTCTTTAACTGCCTTTATTTTCACATGTCTGTATATAATAATGTTGTTGTATTTGTAGTAAATATTGTGGTAAAGCCAACCAATATACATTTATTTGTATTTTGTGTCTATTTTATATTAAGTGAGTTTGAAAAACCTTATGGAAAAGTCATTTCTTAGTGTTTGTTGAAAACAAATACATAATTAGTTTAAAGCTGTCTTTCTATACAGAACTCTTTGAGGAACTGGATATGTGTATGTGTATTTTCTTTCCCTCCCTCCCTCATTCCCTTCTTTCCTTCCTTCCTCCCTCCTCCTTCTCCTTCTTCTTTCTCTCTTTCCTTCCTTCCTTCTTTCCTTCCTTCCTTCCTTCCTTCCTTCCTTCCTTCCTTC
>NC_048222.1:125254440-125310787 GCF_002007445.2 Ailuropoda melanoleuca
GTTAGTATTAACTGTTAAGAGTTTTAGTATTAAGTATGAAGTAGAATAAAACATTGACTAAAGATAAAATGAACATGAAGTAGGCTGAACCTTATGGAATGGTTTTGACTTTCAGAAACAGCAATTTCCCGTTTTAGTGTGACTATTTGGTGAATAGTTAGCCTTGTTCAGATGAGCACTGAGATAAAAGAATGTGAAAGAAACAATACTTAGGTCATTAGGATATATATATATAAACTACATATATACATATATACACACATATATATTATATATATAATAAATATATATAAATATATTTATATATATAATTAAAATTGTGCCCCACATTTATTATTCTGGTAACAAAATCACTTATTTCATGTAAGTCTATTGGTTGGCTTTCTTCCACTCTCTCAAATAAACTATCATGCATAAATGTAGACTAGTGCTTATGCATGAGAATGTGGTTGGGGAGGCATCCAGTGAGCTTATGATTCTCTTTCCTTGAAATTACTCCTTAGTAAATCTTTTTTATTTATTTTTTTGGTTCTTCACTGTTTGTGGATTATCAATTATTTATATTGTTATATTTTAATAAAAAATAATGTAAATTTAAGCTTTTAATTGTAGTGCTAAACTACTGCACCAAAATGTGCACAATGAAGAGACTTCTTATTGCTTAGTCTTCAATCCAAATTAAGCCTTCATCAGTATTTGAGGCCACAAAATTCCTGGCAAAAGTCCACTGTGGGGAAGATGCCTATCAAATTCTGTTCATGGGTTTGCATATCTAATTACTTAATATTAGTTTAATTCAAAAATAGTTTTTCAAAATAAAAGTTTCTTTCAAAATAGTAACATAATCTGATTTTCTTTCCATTATAGCCACATCTGAACAGGTATTGAAAAAGAAAATAATATGAAATATCTATCATTTTGTATTCAATTAAATTCTAGCAAAGATACAAAATAATTATCTTCACAGTCACTCTATAGACATTCCTTTCCTTACTCATAGTTTTCAGTACTCTTTTCTTTCCTTATTTTCTTCTTCTAATATGAGTAAATAATAAAGTAAATACATACTAAAATTGTCTTTGTTATTGTATTGTTTTCAAATGAAAAGTGTATGTTCATGATACTGTGCTTTTTCTATTTTAATAACCAAAGTAATAGCATATATTTATGTGAAGAGTAATCAGTAAGATAATTGTAAAGTATATTACAATTAATTTCTCTATACTCCGTTGTATATTTGTTCCCTGTTGCTCTATCAGCAAGGAGTAAAAATCTTAGGGAGAAATAATCTTTTTCACATTGGGTAGGATTTTGTTAACTCTGAGTTTCTTTCTAACTCTAACATTGTACTATATGAAGAAAAGGGTAGTAAAGACCCAAATCAAAAAGTTAAGTAACATTCCCCTATTGTTGATCACATGCCAGGCTTCCTGCTAAATGTTTTAGAAACTTTCTCATTTCATCTTCACAGTGGTTATTATTATTTTTTATTATTTTTTTAAAGTTTGATAGTAAAATTAATATTCTTTTACATCTATTTAAATTATTTCTTTAAACTTCAGCAGTGATATGGATGGACTTTTATATATTTTTAGCTTACATTTAGCTTGATTAAATAAAATTACTTTAACAGCATTAAAAATATGCTGAGTATCATCTATATACCAGATACTATGCTAGGCACCAAGGATTATAATATGATCAAATTTTACACAATTACTAATGATGGCTGCAAAAATAGACTTCAGCATCTTGTAGTGGCCAAAACAAGGAGAATAAAATATTTATTATAGTGAATATGTTCATAATATAAAAAAGCAAACAACTTTTCCTGATGTTATATTTTAGTGAATTGTATCATTAATCCCAATTCTTCACCTCATTTTTTATGGTTCCATGCCTTTTACCTAGTAACTTTACAGAGTCTTTTCACTCTGGGTTAACATTCTTTGCTATTCCTCGACCCTGGATTTGGCCATCATATTTGGCTGACGGTATGTTAATGAATATGATACGAGCAGAGTCTTGAAACATGCTTTTTAAATTGGGCTTACTGCAGTCTTACACACCTGCTGTTGAATGAGAAGGCATGCCTGTGTTAGCCCTATAATCCCAGTAGGAGAATGTGAGCAACAAGTAAGTTATCATCGCCTTGTATCACTGAGTTGTGGAGTGGTTTGTTAATCAACAATAGCTAATTGATACAAAAGTCTTGACATAAATTTCTCAGAAGGCAAAATGAGGGTTACAGTTAGATGATCTTTACACAGGGGTCACCTGGGGGGCTCAGTTGGTTAAGTGTCTGACCTTGATCTCAGCTTGGGTCCTGGTCTCAGGGTCGTCAGTTTGAGTCCCGAATTGGGGTCCATGCTGGGCATGGAGCCTACTTAAGTTAAATAAAACTAACTAACTCAATAACTAACTAACACGCTAACTAACTAACTTTACACAGGACTTTTCTGTATACTAATTCATTATATTCCTCTAAAAAAATCAGTGATGTACACAAAAAAATTGATGTAACACCCAGTTTGCCGAATTTAGTTTCATTCCAAGTGAGTGACTGGTAGCACAAGCATGCATCATAACAGTGTTACTAAAGTATTGTGATTCTCAAAGATCATCATCATTTCCAGTTTTTTTTTTCCTTCTCCAATTCCCTCGCCATACATTAGGCATAGTAACCATTCCACTCATTTTATCTTGTTGATCCGCTAAAATCTTTCATTTGCTCTTTGGATAAAGTTTAAAATTCTTAACATGGTGAACAAGATTTTACGTATCTTCTACAACCTGCTTAATTTTCTAGCTTTATTTTAGATCCTGCTGCTTCTTCTACAAGCTATTCTTCTGCCATACTACACTTTGTTTCCATTCTTTCTTCCAGGCTGTTCTCTTTCTGATCCCTGTGCCTTCCTCCACACTGTTTCTTCCAGCCACCACACCATTCTTTGCCTAATTTTTATGCAGTTTTCCACTTTCAGCTTAAATCAGTTCCTTTGGGAAGCCTTCTCTGACCTCCTAGTTTGAGTTAGGTCCTCTTCATTTAGGACAGAGTAATTCCTATTACTACCAGTTATCAGACTATAAGCAATCATTAGTTTACTTAACTCTATCAGAGTGCTCTGCAGATCTTGCTTATTACATTCTTAAGTATTTGCATGGGGTATGGCAAGTTGTGTGTACTGCAAGTTCCTAAATGAATAACTTCATTTAAATTATATTAGTCTCTCTAAAATGGGACTTGCAAAATAGACTGGTAAAATGAGACTAGGCGAAATAGGACTAGTAAATGCCCCAAGCTATCAGCCACTTTAACCATTCACTCATACTTATAAACCTATAACTTATGATTTGAATGCTCTGTAGTCTGTTTCTCAAAGATACATGTATCATTTTGCAAACTCGGGATAATTTGATTCATTAAACCACTCTACAAAATTTTACATAAATTATTCTTGATGAATTAGTCACTATGAGTGAATCATATAAACCAAGTGTTGTTTTGGGTTCGTTAAACATTGTCTATCTCCATACTCTGAGTGTTTGCCTGGCTTATGCGTGTTATTCACCAATATAATCATTTTCAGTACTTTCTTTAACTGCCTTTATTTTCACATGTCTGTATATAATAATGTTGTTGTATTTGTAGTAAATATTGTGGTAAAGCCAACCAATATACATTTATTTGTATTTTGTGTCTATTTTATATTAAGTGAGTTTGAAAAACCTTATGGAAAAGTCATTTCTTAGTGTTTGTTGAAAACAAATACATAATTAGTTTAAAGCTGTCTTTCTATACAGAACTCTTTGAGGAACTGGATATGTGTATGTGTATTTTCTTTCCCTCCCTCCCTCATTCCCTTCTTTCCTTCCTTCCTCCCTCCTCCTTCTCCTTCTTCTTTCTCTCTTTCCTTCCTTCCTTCTTTCCTTCCTTCCTTCCTTCCTTCCTTCCTTCCTTCCTTCTCTTTTTCTTTCTCTTCTTTTCTTTTCTTTCTTTCTTTCTTTCTTTCTTTCTTTCTTTCTTTCTTTTTTCTTTATTCTGAGGCATTGTTTCTCTTGAGGAGCTGGGTAGAAGAAATAGAAAGTGTGTGACATTTGTTTTGTTTTTCCTGGGGAACAGGACTTGTATTAATGCTGTCTTATGATGTTGTTGACAGTAGTCACACAAACATATAATTGCTGACCAAAGGATAAGGGTAAGCTGTGCATGGACCTAAGTGCTTGGACTTTTAAAAACATTAAATCTTTTTAATTTTGTAGACCTATGTGGCCATATAATTCAGATGTAAATGATCACAAAGGTTAATTTTTGAGAAGGAAAATAGAATTACACCCCGTTTGCTTTGGTGCATCTATTAAAAAGCCAGATGTTAAGAACAGATGTCAATGAGTTATTTTTCATATTCCATGGTTTACAGTTATGAACTCTCCATTTATCACCTCAGATGGGAACAGTTAATTTGACAGTGAGTGTTTTGGTTATTAGCCAATTTCAACATGGGCCCTTGGATTCTTAAAATCTGATGTACAGATGAAAGACTTACAGTGGAAGCACTGTTAACTTGATTTTTGTGCCTTAGAGTTTACCAACACATACAATGCAATGGAAGTGAATGTTCCTCCTGGTGAATGAGCACAAATCCAGTGTTGGCAAAGAAATAATGCAAATGTTATGACTGAAATACTGAATGGTTAATCCAATTGTAAATTCCAAATAACCAAAAGTCAGACCCTTGGACAGGTGTATGGTTTACTGGGTTTTGCTTATTTCTTGTATTGTAATAACAATATCCATTAAAATATTTTTCACAGTGTTTATATTAAATATGTTTTTAGAGCTGGTTTTAAAATTTTGCCCCACTATGGAATAATTTTCATATGGAGAGAATACCATATTTCAAATTGTTAACTATTTGACATAATAAATATTTTTAAGTCAGCCATTTACTATATTTGGTTAGGAAGTTTAAGTAACAGACAAGATAGCAGGATAATAATATTTTTAAAAATGTGTATGGACAATATTTGGAAGATTCTAAAGCTTTAGCATATATTATATTGTATTTTTATATCAACTTTGTGAGCTAAATCATTATTTTTATTTTATTGTTCCCAAAGTTGGTAAAGGATGGATATGGGATTTACTTTTTTTTTCTATTTTCTATTCTAGTTTTATTTCTGCTACCCTTCACTACCTTTCCTTCAATTCAGAATTCAAAAAATATTTACCTCAATCCAGAAGTTGAAAAATGGATCAGATTCTACCCTAGGAGATCGATCATATTGTAAACAATTTAAGCCCTTTCCACATCTTTACATAAACTGGTGACTTTGATAAGTGCAATAGAAATTGTCTTAAATGTCTTACCCTTAACCAACTGCTAGATTAACTGAAGCTCCATTTTCCCTTTAAACACATTGATTCGAGCCCATAGCACATTGAAACCTCTGCATTTCTGCTCCTATAACTTTAATTGTATGCTGAATATGCATCAGCAGTGTCTTTTCAAAACTCTTTATCAGTTCCATCTGTTATATTAATGAAATGTAATCAAATATTGCATAAGTCATTGAAAGATGAAATCAAACAGAAAAATAATTACTTCTATGAAAACTAAATGGCATGGTTTGAAAGATTAAATATGATTTAGTTGCATACGTGAATGTGTACCTGAAAATGTGTAAGATTGTTGAGGGGGGATTATGAAATGCTAGGAGTCTTTGCATTCAAATTGCTTTGCATTTCTTTTTATAAATTCTAGTTTCTCTTTAAAGATACTCAAACTGGCAATAGTAGATGGTACATTTTTCATACAATTGATTCAAGAAAAATTATGAAACCTGCAAATTCTAGACCTATTCTTTAGGAAATGGCCTTATTCCTACAGTAAAGAATAAGCAAGTTAAGTTGAAGTTGCTATGTTGTAAGTTAAAGTTAAATGTTTAAGTTATGACTACATCATTGTTTTTATGATTTCCAGATTTAACTTCCATTTACAATGATCTTACCATTGACTGATTTCAAGTGTGCCAGATATGAGGGATTCAGTTGTTTCTAAATATCTGATATTAACTCATTAAATATCAGCTGCCTAACTTAATGTCCAAGTCACAATGGTGTTTGTTCCTAGAGCCCCAGAATATTCTATCAAAGGTGTTCGATCATGTGAAATCTGCAAAATGTGGAATCTGCACTGTCCATGGTAGGCAAAGAATGGGGAAACGTGTGTGTGATGTGAAGAAACATATTACTACCTTACAACAAATATAAGCAGTGAGTTTTTCAGGAATCTGACGTAGCATTCTGGTTCAGAGAAGTTCTCGCTGTGCCTTGGAGTTGAGCTTTCTGTTTGTCACATGAATGGAAGGGACAGACAACAAGGGGAGGTTTCTCATGTGTGAATCCATCCTCAGACCTTAAAGAGAAGAGGAGGGATATAGTGTGGTGAGGGATGGATGGGCTCAAAGTAATTATGCCAATGAGTATTCTGGCTTAAGTCTTCTTTTTTAATATAACACTCTTATGTAAATATTTCTTTTAAACTTTTTTTCAGGCTAAAGGACTGAAAAACTTTTGGTTAGGATAAACAAAACAATAGTAAAAATACTTTCACACTCAATGAAACTTAAATGCACACAAAGATATTTTATATCAACTCTGGTTAAATTTCCTAAAACACATAATGCTCAATTATACAACTAAAACTTCTGTTTTGGTCTTTTTGGCACCTAGATACATTTCAGAGAAATGTTTGGTTTTGCACACAGATATTAATGACGATTACTAGAGGAACTAAAAAATCAAATTATTTTGTTAATTTTAATTTGGCTTTCTTAAAATTCTATAATTCTATTTTATGATCCAGATAAATATGATCTTGAAAGGGAAAATGTGTATCTTTAAATAAATTATAAGACCCATAAGTTCTGAGGTTTTGTTTTTTCATCTGCAGTTCTGAAAAACACATTCCATTTCCATCCACAAGTTAATTTTTTAAAGCTATCTTAAGAATTTTATCTGCATGAAATTTTCAGTAACTACAAAGTAACTGGAAATTTCTCTGAAGATATTATGATTAAATTACCGGCAAAAATCTTACGTGCTTGGAATTTCAAAATGATTTGGACAAGCAGCCAAAATATTCTTTGCCATCAAATCTATGTTTACAAAGTACACCTAGACACATTTCTTTTCTGTGCTTTATATTTCTTACTTTGAACAGAAAAATCAAGTGTACACATATCTATATGCATAGCTAATGAGGCCATATTGACTGGATTGACCCAGCATTGGAAAAAATAATATTCATCATGAAAAACAGTTTTTTCCCCCAGAATTTTGCTGTTGTCTACTAATTTTATCAAAATGTTCCAACAATGTGTATGCCAACGAAGCCTGAGTTCTTAGAGTGGTTGAGGGTTTTTTCTACTTCTTTTTTAAGGTTTATTATCTTTTAGAGCAGTTTTAGGTTCACAGCAAAATTGAGCAAAATGTACAGAGATTTCCTCTCTACCTCTGCCCACACATGCATAGTCTCCCCCATTATGAATATCCCTTACCAGAAGAATCATTTGTTACAATTGATGAATCTACATTGATATACCATAAACAAGTAGTTCCCTTTTTTATTTTTTTTTAAGATTTTATTTAATTATTTGACAGAGATAGAGACAGCCAGCGAGAGAGGGAACACAAGCAGGGGGAGTGGGAGAGGAAGAAGCAGGCTCATAGCGGAAGAGCCTGATGTGGGGCTCGATCCCACAACACCGGGATCACGCCCTGAGCCGAAGGCAGATGCTTAACCTCTGTGCCACCCAGGCGCCCCAAGTAGTTCCCTTTTTATGCATTAAGTTTTGATAAGCTGCTGTGTGCCTTATATTTAAATGGGATCTTGAAATTTTATGAAAACTACATTTGAGGGGCTCCTGGGTGTTTCAGTCTGTTAAGTGTCTGACTCTGGATCTCAGCTCAGGTCTTGATCTCAGGGTCATGAGTTCAAGACACACATTGAGCTCCACACTGGGCATGGAGTCTACTTAAAACAACAACAACAAAAATAAACAAAACAAAACAAAAAAATTACATGTGATAATTAAAAATATTTTTGATGCACATTTGGGTGAATATAGTAATGAACATACTTTCCTTTGGCTTTAACATTAAATAGTCATACAACTTCTGAGACACCATCTAGGTTTATTTGGTTTAAATTTATCAAAAATAATTTCTTTGGACAATACAGGCCTATTCTTTTGAGTTATTTCTGTTATTCATAAGGAGGGTTGTAGACTCATAGCTTCAATTGGCATCTTAACAGGAAATCTCCATCAGGTGTGCTAAATATTTATAATATTTTAAGAGAGTGTGAACACATTTGAAAATGTATGCAGAGCAATCAAGAGGTTGACTAGAGACCAGATTATATCTAATGGTCAAAGGAACTGGGCACATTTCTTGTTGATAAAACTGCTTGCAAAGAAGGCATGCCTTGAAATATCTGGAGGGCTGCCATTTAAAGTGAAGATTAGACTTACTGTTTACAAGCTCTCAATGGCTGAGGGAACTGAGAATAAAGGGAACACACGGGGAAGCATATTTTGGTTTAAAAAAATGACATTTGTAAAATTAGGATGATCCAAAAATTGGAAAAAATACTTTGTGAGATTGTTATGTATTTCCTTTTGTGGTATGAGAACATAATTGGCAAAATTTCTATTTTTTTTAAAAAATATGTTAAGGTGTGTTTTATGGCCCAGAATGTGGTCTTTCTTGGTGACAGTTCCGTGTGAGCTTGAGAAAAATTGATGTTCTGGGTGCTGAGTGGCTGAGTTGGTTAAGCATCTGACTCTTGATTTTGGCTTAGTTCATGATCTTAGGGTTGGGAGATCAAGCCCTGTTACCTGCTTCATGCTGGGCATGGAGCCTTCTTAAGATTTTCTCTCACTCTCCCTCAGCCTCTCCCTGCCCCCCTTTTTTCTCTAAGAGATGGTGGAGAGAGAGGGAGAGAGAATTTATATTCTTCTATTAATGGCTGGACTTGGGCAATTAGACCAAGTTGATTGATAGTGATGTTCAGATTGTCTATGTCCTTACTGATTTCCTGACTGCTTTATCTATCAACTACTAACAGAAGCATGTTGAAGTCTCCAGCTGTAATAGCGAGTTTGTCTATTGCTCATTTTAGTGCTATAAGTTTTTGAGTGATGTACTTTAACATTCACTTATTAGATGCATGCTGGTATAAGACTGTTATGTCTTCTTGATAAGCCTCTGCCCTCTTTGTTATTATGTCATCCCTGTCTTTATCTTCCTTGTGTTGAAGTCAACTTTGTCTGAAATTAAAATGGTTACTCCAACTTTCTTCTGATTAGTGTTTTCATGCTATATTTTTCAACATCTGTTTACTTTTAACCTACTTAAAGTCAGTTTCTTGTAGGCAACGTATAGTTAAGTCTTAATAATTAGACGTAATGGTGATCATTTTTCAGTGTATATCAATATTGAATCATGTTGTACATCTGAAACTAATATAATGTTATATGTCAATTACACCTCAATTGAAAAAAAGAAATATAAAAATAACCCACATGTAGTTGAGTATTGCCTTTTAATCCACTCTGACAATCTGTGTCTTTAATTGGTATATATAAATCATTCACTTTTTTCCAGTTTTATTGAGATATGATTGACATACATCACAATATAAATTTAAGATATATGGTATGACAGTTAGGTTTATATATATGGTGGAATTATTACCACAAGTTTAGGTAACATCTATTATCTCATATACATACAATAAAAAGAGAAGAAAAAAATTCTTCTTGTGATGAGAACTCTTAGGATCTATCTCTTAACAACTTTCCTGTGTATTACACAACATTATTATAGTCATCGTCTAGTACATTACATCCTTAGTACTTATTTATTTTATAACTGAAAATTTGTATCTTTTGACCATCTTCCTCCAGTTCCCCCTCCCCCAACCCTCTACCTGCAGTTACCACAAATCTGATCTTTCTTTCTATGAGCTCAGTGTTGGGTTTTGTTTTATTTCAGATCCCACATATAAGTGAGGTCATACAATATTTGTCCTTCTCTGTCTGACTTATTTCACTTAGCATAATGCCTTCAAGGTCCATTCATGTTGTTGCAAATGGTAGGCTTTCCTTATTTTTTTGTGGCTAAATGATATTCCATTATATACCACATCTTAATGTCTTGGCTTCTGTAAGACAACAGGGGTGCTGGTATCTTTTGAGTTAGTGTTTTTGTTTCCTTTGGACTTATTTTCATAAGTGGAATTGATGTATCATATTTTTAATTTTTTGAAGGTCAATACTGTTCTCCATACTGTTCTCCATAAGTAGCTGGACCAATTTACAATCCTACCAACAGTGCGCAAGTGTTCCCTTTTTTCCACATCCATGCCAGCTTTTATTAGCACTTGTCTTTTTGATGATGGCTGTTTTAACAGGTGTGAGGTGATATCTCATTGTAGTCTTAATTTGCATTTCCCTAATGATAGTGATATTGAGTATCTTTCCATGTACCTTTTGGCCATTTATATAAGTTCTTTGGGAAAAAAAAATGTCTATTCAGATACTTTGTCTAGTTTTTAGTTGGATTACTTTTTTTTGCTATTGGGTTGTATCAGTTCTTTGTATATTTGTGATATTAACTCTTGTCAGCATATGGTTTGCAATTTTTCCCCCATTTTGTAGGTTGTCTTTTCATTTTGTTGATGTTTCTGTTGCTGTGTAGAAGATTTTTAGCTCAATGTAGGCCCAGATGTTTATTTTTTCTTTTGTTACTTATGCCAGACCATTCACATTTAAAATGATTATTGATATATTTGGATTAATATCTACCATGTTTGTAACTGTTTTCTGTTCATTGCCTTTGTACTTCGTTTTTCCCCTCCTCACTATTTTCCTACTTTTTTAATTGAGCATCTTCTACAATTCCATTTCATTTTATGATTTCTCAGAGCATATAAATTATACCTCTTTTTATAAAATTTTTAGTGGTGACCGTAGACTTTAAAATATATGTTTTAAACTAATCTAAGTCAACTTTCAGGTAATCCTTTACCACTTCTAGGTATTGCAGATTTATGAAAATGAGTTTTCCCATTTCTTGTCTTCTATCCCTTGTGCCATTGCTGTTCTTCATTTTAGTTATCCATCTAATACATTGTTACCATTTTTACTTCAAACAAATAATTATGCTTTTGATCAGTTAAGAATAAAAAATGAGAGATTTTATATTACCATCATTTATTCTTCTCTACTGTTCTTTATTTATTTATGTAATTCTAAGTTTCTATATCATTTTCATTCTCCCTGAAGAATCTTTTAAAGTGTTTCTTGCAAGACAATTCTATTGGTTATGGATTCCTTCAGTTTTTGTTTGTAGGGAATTTTTTTTTCGTCTTCTGTTTTGAAGGATAATTCTGCTGGATATAGAATTTTAGGTTGATGGCTTATTTTCTTTCAGCATTTTAGATATTTTGTTTTACTCTTTTCCTTCTTCTGTGGTTATGAGAATACCACTCTAATTCTTATCCTTGTTCCTCAATAGGTAAGTTTTTTCTCTCTTTGGCTTTTTTCAAGATTTTTGTTTTGTCTTTCTTAAATTTGAATATGATATGCTTAGGTGTGGCTTTTTAAGTATGTTTACCACTAGGTATTCTTTAGACTTCCTGGACTTTTTATTTGGTGTTTGTCATTAACTTTGGAAAATTCTCAGTCATTATTACTTGTTGTGACCAATTTTCAATGACAGCATTGGAGCCAAATTGGACATGGATTGTGATGTTGGTCATGGATTGTGATCCTGATTATTACACATATGCACACATACACACATACATACTCAGACACCCAAGAGGATATGAAAGATTTATTAGTCCCATAATGAGGCTTTCTGGAAAGAGCAGGGAATCTCCCAAGCAAATACTGAAATGCCCTTGAGAGAGTAGGTAGAGTTTGCCTTGAAGTTTTTGTGGTGGTTAGGAGATAGGCCCAGGATAAGAGTTCCTGTGCATGGTTTGAACTTCCTACCAGCTCCAAAAGAAGGAGCACCTAGGCTTATCCAGATGTAGGAAAGAAGGGACAGAGGGGTGAGGCTTAAAAGATGTCAGAAGTCAAAAATAAAAAATTGAGTTAGATTCTTCATTATATTACTTTCAATATTTTTTTTGTTCCATTCTTTTTCTAGTATTCAACTCTGTGTATGTTCTACCTTTTGAAATTATCTAATTTGGATGTTCTGTTTTGTTTTGTTTTTACTCCATTCTTTTTTTTCTCTTTGTATTTTAATTCCTACTGACTTATCTTCAAGCTACTGACTCTTCAGGCATGTCAAGTCTGCTGCTGAGCCTATCAAAAGAATTCTTCATTTTTGTTACAGTGTTTTTGATTTCTAACAATTGTAAATTATTTGAATTTCCATCTCTGCTTATATTACCGTAGGTTCTTTCATGTTGTCTTCTTTTTGATTAGAGCCCTTAACATATTAATCATGGTAATTTTAAATTCTTTGATAATTACAACATCTGCATTATTCTCTGAATCTATTTCTGATGATTGCTTTGTCTCCTAAGACTGTATTTTTACTTTTTTTTTGTTATTTCTTACAATTTTTTGTTGAAAGCCAGACATATTTAACTGGATGATAGGAACTGACGTAAATAGACCTTTCATGTGGGGACTTATGTTACTCTGGCTGAAGTCAGACTGTTTGATGTTTGCTGTAGTTACATGTGCTAGAGGTGTTGGATGTCTCTAGTATCTTTGTTTCTGTCTCCAATTTTAACCTTGGGCTTCCCTAAGCATTCCTCATCATGTAATTGAAGTTCCCTCATCTCTAATCCACTCTAATCCAGGATCCCTCTCAGTGTGATGAAAAGGTTTGGGGGAACAGGGGCATTCTCTAATCTTCTAATTATATTTCAGTGTTTTAGTATCCCTGTATCTCAGGACCATGCCTTTGACAAGTGTTTCTTTAGTGGCACAGCATCTTTCACTGACCCCCATACACACTTCTCTCACTTCAGCACTTCAAATTCATTTCTTTGAAGCCTCAGCCTCTATTAACTATGTTTTCTTTTTTTTTTTCCTCCCTTAAGTGTGACAAAAAAACTAGAGGGGGCAAGAGTGGGAGGATGCCTTTTTTTCACTTGGGAGAAGGCTCTAGCCAAGTCCTTTTCTTTGGAGAGCAGGCATTTATGATGAAGAAAGTTTCGGGAATTTCACAATCATCATTCTTATTTTGTTATCACCAGAACCACAGGGTCTTTCTCAATATTCACCTGTTGGGGTTCCTGGAGGTAAAACCAATGAAATTGTGGGATCTTTCCTAAGCCTACAGTTCCTAGGAGTTTTTCACTCTCAAGCTAGTCCACACTTGGCCTCCAGAAATTCATCAAAGTTGCCAGTTAAGTGTTTGTCTAGTTTGTGGTTCTAGTGATTTCTACTTGTGGTGAGTCTATCTTGGCTGTGTCTCTCTGGAAAAACCTGCCTCTCCAGGTTCCAGGGTGACAATTTGCCCTACAACTTTATTTCTTGATAAGTCCAAGAAAAATCACTAATTTTTAGTTTGTCTAGCTTTTTTGTTGTTGTTGCACAAACAGGAGTGATGACTCCCATGCACTTTACAAATTTGAGCTAAAACCTGCTTCTTCTTCTTCTCCTTTTTTTTTTTTAACAAACAGGAGAAGTTTAAGGAAAGTTTTCAAAGTTTATATGTTCATGAATAGTATAGAGATGTGTTCTCGTCTCAGGATATTTGTGTCTGGTTTCTCTTTTGTCCCTAATTCTCTTCACCATTCCCTTCTTATTCTTAGGTCTCCTCTTAAAAGTTACCTCTTTAGTGATTCAGGGAAGATATGAGATGTTTTGGGCATAGACTCTGTAGTTAACCTGCATGTGTTTGAAAGCTAGCTCCCTTACTTACTAGAGAGTAACCCTTAGCAAGTTACTTATCCAGTCTCTGCCTTAGTTCCCTCTTGTGAAATGGAAATAAATTAATAAAGCGATTAACATTAAATTCTTAGAATAGTGTGTGAGACATAGTTAAGTGCTCTATAGGTGTTATGTATAATATTAAATAAGTGGTCTACAATGAGGATAGCTTATTATATATCTTTATCACTTACTTTATTTCAAATCTTCACTTTGAATAATCTGTGAATGATATCTTGGTTTTCTAAATTCTGTAACAGTCTATAGAGCCATTATATTGATGTCCAAAGCTATTTTTTATTCTGGATCTCCACAATCCTCTGAGATAGATTGAGTAGACATTGCCTTTCTCAATTTACAGGGACTTCATTGTCTTGCCAAAATCCTACCAGTAAGTAAGCTGTGCTAGAATTTGAGAACTTGAGTCTAAGCCTTCTGACTCTATGTGTAATGTTTGCTCCATATCATGTACTACCTCAGTAGGTTTTAATGAACTTCTAACCATATTCAAGTTGTAGTATAATCAGTGTCCCATTTTCTTTGAGAAAAAATAGCGAAAATGAGAATTAAAAATTATTTTCCTTTTCACATGCTAATATTACATGCTCTATGTAAAGCCATGGTTTAATGATATTTTTGTTTTTCTTATTGCGATGCACCTTAAAAATCTCAATATTCATAAAAATTATGGTAATCGTACAGAAAATGTAATTCTAACCAGTCTTTCTGTTCATAATACCAATGAAAATCAGGTGAATACTTTGAAAGAAACTGAGTTACTATATGATTATCTCAATTCTCATTTCATTTCAATTTGTAATGTTACATAGACGCACTGAAGATTTTATGTTACTGCATTCGAGTTAATGTAGTGCATTGTAATTGTGTCTTATTTTCCAGATCTATGTTATTATCAACAGTTTTATAATATTCTAAATTTTATGTCTACTTTTGTTACCAAATGCTTTTCTATGTATATTGTCATCATTCTACAAGTTAGCATCCAGCTATGGTAGATTTTGATGAAGGAAGTAGTTATTACATGGCATAAGGAACTTGTTAAATGATAGAAGGAGCTATGAACTATTTATTTTACTTTATTTTTATAAACTTGTTAGTAAGTCTTTAGTAAGTCTATTTTTACAATTTAAGCTGCTTTATATGTTTTAAGAACAGCATACTGTGCTACTGTTTAAATTGTTAATTGACTCTGGATAGGTCATTGATCCAGTGATTAGGCATTCTGAAATCCACTGTAATATTTTTGGCTTTTCCTAAATACAAGGCTGGAAAAAGAGAAATTCATAGTTCTAACAGGGAAAATGCTTAGTTGTGCCTCCAGCTCTTCTGAAGAATACACATTGTTTTTTGGCAATATGTAATACATACATTTTATTTTACTGTACACAAATAGGAATTTTTCATAGCTTTGCAAACAGACAAATTATTGTTCAATCTTGTTGAACACAGTGCATGTTATTAACCACATTTTTTAAATTTTCCACTTACAAAACACTTCCACATATTTTCATTTACAGTGCAGTTTTTATTTATAACAGAAAACAACAGAAACTCTCCCTATAAGATCTAGTGATTTTTTTCAATTAATCGTTGAAAATAGTTATTGCTTCTCTAAAGGATGGCTGTATTCTCATACTTCATGAAGTAGCAGATTCCAGAACGAGTTCCCAGAGTTCTTAGGACTATTAGGAAGTGTGTCAGGGCTATTGCAGAGGGCAGGGAGAGAATCGGAGGGGGCAGGTAACGCATAGTAACTAGTTTTCAGCTCTCACCTCAACCTGCTTAGAGGTTATTTGTAATATTTTATTTCATCATTAAGGAAACAAGGATTCCTCTGCTAAAATAACACACATTTGAAGGCCCCTAGTTCTTTATAGGTTGTATTTTGTACAACATCGTTTTTAAAGGATTTATGTTGAGGTATACCATGGTCAGGAAACAATAGTAAAAGTAAGTATGATGGCTTAACTACAGATTTTCAGAACTTTTAATAGGGAATAAAATTTTGAGGAAAATGATAAGGCTGAGAATTCACAAAAGGAACAGATTATTTCATATATTTTATGTATGTGAGGATATAAGGACATTGGAATTTCTATTCTGCAAGGCAGCCTGTGAACATCCAGTTGGTCATTATTTTTAAGAATTGTTGTTCAAGAGGTACAGACAGTGAGATAGCCAATCACCCATAAGTGTCCCCTCGATAGCTGTATGACTGTTCATTTCCAAATACTCAGAAGAAAATATCAGATTTTGATCTTAAATTACTAAAACTTGGGGCAATCATTGAATTACAATAAGGTAAAGAAATTCCAGAAAAATAATTTTAGTTCAGTATTTATACAGTCTTACAAGAAATGTTACTTGCCAGCAGATGAATTGTATTGCAGAAGTACAGCTAAGACGTCCATAAAAATCCAATGTAGGTATTTTTTTCTCTCCCTTTTGACCCAAAAATCCTTTTGTCATATTTCAACCTTTAACCTTAAACTTCCTTTGACTGTGAGGACTGCCAAATTTTCATCAAGACAGCAGCATATAGATACAAAGGGAAGTATAAATTATTATCATTAATAATCCATCCTGTTCTTCCCCCACCTCATTTAAACTGATGGACCATATGTTGCCATTTTCTTTTAACTGTATCCAAGAACATTTCAAAACAGAAGGGGAGAAGAGGTTGTAAAATATATGACCACAACCTCACATTTATTTTCCAATTAAGACAAGAAAAGTAATGATAACTGTGATACTTTTTTTTTTATCTGTCTCCATGGAAATATTTCTAGACTAAAAATAGAGTAATCATATTTTTTTTATTTAAGGTTACACAGGAGAAAAATATTTTTTTAAAGATTTTATTTTTATTTTTTTGAAGAGATAGAGACAGCCAGCGAGAGCGGGAACACAAGCAGAGGGAGTGGGAGAGGAAGAAGCAGGCTCATAGCGGAGGAGCCTGATGTGGGGCTCGACCCCACAACACCGGAATCACGCACTGAGCCGAAGTCAGACGCCCAATGACTGCGCCACCCAGGCGCCCCGAGAAAAATATTTTTGAAAATGTTTCAAGGATTTCTAAAATTTTAAAATGTTTCAAGGATGTTATGATGGACAAACGTCAACAAAATTGTTAGTGTATTCTTCATAGCATACCTGAGGCTGATTTTTTTTCCTTTTACTACTCAAATTAATTGGCCATGTTTTCATTTGTTGGTGAAAAATCTCAACATTTTTATATACAATCAAAGACATATATAGTATTGGATGAGACGAAAATGCTGTCCAACCAGTAGGGAAAATAAGAGAAAAGCAGTCATAGTAGTTGAATGTAAATTATTTTCAGGATGCAACAAGTAGTAGAAAGAAACTGAGATGTAGCTTACATAAAGTAGAATGGAGCTTGACATAGGGATTTTGAATATTATAAATCAGGTACGACTGGAGGATTGGGGGGAAACCAGTCTATTGCAAGAGAATTTAGCAAATATAATAGGGAAGATGGTTGAGGCATAAAAATTAGGTTTCAGAAAACTACAAAAGGATAAGTGGGAAAAAGTGGTTCTTGGTATGGTGTAGTAGTGACCCAGTCTATCCATGAATTTAAGTCTTGCTCCTGGGGTAGTAGTTCGAAATAACAGCTCTAAGATGTTAGGAGCACAACTGGTGTTACTGTGATTGGGAAAGGGAAATCCCCAGACTTCAGCAATGCTATAAGATCATGCTGGGGCATAGTCATCAGATCTCCCAACCTTAGGCTTTGAAGGGTTATTATGTAAGCTGGAATGATTAAGGGTGAGACTCAAGAAAAGCTTTTTTCAATTGTTATTATGACCCCGGACAAGTCAGGGTAGAAAGCATTTACATATGTTTCCTCATTGTATTTCTAATAAATAATATATGGAGGAAGCATGATAAACTCTAAAATTGTAGAAAACTGTATATTTGACTAAACTTATGCTTGATGACTCATTCAACTTGACCTTGTAGTTTAAAAATTATCCAGTCCACATCAATTATATGCCAGGTACCATGCCAGGCCTCAGCTATAGAGAAATGAAAAAGTGAGGTCCCTGTTCTCCAGAGCTTTTGTTACTGTTTGATAGGATTTTCTTTTTTGAGACTTTTCTTTTACTTTGGTCTCTAAAAAAGATGGACAGGACAAAGGAAAACCAAAAGGACAGAAGGACAGAAGGAAAAGTATGGATTGGATAATCTACCATCTGGTCTCCCTATTTCTCCTCTTGCTACCCTTCTAATATTCTCCACAGAGAAGAATCTCTGTGAAGTATAATCGTGTCACCTTGCCCCCAAAAAACATTCAGATGACTTTTCACATGGCATAAAGAATAAAAGCCTAGCTCCTAAGTCTGAACACTTTACCTCATGCATGTACATTCTAAACTTCAAATATGTTGATCTCTTTCTTCCCTTTTACCCTTCTTGCCTGACACCTTTGCACTAGCTTTTACTTTGGCCTGAGGAACTACTTGCCTGAATCTTCTCATGGCCACTTCCTCCTTCAGGTCTGGACCTCTCCAGAGAGTGTTCTTATGACTTCCAAATATAAAGCAGCCCCTCAGTCACTTTCCAGAGGACTCCATACATTATTGTCTTCATGTGAATTCTTACTACCAGCAGTCAGTTGCTCTACTTATTTACTTATTATGTTTTACTCATTCAAATGTAAGTTTTATATGTTTGTTGTACATGTTTAACTACTGAATTTCTGTAGCCTAGAAATAAATTCTTATCTAAGATTTTCATCAAAACTTCTCATGACAATCTCCAAATAAAAGAGAACAAGCTCAGGTAAGAAATGCCAGAGAAAAACAACAATAATAACAACAACAACAACAACCACATACAGTAGTATTCCAGAAGAGGTTGTCCACATACATATTCCAGATCTCTGGAAAATAAATTAAAAAATAAATGATTTTTTAAAAAGAGTGTAATGTGACCACAAAGAACTACATTAAATACTGAATCCAGTCAGGGTAAAAAGCAAAAAAGTTAGGTAAATTTATTGATTTATATAAGTGCAAATTACAGTGATAAGACAAACTTCAGACATGGTTGAATCTGTGTACACTAAGATATTTTGAAAATTCTGTCGCCCTTTATTCACGTCCCCAGTCTGCTTCTGCCGTATTGTCTTGATTCTCAGATAGGCTTTCTCCATATGGTTGGCTACCATCACCTCAAGGCTTATCATCCTCTAAGGCAGTAACCTTAGGAGAAATAGCTTTTTCCCTAAAAATTCCAGGAAAAAAGTTCTAGAATTAGGTATTATTGAACTGGCTTGGGCCATGTGCTCATTCTTGGCTTAAGTAACTATGGAATACTTTGACCAAAGCCTTAGAGCCACATAAATGGGTGAGATTATCTAGAGCATTATGCAATGAGAGAAGGAGAGGTTGTTCTTCAAACAGAGCAGGAGGTTGTCATTTGAGGAAAAAGATGGATTATAAGCTGGTGAAAACCAAAAATATTCACAGCAAAATCCAAAAATGTTTTTTAATGTACTCATTATACAAAAACAATACAGATTATAATATTTGACTATACTAATAGAAAGCAGGAAGTGGAGAGGAAGGACAAACCACCACACTTTATTTCAAGGAAAATGCAATGTTTATCATTAATGTTAACCAGATTGATATGAATTTAGAAATTATTTGAAAATTTTTTTAAGTCATTGACAAATGCATTTATAAAATTAATGGCTATTTTCCAAACTAATGATACATGATCTACATGGTATATTAGGTTCTATTAATTCTTAGCTGGTTGGTGTTGATTTCATGATATAGTACTTTGGTTTTATGTTGCTGTAATATTGGCATGAAAACAATATATCATCAAGCAATATAAGCAGGGAGAAATTTTTTAATAATGCTATGAGGTATACAAATTCCATGACTTCTTTTCAGTAATGGAGTCTGATGCAAGTCATATTCAATACGAACACTTCAACCTCTGAAACACCATCTATTTCCCCAGAGTGCAGCTCAGAAAGAAATAACAGAGTATACCTCGAGGTGGGAAGATCTGCTAGAACATTCCCATTTCTGGAAAGCAGCTGAGGCCTGGGTTTCAGAGAGAGTTCAACATGGGAGAAAAGCAGGGATCGAACTCTATTAAAAATGATGATAATAATAATAAATAATGTTACCAGAAAACTTTGTACTTGCAATAAGCAAAGTAGTTGTGAGCAGAGATTTTTATTTTTTCAAGATCTTCTCATACAAAAGTTTTCTTTCAAGTATTAGATGACCTGCTAATGTCATGGGTTGAATTGCATATCCTCAAAGTGTATATTAAAGTCCTAGTCCCTACTACCTCAGGATGTGACCTTATTGGAAAAAAAAACCCTTAAAAACAAACAAACAAATGAACAAACAAACAAAAAACAGAAAGAAAGAAAAAGAAAGAAAGAAAGAAAGAAAGAAAGAAAGAAAGAAAGAAAGAAAGAAAAAGAAAAGAATGCTCCTTAAGAGGTAATCAAGTGAAAATGTCATTAGGTTGAGCCCTAATCCAATAGGACTGGTATCCTCTTAAAGGGAGGAATTCTGTCAGAGAGACACTCATAGAGTGAAGAGTATATGAAGAGACACAGAAAGAAGACAGTGTCTATAAACCACGGAGAGGACTGGAGCAGATCCTTTCCTTACAGCTCTCAGAAGGATCCAACCCTGGTAACATCTTGATTTTGGGCTTCTAACCTCTAGAACTGTGAGACAATTTGCTTCTTTTGTACAAGCCATCCAGTCTGTGTACTTTGTTTTGGCAGCCCTGACAAACTAATATAGTCTGCGAATAGAGTAGAAAATGGAATAGCATAGACAAGAGAGAACAAATAAAGACAATGAATGAAGGAAGCCTAGGTCAGAAGTGAAATATTTCGCTCAGCCATGCCAGTATTTTTTCTTAAAAACAAATCAGAAGTTGATATTATATCTACATTATATACTTTGCATACAATCTGCAGTTTATGTTTGGTAATGGTCTAGAAAATCACACATAATTCACGTTATGGAGGCTGAGTATTCAATATCATCCGTTTTATGATCTTTATAAATATTGAGTTAAATGAGCATCTTTAATATGGGTGAGTTGAAAATATATGTTCCTTGAGAAATAGGTCCCTAGCATTCATTCTATGCTGTTTGGGGAATACAAAGACAAATGCAGTCTGTGATATGATTTTAGTGTTGGTACTAGCATATATGTATGCCTAAATGAGCAAACTAGATTGGTACCACTCTTTAAGGAACAGTAGATTGAAAGAGCTCACTTCTTACCAAGTGTACCCCACTTATCTATTTCCACTTTATGTCCGTTTGAATAACAGGCTAAGACTTAATCATGTGCACAAAAGGCAAATTTAAATGAATAGTTTTGCATTTAGTCACAGCCTCTGTAATTACAACATTTAATGTAAAAATGCATATAAAACAAAGGTTCTAATTTATCATTGCGTTTATTAGATAATTACTAATTCTTAATCACAGCCTAAAAGTATAATCTAATCAATAACATTTGAGTTTTACAAAGGGAGAACTATCATTTGAGTGTTATTATTCTTTCATATATATACTTTTTTTTTAGTGTAATAAGCGAACTTTTCCTGAAGGAAAAGCTATTGTTTTTCTGAAACATTTTAACATTTTCTGTGATTCTCATTAGCTGTACAGGTTTTGGTTGGGGTTTAAACATTGCATGTTAACTTGGATAAATATAAAAATCTCTACATCATTTATCTTATGTTGTTGTTGCGTTCTTTTGCTAAAAATTAGTATTTTTTAGCCTTTAATTCTCAGGAGCTCATTATTTCGTCAAACAATCCGTTGTGCCAAATTAATTTTCATGTAATTTATTAAAGTAAGTACCTAATCAACCTGAAAAACTGTCAGTACATATGGTTATTCTTTATTTTACTGGGGCATAAATTCAAACCATCTTCTATATTTGGAAATTCTGAAAGAAGCAGCAAGCCATATTTATTTTACTTTCATCAGGTTACGAATTTGCAAATAGGTAAAAAACATGCTGATTATTTGAAAAAGTTCTTAACTGTGCTATATATATCATGAAAAGCCAGGGTAAAATGTGTAAAACATTAACCAAGTTTTTAGGATTATCTGTTAATGAGGCCTCGTTAAGGAGTCTTCTTTTCTAAGATGTTTACATTTGTAAGTCATTATTTTTAATTAAACTAAATCAGGCACATCTGTGTCCAGTATGTGACCAAAAAAATATCTATTTGATACCTCAGTGATTGTGCTGCTAATACTAAGTGAAAAATGTACACAGCTCAATTTTCCCCCCCTGAAACAAAAATGCCAATTAAATAATCTGGAATGTGTTACTGATGAGCTGGAGTCTGGCTTCTATACTTAGATTTGACATTAAGCATGCTTTGCCCTTTCACAATGTTTTAATTTTGAAAACTGTCAGGGACAGTTTTGTGTAACAGGAACAAAAATCATTGTGTGAATGCTTAATTCTTTATCAAATTCAACTCACCTGCACCTACATCATTAGCATTGTTCCAACCAACAATTTGGTTGGTTCATTTCAGTTTGAAAGAGAATTGTGAAGTCTTCAGCTTATGGAAGTAGGCTGCCATGTAGGTCAGGTTTATTTGAGAAAGCTTTTTCAGAGCAGAAAAATAAGTGCAGAAAAATACATGAATTTAGCCATATAAGGTAAAGCAGGAATATAATGCTGCTTAATAGGTTGAAGTGTCAAATCATTTTTGTCTTTTAGACTTTCAGTTTTTCTTTTTCTGGTTCTGTTTCCATTTAAGGTGCATCAGAAGAAATAGTTGAAAGATTTATGAAAGTTTTTTTATTAAGTACATTCCATTATTTTATTATTCAATTATATTATTTTAATAGTAACAAGTAGCTTGAACATTTATAAAGTGTTTATAAAGTGCAACATTTATAAAGTGTTCTTTTCAATCAGCTTCCTTTTTCTAAGAGGGAATTTCTTCTATGTATTGTCGTTCTTAATTCAGCTCTGATGGAATCATAGGATGATTTGGGTTTTTAAAATATATTGTGTCCTTTTTTCCATATTAAGAAATAAGTTTTTATTTATTTTTTCAGTGCTTTTAAATTTTTATTTTAATTCTAGCTAGTTAACATACAGTGTTGTATCAGTTTAAAGTGTACAATTTAGTGGTTCAACACTTCCATAGAGCACCAGGCTCATCCGACAAGTGCACTCCTCAATCCCCATCACCTGTTTCTTCCATTCCCCACCTTCCTTCTGATAACCATCAGTTTGTTCTCTATGCTGAGTCTGTTTCTTGACTTGTCTCTCTCTCTCTCTCTCTTATTTTTTTCCCTTTGCTTGTTTGTCTTTATTTTCCTTCTACAGAATCAAAAGCTGAAATTACATACTTTCAATTATTTCTTTTTCAATACATTATTTTAAAAAATAAAACTGACATAAATATTTTGTTGCATTAATTTACAAAGTTTACATAAGACAGGTGCTGAATTCTGTATCTCATGATTCCTTAATGTTTAAGTATTTATTGGACCAAAATCATAATATCAGACAAAATTGTTCTAGAGCATTTCTATTGCTAAGTGTGTACATACAGTCATACTTTGAAGAATACTTGATCTTGTCATAAGTCTACATACATCTTGAAATAGAGTTGAAAGCAAAAGTTGTAAAGTAAGCCTGCCTGGGTTCAAATTCAGACACTAAAAATTACTGGCTCTGGAAACGTGGGTAAAATTCCTAACCTTTATAGCCCTCAGTTTTCTTATATGTATTATGGGGGAAAATAATAGTGTCAAACTCCTAGTTCATTGTGAGGAGAAATTGTGATCTATACAAAATAACCGACAAGGTACCTAACAATTTGCGAAGACTCAATAAAGGTTGGGTGGGTATTTTTGTATTTAAATTTCCTCAATGCTTTCTTTAAATTATGATTAAATTCATGCCATCTTTACAGACATCATTTATTGAGTTTCACTAATTCAGTGGTACTAAATATTTTTTACCTCTGACTCGCATTGCTGCATACATTATTTTATCTAACAGAAGCAAGACATAGAGATGCTTTTTCATTCGTAAGATGGTCATGCTGGGACTTTTTTACTTTTGGGTAGCCTGTGAGCTTTCTCAGTACATTTTGGAGACTTTATTGGATGCATAGCCATA
Organism: Ailuropoda melanoleuca; assembly: GCF_002007445.2. Lineage (NCBI taxonomy): Eukaryota > Metazoa > Chordata > Mammalia > Carnivora > Ursidae > Ailuropoda > Ailuropoda melanoleuca. The sequence continues at coordinate 125,278,624 of NC_048222.1, forward strand.
CCATCATGAAAATACCAAATTAACCTTCAATACAAATGAGAATTTTGGGAGAAAAATTCTATTGTAGAATATTTATTTAGTACAACAACACTCTTTGTTAAAGGTTAGAGTATATGAATTGCTTTTTTTCCCAAGTTAAATATATGAAATTTTAGAGCTGTAATTTTACTTTTCTTTCTTTTTTTTTTTTAAGATTTTATTTATTTATTTGACAGAGAGAGGCACAGCCAGGGAGAGAGGGAACACAAGCAGGGGGAGTGGGAGAGGAAGAAGCAGGCTCTCAGCGGAGGAGCCTGCCGCGCGGGGCTCGATCCTAGAGTGCTGGGATCATGCCCTGAGCCAAAGGCAGACGCTAATGACTGCGCCACCCAGGCGCCCCTGTAATTTTACTTTTCATTCGCATTTCTTTTCATGATGGTTTCATTATATTCATTCTCATGTTAAATACGAAAGTGTATTCAATTAGCAAGTACATTTTCATTATTATTTTTGTCACAGTGATTTTGGATGTTCCACATTTGATGATATAAATTAAGTAATAAAGAAAGCATTTTTAAAATTTTAAAGTCAAGCAACCATTTCATTTTGCAAGGCATGTTTTACAAATTTTCTCCTATTATATTTCAGAAAAGAATGAGTTATAAGATATGAACATTTTTATGCCGTCTTTAAAAGAAATTTTAAATGTTAGGGAAATAGAACATAGGGATACAAAGGATTCACAATATGACTACTTTTTGTTATCTAGGAGTTAAACATTCTTTGAAAATAATTATATTTCTGTATTTCGCTGGGGGAAAAGTTGTATATTTTGGCATATTTCCTTGAAATTTTTAGGGAAGTCCCTTTCAAGGGGCTTGTGTACATCAACTGTCTCTCGCTGCTGTCCTGGTTCAGTAATGACTTCGGTCTTAATGTCTGCTTCTGCTCTATTTAATACCTCAAGTTCTAACTAATCTTGAATGAGTGAGAGTTAAGCAAAGTTGAAGACAATTAGCTTTAATTGAGACAGATGGGTAATTTTATTTTGATAAAAGTTATAATCCCTAATGTAGATATCTTTTATAAACATTTATAACATGTGCTATGCTGCCTCAAAAATACATATGTAAAATTGTTAGAAATCAAAAGGAAACTAATATAAAATAATTGCTGAAAATTTTTATATACCTTGATCACTTGACAGGTTTCAAAAGATCAAATATATAAGTACATGGAGAAAATCTGAATGTTATACTTAACAAGGATTAATTCATGCATTAATAAGGTTGATTTTCTGTTCGTCTCTCTTTTCTGTGTAAGACCAAACTTTCTGGTACTAGTAATGGCAAGGAGAATAATTTTGGCAATATTTTATCTGGTTTGCTCAACTGCAGGCCAACTTATGTAGAACATCAGAATAGTGAACTTTTGTCACTATTTAATAGTTTCTTCTCAGTAGTGATGTCAATAAGTATAGCAGACAAGAGTATGTAACTACATTTCTACCTGTAAAGATTTTGCCAGTTACAGGAACTTCTCTCTCTCTCTCTCTCTCTCTCTCTCTCTATATATATATATATGTATTTATATTTATGTATATGTGGGTGTGTGTGACACTATATGTAACATTGTATACATATGTTCACATTACACATAAACATGTTATATATAATATAAAATCTTTCAAATATGTAATATATATAACATATATGGTGTATATAAACCATCTTGATTCATTTGTAACATCCTATATCTCATTTTTTAAAACAAGAATAAAAGAATAATTCTTCAGTCAGACAATCTGTCTTAATCTAAAAGCCTACCTCCTACTTAAGGTCAAAGTAAAGCATTGGAAGGACTTTCTTATCACCATAACAATTTAGCAGTGGACTGAAGGTTATATAACATACAACATGTATTTTATTCTTCAGCATATCATATAATCTGTTCTGACACAAGTCAAAAAGAGCCATTTTTTTAAGTAGACTGTTTATCGAGGTAAAATATGCAGAAAATGTACAAATCCAGGTGTCCAGAATCCTAAATTTTCTTAGAGTATACTTGTGATGTCAGCACTCTGTTCAAGAAGGAAAATATTGCCAACTCCTAAGAAATCTCTCTGATTTTCCCTGCTCACCCCAAAGTTTACACACTCTCTTGACTTTCATACCATGTATTATTTTGCCAAAAGCTGCTATTGATTAGCTACATTTACTTATTAGATAAGGATACTTATGCTTTAGTCATAAAGCAATTGCTTCATCAATTAAAGCCAATAAATTCTGCAAGCAAGAACTAGGTTATAAAAGTTGGAAGCAATATTGAATATTTAAATATTCTTGTCATATAACTGACAGTACTGATACTATTCTTCATAGGCCTCCCTTCTGATAATAGAACCTCAGACCTGGGAATCTGGCCTCTGCGCTCTGTTGAAACTTTATCCTCAACCTATTTTGACATTGGCCATTGGGAGGCTGAAATAAGGAACTCAGATGCTTAGCTACAGATAGAGAAGATCGTCCTAAGGGGAACTGTGGGATCTGAATTACAGCAGCAATTGTTGAAATCCTTTTTTGTCTGGCTTTAGCCTTTGTAAATACAATATTCACCTTCACTTTCTCCCAAGGAACATGAATAGCCCTGTATAGGAATTGGTAAATGAGCCATGGAGAATGAGGATGGAATCAAATTGAGTGAAATAATTTCAGCTGCTGGGAACTCTTAATAGGCATGTAAACAAGAAGAGGTTTGTTGTGTGTGAACGCTCTCACAGAGGTGCATGAACTCTTATCTCTTCATGCTGGCTGCATTTGGAGCGGTTCGTGTTTAATTTGAAACAGTCTCCCGATGGTTCAGTTCAATTTGAAACTGTGCTCAGCCCATTATTTTATTATTTTTAGCTTAGAACAAAAGAAAACATTTTGAAATAACAGTCCTTTCAAGTGGTGGGTTGCACAGGACACTTCATATCATTTTTCAAAGTATGTCTAAAGTATTTGGATATGTAGCTAAAGGGTTAGAGGGATTGAATGTGATGCATTTTATTTGAGTGTCAGAGGTAAAAAAAAAAAAAGTAGAGGAATCATGCCTAAAAATAATGCGTGTAGCTGTTTTGTTAACAGATCTGGATCTTCCCTTTGTTTTCTCCATCCCCGATCCCATATAATGGCATTGTCAGTGTGTCCTCGCTTTGTGTTTGTTAGAAAAATAAATGAAAATAGACCTTTGATCTTTGCCTTCCAAGTCTCACTTCCTAGGGTTATTTTTCATTCCTCGCTATCATTTTCTAGACTTTTCAGTGCTTGTACCAAAGGACTGTTTCCCATTTTGAGAAACTGAGATGCTTAGGGCATTATGGTTTTATATATGGTTAACAGAAAAGCATTTTAATTACACCAACTATTGTAAGAGTAACAGCTTTAGAAAAAAGACATAAAGAAAAGTCTGCTGTGTCTATGACTAAAATGTTTGCAAATACATATTAGCAAGTTTGCATCAGTCAACATATGTATTGAAAAAAAAACAATTTCTGAAAGAAGTTCCTTTTTTACTACAATTAACTAAACACATAAGGAATCATATGAGAGTACTAATTTTAATACCCTGTCAACTAAAAGTTATATATTCCTTCAGAACAAACCAATATACTATATTTAGAGATTTTTAAACAAGATGGAATTTAGCCCCAGTTTTTCTGTGTTCTAAATGCAGACTTAATTGTTGCAAACATCTGACAAAATTAAGTTAATGATCTCTTCAGTTTTCATTATCGCCACACTGCCTGGGATTTTGCTAAATCCTAAGAAAGGAACAGGAAAAAAAATCAAATAGCTTTAATCAAAGATATAAAACCAAGAAATATAATATGTCATTAAATTAATATAAACTGATAATAATATAAGTGATCCTATTCTAGATTATTAATTTTGATTTTGAACATCATCCAATTAGGGTTCATAACCAACAAGAGTGTTCAAGGAGAAGTAGCCTGGGAACCACAGAGGGTTCTAACTTTGAATGAAAGCATGACTTTGGGTCTGTTTTTTTTGTGTGTGTAATTTTGTTCTTCAACAGATGTCAAGCAGTCACAATGAATCATTGTCACAACACCTCAGGAAAAAATATAAAAGGCAACTTTTTATCTACAGCTTCTAGGTGGGGGGGAAAAAGCTTCAGTGAACTTTAGTTATTTATTTCTGGCCAGAAAAAGGAGCAAAACCAACATCTCTAAGCTTCCCATGTTTTTGTTTTTGTTTTGTTTTGTTTTCCTTATCAAAAACCATTCTTTCCTCCTCCCCATACCAATTATGATAGAAACATGAATTACGAAACCTGTACTGTTTATATAATTAATTGGTTATGTGGTGAAGATGTATCAACTGGATAGTCTTTCAAAGAAAAAAAAAGAGAGAGAAAGAAAGACAGAAACATCAATGAGTACAGATATTATTAGGAACTGGTGGAGACTTTCCCCTATTAGCTCCTATTTTGGAAGAAGGATGGGCCAATACAGTCCTAGGCCCAAATCTGGTCTGCTACCTGTTTTTGTAAATAAAGTTTTGTTGGAACACAGCCACCCATATTCATTTACATATTTACTAAGTCTGCTCTCATGCTTCCGCTGTAGCAGAGTTAAGGAGTTGCAGTAAAGACCAGATGGCCTACAAAGCTTTATTTACTATACTATCTTGTGCTTTAGAGAAAAAGTTTCCAAACCCCTGTTTTAGAAAATAAATACCACACCGCATCTTTGATTACATGAATCATGCTTAATCACTGTGACTGATTAATTCTATTTTTCTTTATTCAGTACCTAAATCCATGTAAACGTCTAGTAATAATGGTAATAATATCTATCTAGATTTATTCATCACCTAATATGTCTCAGATAATGTACTAAAATGGGTATTGTTTTAAGCTGTTAAGTTTGCGGTAATTTGCTCCATAGCAATACAAAACTAATAGAGTCGGCATTCCTATTTTGTTGATAAAGAACCTGAGGCGCCAAGAGATTAATTTTTCCGATGTGTCACAAGCTAGGAAGCAATAGATTCTGTGCTATGAATATTTTCTACTAGATCTACCTTTCTCTAAACTATTGGAAGCTTTTTGGTGTCTCTTGGGAAAATCTCTTCCAGGGCTATTTCCTGTACAATAGCGTGGATCTGTATTTCTAAGAGGCTATTCTTATTCTCACCCGCTGGACAAGATTGTTAAAACAAGTAAAATGGAAAGGGAAATGTGGGAACGGATCAAAATATCATTATATTTTATGTTAGAAGAAACAAACACTGTTTTTAAAATATTGCATGACGTCTGGCTTATTATAAGATCATTTCGTTAGAGCAGTTGGTTGGGCACATCATCATTTTAAAGTGAGACATGTTATGCGCAAAACAAGCCAGTCTTATCATTTAAGACATTAGAAAGCAGAGAAATGTAAACCTGTGTTATAAATTTTCAAATATAGGAACAAAATAAAAGAATCAGAAATACAAAATATACCATATAATAATCAGGAACAGCTCACAATGATGCTGATTTTTTTCTTTATGGAATTTATTAATATTAAGAATAAAATCAAGGTAAAGTGCATTATAAAGTTCAATCAGTTCTTGGGGTTGCAAATTTTCATTGCATTAGGAACAATGTAAATGTTTATATTTACTCTAGAGGTAATGGAGATACTCAACAATTAATGGAGGAAAAATTATATATTTAAGATGTGACATGTCATGCCAGTCTAGTTATAACTGCTCTGTTAATCACCAGGGAAGTGTATAAAGGAAGTTGGAGATTTTATCCAGGCAACATCTGGTTACTGTAGGCTGTAGGCAATCAGAAGTTGATAGAACATTCTGGAGAGTCTTCTTCCTCAATGCACTGCACCCATGTTTACAGAGAACCGTTAAGACTATTCTTTCTATAGTGTATCAGAAAGCATCACTTGGATGTTGTTCATTTATTTAGTTGATAGAACATTCTGGAGAGTCTTCTTCCTCAATGCACTGAATCCATGTTTACAGAGAACTGTTAAGACTATTCTTTCTATAGTGTATCAGAAGCATCACTTGGATGTTGTTCATTTATTTCCTAAGCCTGAGAAATTGTAAACCAACTAATCATAGTGTGTGTTTAATACTTAAGGTTAATTCAAAATCTAAAGTAAATTATAAGAGTTTGTAATTAGAGCCAAATGGTGACAATACATCAAAAACCTAAAATAAAACTTTCCACCAACAGCTAGTTCTTTAAAGAATTATGCTTCATGTGTGTGTGTGTGTATGTGTGTGTGTGTGTGTACATGATAGTGTGCCTGATTTTGAAATTTTCATTTAGCAACATTTTACTGAAATAGACGCAAGAGTTCAGATTAAAAAGAAAAACTCAGGACAGATGACTTCGTTTGTTTTTCTGATCTAATTAATAATAAATTATATTTTTATTATAATAAATTCAGGCCCAGATTATGGGAAAGTATAAAACACTAAAAGCTTAATGAATTTTGAAAGAACAATATTACAATATATTTCACAAATTTAACTATGTTTCAATACAATTGACATCTTCATTTTGACAGCTTTGAAAAACTAGTATTCAATATTTAGAGAAACTAATCATGAATATCATAAAACAATATTTTTATTTATTGTGAAAGAGGTCCTTTAATTAAAATAAATAGTGTAGAAATGTTTTAAAGATAATTTTACTACCAGAGTGTCTGGGTCACTTAGTTGGTTAAGTGTTGGACTCTTGATTACAGCTCAGGTCATGATCTCAGAGTTGTGAGATTGAGCCCCGAGTCTGGCTCCACACCTAGTGTGGAGCCTGTTTAAGAGTCTCTCTCTCTCTCCCTTGCTCCCTCTGCCCTTCCCCCACCTTCGCACCCCTGCTTGCCACAGGCTGTCCTTCTCTCTCTTAAAAAAAAGATAATTTTACTCCCTATTAATTATAATTACTGATCAATGGCTGCATAAACTATTATGGAGCCAAGATTAGAGACTATAAGCCTATATGGAGAAACTTAAAGAGCTATTTAAACAAAGCCTTGTTTTTTTTAATAAGGAATTTTCATTTAATTACTAAAAGTAAATAAAGATTATGTGAATAAGCTGAAAATGATTAATCATTGTTTCTCTAGTTGGAAAGTTCCTAAATCAAAATGTGATCTCTCTACAAGATACTGGATATCTAGTTTATCTTTCTAGAATATTACTGAACACTATCCTAAACTGAATCAAAGTGCATACAGCAGAACTTCATCTGACTGAAATTACAAACTTCCCTTAATTTATTTTTAGTTACTATTTTTATTATTGTACATTTTGCAAAAACTCGGAAGTACCACCATAGTGTTTGTTCATCTAATGTTCTTTATTTCACTAGAGAGAGAAAGAGTGAGAAGGATATGGGATTTGGAATTAAACATGTCCAAATTTGATTTCTGTTTTCACTTCTTATTTGAGTGGATTACATAATCTTTACTTGGTTGCTCATATTCAAAATAGGATTAATTGGGGGCACCCTGCTGGCTTAGTCAGTGGAGCACCAAATGCCTAATAATATTCCTGCACTGAGAAATAAATTTAGGAATTCCAAGCAGGATTTATTATATGTACCAGAATATTAGCTCCATGAGGGCAGGGTTTTGGTTTTGCTCACTGTTGTATGCCTAAATTCGGCATTGTTTAGCTAAATAAATAAATAAATAAATAAATAAATAAATAAATTCTTATTCTGAGTTATAAACTTTCATTATACTGAGCTAAATTCAGTCACTAGAATAGTTCTTCAGAAAACTAGTAATGTGGTCTTTCTATGCTCATTTGTCTCTTATTTGAAAACTCATCATTTGCTTATTCATACAATTTTCATATTAAAGGTTATTTCTAATGATACAAGCCTAGTGGCCTGTTTTAACTGTAGGATTTAGAAAATAGCAACAACAAACTTCTTTCTTTATTTTTTTTTAAAGATTTTATTTATTTATTCTACAGAGATAGAGAAAGCCAGCGAGAGAGGGAACACAAGCAGGGGGAGTGGGAGAGGAAGAAGCAGGCTCATAGCGGAAGAGCCTGATGTGGGGCTCGATCCCACAACGCCGGGATCACGCCCTGAGCCGAAGGCAGACGCTCAACCACTGTGCCACCCAGGCGCCCCCAAACTTCTTTCTTTAATCTTCGAGAACAGTTTGGTTTGGCTCAAAACACTCAAATAGAGTTCTCCTTAGAATACCTGAAAATCGGTTTCAAATTACTCAGCTACTTTTCTTCAATTAAGGCAGCTCTCTGAAAGGATGTGCTAATACAATTTAAAGTTGATTGACTAAGTTAATTTTATAATGATTAAGAAGAGGAAATGTTAGAATCTCAGGTGTGTTTTTCTGGAGACTTCATCTTGTTTCCAAAATCATATGTAGTAATTTAAATCTATTTTTGTATCTTCTTTTCTTCCTTATATACATCTACATATGTAGATATATATATACAAATATATATATATAACAAAAGATATATATATAACAAAAGAATACCGTAAAAAGCTTAGAAATGCACATACCTAAATAGAGAATAAAAGTCATCCTAAAACTAATATCTAGAGATAAGTACTTTTGACTTAGTACAGATTTCTAGTGTTTTTATATTATTATAAAAAACATATTTTAAAAATTGGGTTATATTTTAAATAATATAATATTTTGAAATGCAAAAATGTACAACTAATGTAATTTCCTTTAATGTATTTGGTATTGGTTGCATGGTGTTTCACTACATGGATGTTTAGTAATGAATTCGCCTTCATGGTGGAACATTTGGGTTGCTTACAAGTTTTTGGTAATATAAACAATCCTGGAGAAAACATCGCTGTAACTGTGTCTTTCTACAAGCCATGATTATTTACTTAGGATAAATTCTAAGAAATGGAATTACTGACTCAAGTTATACACATTTTTGAGGTCCCTATATGAATTGCTTGGGAATTTGTACCAATTTAGAGTTCTGCCTGATATTTAACATCCTGTTAGTACGAACCCTCATTAACATTGACTAGCTTTTAATTTTTTTTATTTTGTTTTAATATTTGTTAAGTTGAAAATGACACATTATAACTCATTTTTTAATTGTATTCCTTTGATTTTTTTTAGTCAGTTAAACTTTCCCCCTACTTATTTCAGTCATTTTTATTTATTTTATGTGAAGTTCCTTTCATTTCCTTTGCTATTTTTCTTCTGTGGCATTGGTAGTATTTTCTTAATTTGCAAAATCTCTTTGAAGAGGAAGGAAATAAATATATTATCTGTCATGATTTTTATAGTTTTTCCTTAAATTATATTTGTAAGGTACTTAAATTTATAAGTAAAGTATATCATTTTTAATGTATAGTTTCTGCATTTCATGTTACCAACTTTCTCACAAGAAACCCATACAAGAGAAATGATTCTAGTGTCTGGCAGATAGTAAAGGCTATTTAAGTATTAGCTATTACAATGATTCTCATTGTGATAATGGAGGAAATTGTGGTAGATATGTATATACATCTATATATATAGATATATATAGTGAACTCAAGGCCACACAGCTGAAACTGTGTACCTAAGTACAAACTCAAGCTGATAGTTTCTTAATTATTAAGACTTAAAGTCTTACTTAAGACTCTTTATACAAGGAGTCCTAGTTCCCGTTAGTGGGAAATGGCACTTAAAAATCAAGATCTCAGCTCAAGACTTACATGTTGCTAATGTTGTGTCATTGCTTCTAGGCTCTTCTAGGATCTTCCAGCTCTTTCTAAAGAGCTAGGACACACACACATTCTCTTCCACAGTTCTTCCTCACTTTCACACTGGATGTCTATATCTTCTTTCTTCCACACTGAGTCTTCTGGTTCCTGAGAGTATCAGTATGTTTACATATGTGCTCAATTCTACATCACACACAAGGAAGTTTTAGATTTAACTACATTCGTACCACAGCAATGAACCAACTGAATAGAGTTGACCTTTGAACAACATAGTTTGAAGTGTGCGGATCCACTCATATACAGGATTTTTTTCAATATAGTTATAGTACTGTAAATGTATTTTCTCTTCCTTATGATTTTCCTAATACTATTTTCTTTCCTCTAGCTTACTTTATTGTAAGAGTGCAGTGTATAATACATGTAACCTACAAAGTATATGTTGATTGACTGTTGATGTTATTGGTAAGGCTTCCAGTCAATAGTAGGCCGTTAGTAGTTAAGTGTTTGGGGGAGTCAGTAGTCATATGATTTTCAACTGTGCAGGGGATCAGTGCCCTAACCCCTCATGTTATTCATGTGTCATCTGTAATTCCTTTGTGCTTATTTTTATCCTTAGACTATCTACCACTCAGTGTGTTCTGTCAGAGGACTATGCGCAAAAGTTACTTGAGCTTATTCTATTTCTTATGTATGTTATTAATTTGAAGTGAAGTTTGGTTTATTTGTTTTTGTGTAGATGCAATTGGAGTGACTATTTTATCCTTTCTAATTTTATTTTTCAATATGTGAAATACTAATATGGTCCAAAAGTGAAACTATATAAAAAGTTAAACTCTGTGAATTCTCACTCCCAGCACTATCCCATTAATAACATTACTTCCCAGTCTCTCTAATGATTTTTTATTATCCTAATTTAGATTTCCTAGTCTTCTTTCCACAGAAATAACAAGTGCATACATTGCCTTCTGCTCTTTTTCTTTCTTATGAAACAGTAGAGTATGAAGCATTATTTGCACTTTATATTTTTCATCTAATATGTCTCAGAAACCATTCCATAGTGGTTTATAGAGATTTCACACACATTTGTTTATGCTTCCATAGAAATACATTATGTTTGGTTGTTTTCAATATTTTGTTACACAAATAATAACTCAGTGAATGAGTTTATTTATGTGGTGTTTTATATCTGTTGTCATGTCTTCAGTTAAACACTAGAAGTGGGATTTTGCCACTTGGCCCTCTCACTAGCAGTGTATGAGAAGGTCTCTCTCCACACAGTTTTGCCAGCAGAGTGTGGCAACAGGCTTTTGAATTTTTATGCACTTCATAGATGAAAAATAGCATTTTGTGATAGTTTTAACTTGCATTTCTCTTAATGGGAGTGAAAATGAGCATATTTTAACATGTTTAAGGATGTTTTGCATATCATTTTTTCCATAAGCTGATCATTAATTTGCCCTTTTTTTTATTGAAGTATAATTGACATACAATATCATATTAGTTTCAGGTGTACATCATAGTGATTTGATATTTATGTATATTCCAAAAGGATCCTTATGGTAAGTCTAGTCACCCCTGTCACCATTCAAAGTTATTACAATATAATTACTATATTCCCTATGCTGCACATTATGTCCCCATGACAAATGTATTTTATAACTGGAAATTTGTACCTCTTAGTTCTCTTCACTTATTTTGCCTACTCCCTGACCGACAGTTCGTTTCCTGTATCTATTTGATTTGGTTTGGTTTAGTTTTAGATCCCACATATAAGAGAAATAATACAGTATTTGTCCTTCTCTGACTTATTTCCCTTAGCATAATGCTCTCTATGTCCACCCATATCTCTTCATGCTGTCACAAATGGCAAGTTTTCTTTCTTTTTTATGACTAATATCACATCTTTATCCATTCATCTATCAGTGGATACTTAGGTGATGCTTTCCTATCTTGGCTATTGTAAACACTTCTGCAATAAACATAGGGGTGCATATACCTCTTTGAATTAGTATATCATTTTCTTTGGATAAATATCCATAAGTGGAATTCCTGGATTGTATGGTCATTCTATTTTTAATTTTTTGAGGACTGTCCATACTGTTTTCCCAAGTGGCTGCACCAATTTACATTCCCACCAACAATGTAGGAGGGTTCGCTTCTCCGCATCCTCACCAACACTTGTTATTTCTTGTTCTTGATAGTAGACATTCTTACAGGTATGAGAATGTGGTTTTGATTTGCATTTCTTGAATAGTGATGTTGAACATCTCTTCATGTGTCTGTTGGCCATCTGTAGGTCTTCTCTGGAAAAGTGTCTAAAGTCCTCTGCAAACTTTTTGGTTTTTTATATTAATTTGTGTAAGTTTTTAAATATATTTTAAATATTAGACTCTTATCAGATGCACAATTTGCAAATATCTTCTTCTATTCAGTAGGTTGTCTTTTGTTTCATTGATGAATTCCTTCACTGTGCAAAATCCTTTTAATTTATTTTAGCTTTGTTGCTCTTGCCTGAGGAGATGGTTGAAAACAAATAGTTAAGCCTAATGTCAAATAATTTACTGCCTATATTTTCTTCTAGGAGTTTTATGGCTTTAGGTCTTATGCGCAAGTCTTTAATACATTTTAAATTTATTTTTGTGTATCATGTAAGGTAGTGGCTTAGTTTCATTCTTTTGCATGTAGCTGTCCAGTTTTTTCCAGGACCATTTATTGAAGAGACTGTCTTTTCCCTATTTTATATTCTTATCTCCTTTGTCATAGAGTAATTGACCATATACACTTGAGTTTATTTTTGGGCTCTCTATTCTCTATGTGTCTGTTTTCATGCTTATATCATACTGTTTTGGTTACTATGGCTTTATAGTATAGTTTGAAATCAGGGAGACAATAGCTTCAATTTTGTTCTTTCTCAAGTTGTTTTAGCTATTTAGGGTTTGTTTGTTTGTTTGTTTTATAGTTCCATACAAATGTTATGAAATGCCATTGGTATTTTGATGGAAGGTGGATTTAATCTGTAGATTACTTTGGGTAGTATGTACATTTTAATGATATTCTTCCAATCCGTAAGCATGGTATATTTTGAAAGTTTTCATCTTGTCTTCAATTTCTTTCATTAACATCTTGTAATTTTTAGTGTATGGGTTTTTCACCTCTTTTGTTATAGTCCTATTTTATTCTTTTGATGCAACTATAAATAGATTGTTTCCTTGATTTCTCTTTCTGATAGCTCTTTATTAGTGTATAGAAATGCAACCAATTTATGTATGTTAATTTTGTATCCTGCAACTTTACTGAGTTTATTTATTAGTTTTAATAGTTTTCAGTGGAGATTTTATGATTTTGTATATATTATCATGTCATCTGCAAATAGTGACAGTTTTCTTTTTTTCTGATTTGGATGCATTTTATTTCTTTTACTTTTCTAATTGCTGTGGCTAGGAATTCCAATACTATGTGAAATAAAAGTGGCAAGGATGCACATCTTTGTCTTGTTCTAATCTTAGAGGAAAAGCTTTCAGTTTTTTACCTTTGAGTATAATGCAAGCTGTGTGTTTGTCACATATGGCCTTTGATTATGCTGAGATACATTCCTTCTATATCCACTTTGTTGAGAGTTTTTATCATAAATGGATGTTCAATTTTGTCAAATGCTCTTTCTGAATCTATTGAAATAATCATATTATTTTTATCCTTTTTTTTTTTGTTAATGTGGTATATCACATTGATTGATTTATGGATGTTGAACTATCCTTGCATCCCTGGAATAAATCCTATGTGAATATGATGTATGCTTCTCTTACTCTATTGCTGAATTTGATTTGATAATATTTTATTGAGGATTTTTGCATCTATGTTCATCAGGGAATATTGGCCTTTTTTGTTGTTCTGTTGTTTTTTGTTTTGTTTTGTTTTGTTTGGTTTCTTTGTCTTGTTTTGGTATTACGGTAATGTTGGCCTCATAAAATGAGTTTGGAAGTATCTCTTCCTCCTCAATATTTTGAAATAATTTGAGAAGGATACATACCAACTCTTCTTTAAATGTTTTGTAAAACTCACCTGTGAAGCTGTCTGGTTCTGGATTGTTTTGGGGGGAGTTTTTAAATTACCAATTCAGTTTCATTACTTATAATCAGTCTATTCAGATTTTCTGTTTCTTTGTGATTCAGTCTTAGAAGGTCTTATTTTTCTAGCAGTTTTTCCATTTCTTCTGTGTTTTCCAATTTGTTGGCATACTAGTAGTTGTCTTTTTTTATCCTTTTTTATTTCTGTGGTGTCAGTTGTAACTACGCCTTTTCATTTCTGATGTTATTTATTGGAGTCCTCTTTTTTCTTGATGAGTCTAACTGACTAGTTTTACTGAACATTACTTTGTCCTTTTAATAAACTGAGGATTTGGTCTTTTTATTTTCCAGTTTTTAAGAGTCCATTATGTATTAGTCCTTTATCTGTGATACATGTTGTAAATATTTTTTTCCTGTTTTTCAGTTTTCTTTTGACTTTGTTCATGGTATTTTTCCATATGGTAGCTTTTGTTTTTCAATGTAATTGAATTTACCAATATTTTCTCTTATTGCATCTAGGTTTTGAGTCATAATTAGAAAGATTTTCCCAAAATAAGTTTATAAAAAATGTGTTTTCTTCTAATAATTATATTAACAATGTTCATTTGAAAGTGGAGCAAGCCCTATTAATAATATAGTTGGCATTTCAAATGTAACACAGGACTGTCCCAGGAAAACAAGGACATATAGTTACTTGTTTATAGCTGTTATCTCATTTTAAACTATAGAGCTAACATGTGTATAATTTACCTTATTTTCTTACTTAACTTTAGGTTAAAGCTATACCTGTTCTGCTTTCTCAGTCTAAAATAGTTTATCATCCCCTTATAAATGGCAGTGCTACACTAGTAGGCAAAATTTTGCTGTATCTTCAGATATTATTATATTATAGGACAGATATGTATTCAGCATATTCTGCCCCTTAAAGTTTCACTGATTAAAGAAGAGGTGCAGCGTGCATTTATTCTGCCTCTCCAGATCTTTATTTTTACTTAATCACTAACAATTATACTCTGTAACAAGAAGTGATTAATCATTTTTAATTTTTCTAAGTGGCAGAAATTCTATATCACTCTTGAAATTCTTCTATTACTGTTGTCATTGGTTAAAAAAAGAAAAGTAAAAACAACCATCCATGTTAGAGCCAAATTAATTTCAGTGGGGGGAAGGAAATTAATCCCTACTGTAAGTTTAATTTGTACTGATGTTTTTACCTATGTTATTTCAATTAATTCTTCAGAAAGCTTAATATAGTTTACATTACCATCCTCATTTAAGAAGGGCAGAAACAGAGACCCAAAAGTTAACTAATCCACCTAAAGGCAGAAAGAAATAAAGTGAGTATATATACTCAAATAGAATCACTACAAAGACCTTACTTTTCCACAATACTTTGTGGTTTCAAATGAGAAACAAATTGCTAAGTTTTCTTGGAATTTCTCAGAGTATAGTATTTTTACATGTTTGACTATCATATGTTCACAATGTAGCTAGCTGTAATCTCCCGTGACGCCCAAATTATCATTCTACTTCACACACAATTTAAAGATGAGCCCCATATTCCAGTGAAACGAAGCACAACAAATCACAGAAAATAAATTCCTATGTGGTCATGCTGATAATCCTCCCAGATCAGCTCTCAAGTGGGTGTTGGCTATCTCTGTGTGCAAGGATATATGCCTCCTTCATTTAGATTTCCCCCCCATTTTGTTGTCATCTTTACAAGAGATGTGTGTTCTTGGGACATGGAGTTTCTTTAAAGGTTTCTTTCAGTAGACCATTGAGGGATGGATTCGCTTCTTCTCAGGGTCTGAGAAATTAAAGGACATGCATAGCCTCAGGCCCTCATTTTGAAAGCACTATCCATTCCTTATAAAATGACAAAAGAAGCAGCAAAGCCAACCTTTTATTTTCCCACCTTGGACTTCGATCTATTTAGTAATGCCATGACATTTCTATCAGGTTTCCTCCATAAGGCCCTTTCAGAACACAAATAAAAGAATGAATACGGGAGCTGAGCTTTCTCCCATTCAACTTTCAGCTCTGTTAGCTTTCAATACCAGAAATGTTTTTAAAACTGGATAAGGTTTGTTAACTCTTATATACCACTGTCACTCATCCAGATAGAAAAGAATAAAACTATATATGTGATAAGATTTGCAATTCAAATCAAACCATTTCACTTTGAAAATATAGAGTGTTGTGGTTGGAGGAAGACAGACAGGAAAGGCAAGAATAAAGTTTCAATTTACCTTTGGTAATAATATTGTACTTGATATTCACAAAACTAGATATATAAATTTGTATATTCTTTAGCAAATATTATAATAAACGTTTTCCAACCAGGTTATACTTTATATTTGATTCTAATTGCTTTAGCACATGAGCTTTTAGAAAAAAATAAGTATATCCCCGAACAAATTCAGATTTTCAAAACCATAAAAGCCAAAGAAAGCTCCGTTAGAATTTTTCCAAGATATTTGTGTATTTTAAGTCAGATGTTATAGATCTCATCCATATTTCATACAACTTAGGAAATTTCTTAAAGAAGCACACAAAGAATAGGAATAATTACATTCTTTTAATACACAAAACACAACAAAACAAGACAAAGAACAAACTCTTTTCATAACAGTTCAGCTAAATTTCACTGCCTGTCACTCAGCATTATTTAAATAATTCCATAAGAAGCTTACTCCAATGACTTCAACTTATTTTTAACTTGAAGAATAAACTCAACACTTTTTAAAATAACATTGTCATCAAAACGTATTGGATTAATTTAAATTGAACTTAAGGATTTTCTGAAATGAAAACATCATAATAAATGTTTCCAAGTTCTGTGCTTTGAGTAGTGATTGTGTGATATATTATAGGTCTTTAGGAAAAAATGTGGTAGCAAAGGAAATAATATGAATTCAGCATATGTCTACTGCATGAATATACTTAGACTAGTTTCAGTAGTGGAAAATAAGTTCCATCCCCCACCCCCATTCATTTATAGATGAATCAGATACAAGTAACAGAGAAAAGCTTTGTCAGTGTTATGCTACACCTCCCGAATATAAGAGTTACCTACCCGACGCATACAGGTGGTCCATAAGCAGTCAGCTTTGTGCTGGTGACTCTTCCCAGCCTAAGTTGATTTGCCCAGCAGCAGAACACCTGAATCAAGCAGAGCCAATCAGAGTCTTTCTCCCAAAGTTTTGGCGTTTTGATTTGCAGAGCAATATCTGGGTTCTGATTTGTGGCTAAAATAGGGCTTTGATCCTTCTATGAAAAGAACATATGGGAAATTCTACAGTCAAGATCTCTAAAATGACTCTTATTCCCACCTTTTCTGAAGCTTAGTAGATGGGCTCATCTTTGGATTCTGTGAGGTTATGCAATATCCTTTTAATAATTTTCCTGATTATATTACCTCAACTCTATTAACTGGGAGTGAAAGAATCTTAGCAGAAAGTTTCCCTGTTTAAACATTTCCTGGCATACCTCTTTATTTTTAATACCAAACTTTACAGAATCCGCATACCTCTCAATACAATGTTTTGGGTGATGTTAATAAAGAAAAATATACATTAATTTCCAAATGATATACATTTTTAAAAGATTTATTTACTTTAGAGAGAGAGTGCATGAGTGGGGGCAAGGGCAGAGGGAGAAGGAGAGAATCTTAGGCAGACTCCCCACTGAGTGTGGATGGAGCTAGATGCAGGGCTCAATCTCATGATCCTTAGATCATGACCTGAGCTGAAATCAAGAGTCCCATGCCTAACAGACTGAGCCACCCAGGCGCCCCTATGTTTTTAACAAAATTATGTGTAAGAAAAAATTCTAGAGTTATCTTCTAGACTATTAGAGTTATTTTTAGACATTTTGAGAAGCACATCCATGTCAAAAATGGGAATGTGCATCTCAGATGTAGCTGCTACTGAGAGAGATCATTACTCTATATGAAGCCATCTTAACTGATGTTCCAGAAGAAATGTTTTAAGTATTTAACATTCTAATGCAGAGCTACCTCATAGTGTTTTAGTTCCATTTTTGGAAACTGGTTGAGTTTTGATTGATATATGAATTATTAATTTTTTGGTAAAAAAAAAATAAGTGGAAAATAGGTTCCATCCTCCAACCCCCTGCCTTTTTTTTTCCCCCCAGTCAGGAATTGCTTAGTAAACTTGAACACGAAATTCCCATCCCTAAATTTGCCTGCAGATACTGGAAGTTTCAGTCTGTTGGATGAGATGACACAAATACAAAGTTGAAAGTGGTGTGCTCCACAAGAAAGGTAAAGAATAAAGATATGACGATTCCCAGGAAACAGAGGAAATGAGACCTGACATCATGTAAGAGATGTTTGTAAGCCAATCAAAAAGGTCAAGAGTTGAGGCTAAGACTTTGAAGCTATTTGCATAGAGATGATAGATAAAAGATTGCCCAAAAAAAGAGATTTTGTTAGAGAAAAAATAGTGTTCTTTGATAATAAATTTTTAAAGATTTTATTTATTTGAGAGAGAAAGAGAGAGTGGGCAGGAGGGGAGGAGGAGGAGCAGAGGGAGAGGGATGAGCAGATTTCATGCTGAGCTCTGAGCCTGAGGTGGGGCTCGATCCCACAATCCTGAGATCACAACCTGACCTGAAATCAAGAGTCAGACACTTAACCGATTGAGCCACGCAGGGGCCCCAAGATAGTGTTCTTTGAGAAGCCTTTTGGATATACTTAGTATTATGGTGAGAGCAGATCTTTGAAATCATATGCTAACACATGTATGATGTGTGGTTTTCTTAGGAAATGACCAAGACCTTTTATCAAATTCCCCTTCCAACACTCAGCTGGAAATTAAATTAAAATTTTCAAGAAACTTATGATTTTTTTCAATTATGCTTTCTATAGGAAATATGAAAAGGAAAGCTTAAGGTTGTATAAGGAAGGAATTTGACAATATTTTCCAGTGATGTTTGAATCTAGACCACTTTCTTAGGGAAATATATCAATAGAATGCTCACATAAGCAAAAAGATCATCATCACTGAGTTAAAACATAGAATCAACTCATTTTGAAAGAGCACGGAGATAAACATAAACCTTCAAACCACTTGAAGTAATAATTTCCATATAGGAATGACTAGATTTTTATCTGAATAAAGAATTTTAGCATATCTAAAGAAGGACTATAGCAAATAAAAAATCTAAAAGAGGAGGTTAATTTAGGAAGAGAACCCTGGAAAATGACTGCAGATATAGATATTGGTATGCCCCATCCCTTCTTAAACCTGTCCAGGAAGAAGCTAGCCTGATCAAGCCCAAGAACCAAAGCCATTCCCAATGGTCTTTGTCCATAACTGAAGAACCAGGGCAGTAAGTTATTTTAATCTGGTGGCATTTAGCATTTTAAATCATATGCCCATCTTTCCTAGTCACATTTTACAATCACCAAACAGCATTTTGATTTTGATTTATAGCGTTTTGAAGTAATAAGAAATATATACCCCCAGTTCTTGCTAATATTTAGTATTTGACTGTGGTTCCTGATACAGAGCTCCAAAACAATCGGATTTCCTGAGTGATAGGAGTATCTGACACAGAGCTCCTAAATCCCTTGCAATTTCCTGGGTGATAGGAACAATCTTTTGTTGTAATGAGGTGACTCTTGGCAGGCTTCTGGATATGGGCTGGTCACTAGAAAGACCAAAATTAGAAGCCTGGAACTTTCAGCCCTCCTTACCTCCCACCTTTCCCTGCTGCCCTAGCCCAGAGGGCTGGGAAAATGTGTCAATCATGAGTCAATCATGCTGACATGACATGGTAAAGCCTCCTTTAAATCCTAAATGTACAGTGTTTGGAGAGTCTGGGTTGGTGAATACATTCACATGCTGGGAGGTTGGTGCACTCCAAGTCCAGAGGGACATAAGCTCTTATGCTTGGGACTCTTCCAGAACTTGCCCTTTATAGTTCTTTATTTGCTGTTCATCTGTGTCCTTTATCATATCCATTAATATATAATAAGCCAGTAAATGTAAGTGTTTTCCTGAATTCTCTGAGTCTTTCTAGCAAATTATCAAACCCAAGGAGGGGCTCATGGGAACCATAATTTATAGCTAGTTGGTCAGAAGTACAGGTGACAACCTGGGCTTTGTGACTGGAGTGCGAAGTGGGGGCAGTCTTATGGGACTAAGCCCTTCACTTGCAGAATCTGATGCTAACTCCAGGTGGATAGTGTCATCTATACATAATGTGTGACTGAATTGAATTTTAGGACACCAAGCTGGTATTAGAATTGGTCTAATTGGTCTAGGAAACAAACAAATAAACAAACAAACATATCTGGTCACAGAAGTGTTCTGAATGAGTAGTAGAGGAGAAATACAAGAGTTTTTCCTAATAAGCCTATAAGGAGAAAAATGGCTAACTAGAGGATGTAAGGGTCAAATCTTTTAATAGTTATGTTTATTCCTAAAAATAATTGTAGGAGTAACTTGATTATCTATATACCATCTTCCACCATTTCAGAGAATTATAAAAATGTAAAATTCTAAAAGAAAAAAAAATGTCAGAGTCACATGGAAAGACAATATGCTCTTGAAAATAATACAGCCAAAAATATATCAGTGAACAAAAATTCAACCACATGGCCCATATAGCTGACAGAAGTGAGGATGTAACATCATGTCACAAGGATGCAATCAAAACAAATAACAAAAGTACAATCATTTTTATATCACTCAAAAGAATAAGCAAACTGGTTGTTTGGAAGATCTGTTTTTGTTTTGTTTTTCTGTTTCTAAGATCTGGAGTCAATTTCTCTCATGTATTATAATAAAGAGGAAACTCTCATGTGAGAGAATAGGTCTTTTTAACATCCCTCAAGTAGATATTCTAGTTGAGGAAGTTTATATGAAGCTTTCTTCTGATATGACTCAATGTAGATCCATAGAATAATGTTGATGTAAGACACAATAAAATGAATCTTAAAGATTTGAAAAAGTATTGTCCATATATGTTCTTCTCAGATTGTTGATTCTCATAAAAGTATAAAATTTGTATTTTTAGAAAAATGTATGGACTTCCATTCTCCATATTGTTGTTTTTATCAACAAAACAGTAGAAATTATAATCTCTGAAAATTAACTGAAGTGAGTAAGCATTCTGTTTTTAATTATATGCACTTCATTTCTTTGATAATGCAGAGTAAAGTGTCCTTTATGAAGACTGTAAAATTCTAATTTCAAAATTCGCTTCAATGCATTTATTATGATTTACTCTTACGGTAGACACTACTAGTAATTGTCGATATTTAGTTTCCCTTTCCTTTTTGGATATAAGTGAAGACTATACTTTCCAGTCCCTTTATAGTTAGGTGGGCAGTGTGGCCAGTTTAGGCCATTGAAACATGAAAAAAACATGATATAAGGCGCTTCTTGGATTAGGTGGTATAACCCCCTGTAGAGTTCTTAGGATCCTCTCTTCTTTCTTCCTCTACTGTAACAAAAGTGTTGATTTCATATTGAAAAGGCAAAGCCAGGAGGATAGAGTCAAAACATCTTGGATCATAGTTACTCAAAGCAGAGATCTGCTATGGAGAGTCTGGACCTATGGTGGATTATGTGTGAGTGACAAATTTTTACTGTGTTAACCCCTAAAATTTGGGAGCTGTGTGTCACTGCAAAGAAATCTAGCTTTAGCTTGTCAGGACACTTGACTGCTTCTCTTTTAATTATTATTTTAAGTAACAAGTAATAAAATAACATTCTGGTTTTGTTCTTTGTAACTTTTACCAAGTCACTAAACATTCATTGAGTGCTTATTATATGCCAGGCACTGAACTGAGAGAAAAAGATAATTTCTGACTTTGGGTGATCACAACCACCTAAATGGGGGGGGGGGGAGAGAAAGGTATTTAAATGTAATTAAAATTCAATTTGGTAAGAGAAATTAAAATACAATTCTGAGGAAGTAAATGTGGTATCTCTTGCTATTTGAACTTGAAGTTGGCATTTTGTAGACTAGTAGATTCACATTATATATACCACATGCCCCAAACAAATAAATGTAAGATTCAATAGTGGGTGGTCTAAATTATATGTTGTAAATTCACATAGAACCAAATTCTATTTTTTAAATTTTCATAAAATAAAAAGCCCACTAAAAAGTTCTGCTCCTAATTTCCATCCGCTGATGAGGGAAGGGTTTCCTCACACCAAATAGGCAATTCTCCAGACATTGTAGGGTTTCCTACAATTTGACTCAATTCTGACGCTATTTGCCTGAAAAGGAATCTGCCCCTTCCTCCACCAACTTCAGATGTTAATCGTAAATCCAGATTGTGACCTGTGCTACTGACTAACTGGCTATAGACTGGAGGTTCCAGTGAACCCCTCTTGGGGTTCCATTAATTTGCTAAAACAGTTCACAGAATTCAGAGAAACATTTCACCCACTAGAATACCAATTTATTATAAAAAGATATAGCTCATGAACAGCCAGATAAAAAATACACAGGGTAAACTATGGGAAAATGGTGTGGGGCATCCATATGCTCTCAAGGTGTGACACTTTCCCCAAATCACCATGTGTTCACCAACCCCTAAAGCTCTCCAAACCCCATCCTTTGGGTTTTTATGGAGACTTCATTACACAGACATGATTGATTAAGTAATTGGCCAGTGGAAGCCGATTGAACCTCTAGATCCCTCTCCCCTCCCCAAAGGTGAAGGGGGTGGGATTGAAATTTCCAACCTTCTAATCACATTGTTGGTTCTCTTGGCAACCAGCCCCATCCTTAGAAAGGGTCCAAAATTCACCTCAGTAACATAACAAAAGACACCTCTCTTGCTCTCAACATTTAGGAAATTCCAAGGGTTTTAGGAGCTCTGTGCCAGGAACAATAGATGAGTACCAAATATCTGTTTCACAATATCACAGTGACTAAGCCTCATTTATGGGGCTATTTGTGGCCATGCACCTAAGCTGTAATGAAAAGAAATGTCAACAAAATGATGTATATAAATTCTGGATTATACCATTAAAAGGAACTTGCTTGTCTACCATTTCTCATTCCAATAGCTTAGAATAAATATACAATGTGGGTAAGCCATCTTTGACCATGACAATGAAGAAAATATCATAGGATATGTAGGAGTCACAGATGGAATATGCCTTGTCCCTAGGTGGAGAAGGTTTTGTCCTCACCACTTGCCCTCTTCACCATTTCACATCCTTATGTAGGTTAGCCCGCTCCTCTTCTTCCTTTTTGGGAGTGGGCTTACCCACAGAGAAAAATATTCTTATTTGTCCTAATCAGTTAGCCAGGGAAGACAGTGATTTCCCAGCCTTGCTTATGTAAGCAGCTATAAGCCTAAAGTTCAATATTTAGAAATACTTGCCCACAGCAGTGAGCCCCTTCCTCAAAAAGGGTTCATGCATTTAGGTTGTTCATGCATTTAGTAAGTTAAATGTGGGTTTCCCCTTTCGGAAACTCCAGTTGCAGTGTTTGATAACTGTGAACATCATTATCTGCCTACACCAAGAAATATTTCCATCTACGCCATTTTCCTCCGCTGGAAAAGGAAAGGGTTCCTTTGAGAAAATAATACGATGCGAATACATACAATGAAATTGTCAGTGAACATACATATAATTTTTACCACATGTGAAATATACAATAGTCAACATATAGAAAATTATGCACCATACGTGAAATTCAGGGCTGATGCTTAGCAGAACTGGAGGACAAAGATGACCCTGGCTGGTTGTAATGGAATTCTTTTTTCAGCCTGTAGTGTCTGAAGTTGCTTTTTTTATGACCCCATTAATGTTGCTTGGTAATGAGAGTTGAAAGAAGGCTTA
This sequence comes from Ailuropoda melanoleuca, assembly GCF_002007445.2. Lineage (NCBI taxonomy): Eukaryota > Metazoa > Chordata > Mammalia > Carnivora > Ursidae > Ailuropoda > Ailuropoda melanoleuca. Next base: position 125,302,256 of record NC_048222.1, read on the forward strand.
TTCACTTGATGCCTGTTTGCATTATAGAACCTTATTTGCATAAAAGGATATAATAGTGCTCCCCACTCCCAATATAAAAGCCATTATTCTGTATTAGGAGAGACTTTCAACTCAAATCTTCAACTAAAAGCACACATTTACATATACATCTCTTTCTATTTTCTTGTTTCGCACTTCCCTTATTTCCCACAATATAAGAATAATATTTTTCTAGGACTGACATACTGTAGCTACAGCTCTTTTATGTAATACTAAGAATTTCATTTACTGAATATTTGACCTGGAGTTTTCCAATCATTACCATTTTTAAATCAACAAAAGAATATAGTTATGTTTCATTCTCAAGTGTTGCATTTGAAGATAAGTTTGTCCTCAGAGCAATAATAGATGTTATAGTTATGGAAATGAGAGATGATGGGGAATAATAAATGCTTACTCTAATATAAATATGAAGTTTCTGATTATTCTACTCTTTAATTCCAGGAGCATATTTTTAGGTAGTGCAAAAGAAAACACTATTTTTAATCCCTGTAGAATAATGTTACCATATTTCCTTTCTACTGTAACATGAACAGATAATATAAACATAATTATTTTACAGTTATATATTATTTTTGTGTGAGGGTGTGCAATATAAAATGCTATTTATATATAGTTCGCTGTCTGCATTTTTTTCTGGAAGCAATTTATCCAGGGCCCAAAAGCATTTAATAAGCACTACTATTCCATGGACACTGATTGGTACACTGAAGATGTAGCTGTGAACAAAAAAGTAGAATTCATATTTCTCCTGGAATTTATTTTCTGAGAGAATATGGGAAGCTAACTAACTTACTTAAGATAAGGAAATGTGGTATAAGTAAAATAAAACAGGGCACCAGAGCCAATAGATAGGTATGCTAGGTCTGATAGGCTTGGCTTTCTGAGGAAGAGATATTTGGGCTGAGACCTGAATGATGAAAGACAGGCAACTATGAGAAAATCTCTGGGAAATGCATTCCAGGCACACAGAACAGCAAGTGTAAACACTCTGAGGATAAACTTATGCCTGTGAGGAAATCAAGGAAGGCCAATAGTTGATGCATCACAGCTCAAGTGGAGATGAGGTCAAATAAATAGGCATGAAGCCGACCAACGGAGAGAGAGCTTATAAACTATAGATTTTGGAGTTTATTCTCAGAGTCTCCCAACTTATAGAAGTGGTATGTCCTAAAGTATAGTTTTAAGCTTCATTCTGGATACTGTGTAGAAATTACTGAGGAGAAATGTATAAAAAATATGCCAGCAATAAAAACAAACAACACATACATGAGAATAGACTTTCACTGGGCTCAAGATGGAGTAACAGAGAATGGTTAACCCATACCTTTGACACAATGAAAACAGAACTAGACAAAATGTATGAAACAATGGTTTTCAAGACATCGGACATGAGGTAATTAAGGTCAGTAATCCCTGAGAGATAATGCGGTAAGCCCTATAATTGGGCACGCCAAGTTGACAGTCTTGAGAGAGTCTCTAGTTTGCAGCACAGAGGGAAAGCAGGTGGGGCACAGTGGATTCCACTGGTTAAGGAGCCAGAGCTGAGAGTTAGGGGGAGAACAAGCTCATTACAACTGGCAGGGCAGAGTACAGAAGAGAACAAAACTGGACAGAGAGAAAACTCTGGAGGACTAAAGAGGATACTCTCAGGGATTCAGCAGAGTACCACTCAGTGTGTGCAAGAGAGGAAACTACTCAAGGCTACAGACATCTCAAAGGATTTTAAATAACAATAGCCAGTCCTCACAGGGAGCTAAAAACAGTGCTGATTTTTTTGTTGTTTGTTTCAAGTCTTTATTTAAATTCTAATTAGTTAACATATAGTGTAATATTGGTTTCAGGAGTAAAGTTTAGTGATTCATTACTTACATACAACACCCAGGTCTCATCACAACAAATACCCTCCTTAATCCTCATCACCCATTTAGCCCATCCCCCACCCACCTCCCTCCCAGCAACCCTCAATCTGTTTTCTATAGTTTAAAAAAAAAACAAAACAAAAAGAATAGTGCCTATTATCACAGTCAAATGGGAAAACTTCATTGTTCACATGGAGTAGAGTGCTCAGAAAGTGTTCTGTCATACAGTAATTTCCTAGGGCTGTAGCAACAAAATTCCACAGACTACGTGGTTTAAATAAGAGAAATGTATTGTCTTACAGATCTGGCAGTTAGAAGGCTGAAAGCAAGGAGTTGGCAGAGTTGGCTCCTTCTGAGAGTTGTGAGGGAATATCTGTGCATATCACTTTCCTAACTTCGGTTGGCCTGGGTGTTCCTTGACTCGGCAGCATAACTCCTGTACTTTAAAATGCCTATCTTCTTCCTGTGTTTGTCTGCATCCAAACTTCCCCTTTTTATAATGGTATCAGTCATATTAGGGCCTACAAAAGTGACCTCATTTTCACTTGTTTAAATCTGCAAAGACCATAGTTCCCAATGATGTTACATTCTGAGGTACTGAGTATTGGAACTTCAACCTATTTTTTTTTAGAAGGGACACAATTAAACCTCAGTAAATGGGAATGATCAGCTTTAGAAGAAATGCTACTCTCATTCTACCTAAAAAATTCTTAACAGAAATGTCAGAATCAAACTGTTTCCAAGTTGCTTAACTGTGTCCCAGAACAAAACACATGAAGATGTATGGGGAAATAAAAAAATATCTAGCAACAAACAAGATTAAATTTACAATGTCTGATATCTAATGAAAATTACCAGGCATGAAAAAAAGGCAGGAAAATATGAACCATAGCAATAAGAAAAATTAAACATTTGAAACCAATGCACAGATGACACAGATATTAGAATTAATAGACAAGAATATTAAAATATGCATTATAATTATATTACATAAGTACAAAAACCTAGAAGATTGAACATGCTAAGCAGAGAGTTACAAAATATGTATATGCCTTTTAAATATATATGTATTCTTATAGATACATATCTATATCCTTATACATTTTATTCTCTGGAGGTTGACTTCATTTATGGCATTTTGTTATTTTGTTTTTGGGCAGGGAGTACTTGTCATTTAGCAATAGATTCTTGGTACTGTCCTTAGTATGATCACAATGTTTTGTGTGTTCTCAGCACAGGGCTTCTGTTTGAGAATATATATTGATGAGGTTGTGGAATATAGGTGAGGTTTGGTGGGGTGGAGTCTGGAGCCGACGACCAAGAAAGAATTCTTGAGACGTCTTTGGTGCAAAATGGTTTATTAAAGCATGGGGACAGGACCGGTGGGCAGAAAGAGCTGTTGCCCTGGGTTGAGAGGGGTGGCTGATTATATGCTATGGGGTTGGGGGAGGTAAGGAAAAAGGGAGGTTAAGAAAGTAGTTTCATATGTTAAAGAAGACTCACAGGATACCGGAGGCCTTGCTGTTGTCAAGTTAAGGTTGTTTACCCCTCTAGTAAGTCATTAACATGAATATAGTTGGGGGCTTCCTAGAAGAATGCCATGCAGTCCTACGCAGGAGTGGGGGTTGGGGGGAGGTTGCAGGGTATCAGTTTATGCTTTGTCTTCAGCTACCCTTCTGATTCCTCATCATATATAGTGTTATTATATATTATGCATTATTATAATGAAGACATTTTGAGCAAAATGGGGATAAAACTATGTGGAGAAAGTTATGATGTCATTTGCTGTCATCAGGTTCTAGATAGTAGATAAAACTTTATGATAGATATATGGATATAAGAGATGAATAACTTCAGTAATTCCATAGTAACTTCAGAGATCAGTCATCATATATTAGCATAATATATATTTGTTTTTCATATTACAAAATGATATTCATTTTAGAATATATGGAAAAGAAAGATTTAAACACAATAAATATAATTATGTAAATTGCATGTTTAGATTATTTTAATTTGATATTGTCCCATGAGAATTATTCATACTGTTACCATTTAATTTTCTCTCTTTTAAAAAAAGATTTTATTTATTTATTTACTTGAGAGAGAGGGAGCCCATGCAAGCAGGGCATGGGGATGATCCGAGGGAGAGGGATGAACAGATCCCCCACTGAGTATGGAGCCTGATGCAGGCTGGATCCCACAACCCTGAGATCATGATCTGAGTGGAAGTCAAGTGTCAGATACACAACTGACTGAACAACCCAGGTGTCCCCCATTTAATTTTCTTTAAAAACATGTTTTCAAATGGTTACATAATATTTCATTATGTAATCTGTACTAAAATGTAAGTATTTCTTTACTTTTGGATATCTTGGCATTTTGGAGAATGATTTCTCTTAAACAAGTACTTAGCTCTTCATGGAGCTATTGTGAGGTTGGGCAAAACACCAAATGTACAAATCTATCAGTATAAAACAACATGTTGAGAACTGTATATAACTGTTGCATATTTTGTAAGTATTAACAAATACCTTAGCAACATTTGTGTAGTTTATTTTGACAATGCATACTACAAAAAAGTCCCACATATTAGAGAAAATTTTAAACGTTCACTAGATTAATTAATACAACTGTGTTTAAGACCAGCTTCTAAAAGATAATGACCTGATCGTTATCAATTAAAAAAAAAAAACTTTCAATGTTTGCTGCATGTGGAAGAAAATAAAAACTAAGGCTTTTAACCTATAACAAAATCTGAGAGCTTGGGCTAAATTTCAGATGTACCATTTCCATTTTATGATGAATTGCTGGGCCCATCGGACCATATGACTTGTCAGGACAGGCTTTCCCTGGGTCAAGTATCCATCTCTACCAAGGATCATGCACGCCTGGAGCTGTTTCTCAGAAGGTATATAGTTCTCTCCTATGGCCTTGCTCCAGATGCCCAGGGGCCCGCCCTGTGATCCTCTTGTTTGCTCTAGGGGCCATACTGCAGCTTTTCCCACCACTGGTGCCTCCACATGATAGGATCTGCTCAATTGTTTGGCCTAAGAGTCAGGGCTGCTTGCACTGTATCCTGGATCAGCTCCAGAGCTTTTTACTACCCAGGACCAGCTCAGAATTGGCATCCTTCCATTTTACCTAGTATATGGGCTGGGGCAGTATTCCTAGGTATGTGATTTCAAGATCTGAACAAGCCTACTAGGTAGGCACTGTGCTTCCTTCTTTGTGGTCGGGGATGCAAGATGCAATGATTCGCCTCTTATTTTAGAGGAGATATGTGGGTAGGCCCTGATTATTGCACTCTTAAAATTTCACTAAAGTGGCAAACCTCTGAATCTTCATAGGTCTTAATATTCAATTCATGAAGCACATATGCCTTACTGAAGTCTCCAGTGTACTAGCCATCTCTTGCTTGTTCTGCTCATTTGGCATGGTGTCATCAATATAACTGATCTGTGGGATACTCTGGCGATATTCAGGTGGTTCAGATCTCTTTGTACTATTTTGTGACGGAGGGCAGAGCATTAACACAGCTCTGAAGAAGACTGTAAATGTGCTGTATTTGGCACAACAGCAGCAATCAGAGATGTTCCTTGACTAAGCCTGTAGTAGTCTAAAATCGTTCTTAAGGATTCCTAAGTTTCTCCAGCAGCCAGCCTGACAGATTAAATGCAGATATGATTGGGACCATCACCTCTTAATTCATCATTAATAGTGATGTTAATTTCTGCCATCCCACCCCCTTCTTTACTCCTGAGATGCAATATTCCTTTTTATTTACTATCTTGGTTGGGGGAGGGCAGTTTCATGGGTTTCTTCTTGGCCTCACCTACTATGAGTACTCCTCCCTATAGGCTAAGGATGTGGGGAATTATTCTAATTGCAAAGTACAAGAATTCAAATTTTACACTTGGGTGTTGGAGAAAGGAACATTTGGTCAGTCCTAGTTGTCCACTGTGACCTGGACTTTAGCCAGGACTCCGTTTATTATAGGATTCCAGTAAGCTCCCACTTTATGCCATGATGATACCTTAATGTCTACTCAAGCCCCAGTTCTCCAGCTGTTTCCATATTCCTCCTACCTCACTGTACAGTGACCTGAGTATATGGCCATAGCTCCCTTTGAGGGAAGAATTGGGGGAATCATTACAGTCTGTAATTGCTGCGAGGCTCTTTCTTCCAGGGAGGAGGCCACTTTGTTAGTCAATGGGTTCCAGATTTGAAAACTACCTCAGGGAAATGAAAAAGAGCTCATTACTTTTTATCCAGGCAATTGCCCTCATCCCTCTGCTCCTGCATTTTTGCCTTTTTTGGTTATAGATGCTAAGCAGCACGCTTCTTGACAGATCATCTGTATTGTCCCTGGGGATGCAATGCTCTATTAACCATCTCCACAGCTCCCTGAGGATAACACCCCCTTGTTGTCTCCACTGACCTCACCTTACAATTATTATAATTAGAGCCTCCTGGCTTCTGGTGATTAAATAGTGCCACCTGGCTTCTGTTGGTGGGGAGCATCATCCCCATGGAATTAATGAGCTTGGTTCTGTGACAGTTGAGCCTATCTTCAGCCCCAGCCTGCAGAGGTGAGTTACCAGCGAACTTCTTAAGGATCCTGAGCTTTGTCACTGGAATGAGATGCATCTCATCCTTCACCAGAGCATACCGAAGGCCCTTGGTGAATGGTATGTCCTCGCATCCCTCCTATGGATGGGTCAGGTGGGTCTCCTTGCCTTTTACCCATATCCATTCCAGCATAGCCACTGACCTCAGCCCTTTATTCCTTTCGCTGCCATCTGTTACGTAACTCAGGCATTTCCACTTCACTGAGCAGAAGCCTTGCTTTTTCCAAGACTCTGAAAACCATCCTAGTAGGGAGTTTGCTCCATTCCCTGGGGTCCTTTCCAGGGTGTTAAACTCTGTGTCCCTGAAACAATGAGCCCAAGTGAATTCTTTTTTGTCCAGTCTCACATTCTAACCGCCTTAAGTAACCATCCTCAAATTCCAAACCTAGGAGTGTTTTCTTGGCTCCTGCTTGTACAAACTAACAAATTCTAAAAACTCTTTGGTGATATAGTCTGTTTCATCACTTATGAGGCCCAGCACCTCTCTAGACAGGTTAGGAAGCGATATAGCACTGGAGGAAGCCAGAAAAGGTATTAGGAGAAGCTCCTGAGGGCTTCATCTGTTACATAGCAGGAGTGGAAGGGTGGGAGGGTGACCTGTAACATCATTCAGCATGGTAGAAATGCTAGCTGTTAACAAGAGAAGGGTGGGCCACCTCTGTAAACCTAGGGGGGTTTGACGGGTCTGCAGAGCCAACATCCCCAGGTGCATACATCCACACCTCCCCATCTCATGTTGCAGGATCCCACATTTTCCCTAGCAAGGCTTTGACCTTTACATAACACTTAGGCTGAGTCTATTAGTCAGGTTTCTCTAGGGGAACAGAACCAGTAGGACGTATATCCATATCTGTCTATATGTATAGAGAAATTTATTATGACAAATCAACTCATGCAATTATGAAAGAAGAGAAGTCCCACCATCTGCTGTCTGCAGGCTGGAGACACAGGAAAGCTGGTTAATTTATTTTGAGTCCTGAGAACCAGGCGAGCCAATGATCTAGATTCCAGTACAGGTATGAAGGCCTGACAAGCAGGATGCTGAGTGCAGGGGATCAATGTCTGAGCTGAAGCCATCAGGCAGGAAGGAGCAAAATACTCCTTCCATCTTTTGTTCTGTTCAAGCCCTCAACAGATTGGATAATGGCCACCCACACTGGGAGGACAATCTACTAATTCAAATGCTAATCTCTTTCAGAAACATCCTTGCAGACACACGCAGAAATAATGTGCAATCTGTGGCCAATCTAGCTGACACACAAAAGGAATCCTTCATTATTGCATGAGTTGATTTGTGACTATATCTGCATTCGTCACTTTTCATTGCCTCCACTGTTAACAGACCACACTCAATCACCATAGTCAGCCCACTGCAAAGCCTCCTACATGTTCTCCCTAATTCCTCCTTTCCCAATGCCCAGTCTATTCTCAACTTGGAAGCCAGAGGGAATCTTGTAAAATTTGAGTCAGATCATTTTCCTCTTCTGAGTGAAGTTCCCCAGTGTTTCTCACCTCAGTAGCCAAAATCTTACAATATTCTACGAGGACTTACACTATGTGGTTGTCCATTTCATCTCTGAACTCATCTCCTGGTATGCTTTTCATCACTGTAGTTCTGTTGCATTTTCTTCTTTGCATATTCTTGATTATGTCAGGCATCCACTTTAAGAATTAGCACCAGCTAAATCATGCACAATAGCCAAATCATGGAAGGAACCGAGATGCCCTTCAACAGATGACTGGATTAAGAAGCTGTGGTCCATATATACAATGGAATATTACTCAGCTATCAGAAAGAACGAATTCTCAACATTTGCTGCAACATGGACGGCACTGGAGGAGATAATGCTGAGTGAAATAAGTCAAGCAGAGAAAGACAAGTATATGATTTCTCTCATCGTCTATGGAACATAAGAACTAGGAGGATCGGTAGGGGAAGAAAGGGATAAAGAAAAGGGGGGTAATCAGAAGGGGGAATGAAACATGAGAGACTATGGACT
>NC_048222.1:125310985-125340163 GCF_002007445.2 Ailuropoda melanoleuca
AAAAAAAAAAAAGAATTAGCACCAGCTGTTCCCTCTGTATGGAATATCCCCCCCCAACAAATCCGCCTGCCTAATGCCCTTACCTCCTTCAAATATCTGCTCAAATGTTACCTTTTCAAAAGAATACACCCTGACACTCCATTTAGAAATGAAATACTGCTATCCTCATTAGCTTGTTTCATCTTTTCCCCATAAAACTTCTCATCCTCTAACATAGGGCATCTTACTAATTGATTACAACTATTCTTTATTTGCTGCCTACTCTCCAGAGAATACAAGCTCTGAAGATGACATTTAATATGAAATGTGAATGACAAGAAGAAAATACATTACAGGTACAAGGGCTAATGTTAAATCCTTAAGGAAAAATGGGCTAGATGTTTTTGAGGAACCAAAGAAGTTCAACACAATGGGAATTTAGTAGGACCAGTTTTACTCAGGAGTGAGATGGTTCATGGAATGTGAGACGTTTTCAGGTTTGAGATGAGAACAGTCTCAGGTAAGACTTGGTCTTGGTCACTGTGATAGGCAGAATTCAAGATATCCCCCAAGAGTCTCACTCCATGGTATACACACACCTTGTCTTAGTTATTCAATCAAACGCATAAATCAAACAAATAAAGTAGGTGCTGCTGGGAACTCCCTAATCAGTTGACTCTAAGAAAGGGAGAGTACCTTAGATGGGCCTGACCTAATTAAATGGGCCCTTAAAAAGAATCTAGAAAGATTTCAAGGACAGGTTTTCCTGTCAGCCCGAAAGCAAGCCTGCAGCCATGTTATGGCCTGCCTATGCTGGAGTCGCATGTATAGGAGCTGACAGCGGCTTCTAGCAGCTGAGAGCAACACTATGTACCAGCCAGTAAGAAATGGGGAATTAAGTCCTACGACCAGAGTCTAAATTCTGCCAACAATTTAAATGAATCCGTTAGAGGGCTCAAGCTCCAGAAGAGAACACAGCCCCAGCTGACACCTTGATTTCAGCTTTGTGAAGACCTGACCAGTGAACTTAGTTATGCCGTGCTGAGACCTCTGACCTACTGAATCTGTAAGGTAATAAATGGGTATTATTGTAAGTAGTTACGTTTGTGACAACTTGTTACACTGTAGTAGAAAGCTGATACAGTGTCCCGAAGCAAGGAGGAGTTGTTAAGAGAAATTCAGAGGAAAGGCAGCCTCTAGATCATTATAGTTTTTTGTTTTGTTTTGTTTTTTAAGTCAGAGGAAGGGGTTTGGATTTTATTCTCAGTGCTACGAGAAGATAAAAGTTTATTTTAAAATGAGAGGTGCAAGATGAAATATTTTTCCTGACATGCCCATGACCCCTGGATCCTTAAAAGTACTGATGTGGCATATCCTGAATCCTCATCAAGTTCCTCTGTCTCATCTCTGTAATACGTGTGTCTCAACAAAGCCCATAATAGTGGGTCAATGTGATGTTCTGTCCAGGTAGTTCAGATCTCTTTGGACTACACACCGTGGGGGAGTTAATATAGCCCTGGGGCAAAACCGTAAATGTATTCTGTTATCTGTTCCATGTGATTATGAAGTTTTAGTGAGACTCATTTACTGATAGTGTTATAGATAGCAAAGAATACATTCACCAAATCAATGGTTATTATGCCATGTCCAGAAGACTGTATAATCTACTTTAGAAAATATACTATACCTGGCAAGGTGGCTGCAGTTGGAGCTATTACTTGGTTAAGTTTGTCATGGTCTATTTTAATTCTTCAGTATCTTTCTAATTTATGTAGGAAATAGACTGGTGAACTAGAGATGTGTAGGGACCTACACTCTGGAATTTTTTGAATCCTTAATGGTGACACAAATTTCCATCACTCTCCTCCACCTCCAAGGCACTACTGTTTTTGATAGATTCTACTGGCTGAGGGTGGGTTTGGGCAGTTTCAGATGCTGCCACTGGCTTTCACGTGTCTGTTAATTGATCCCACACTTTTTGTTATATTCTTGTAAAGCATACATTGCATTTAGCCCAATTCAGTTTTATTTTTCTTAATTTTACTATTTTCTCTGTATGTTTCAAACAACTGACAAATTGTGCATTCCTTTCCACTGGCATATTATGCCGATTCACAAGTGAATTTTTAACAACTTGAACCAATGCCTTGTGCCAGGGACTATCCTGTGCTTACCTATCCCAGGTGGTGGGTCTTTGATGCCAGTTTGTGACAAATGATCCAGCTCTGAGACCCATCTGATTGCCTGCTTTCTTGGACCACTCTTACTTTCAGCTCTCACAGATTGGGTCTGTAGGAATCAGACTCTGAGATGAAGTTAAGTGGGCAGATATTTTCTAGGGAACAGTCCTAGAAATTAATACTTTTGGAAGGTAGGTATTAGAAAGGTTGGACAGAGGAAGAAGATGAGCGGTAGCAAAGGACTGACGGCTCAGCCCTACCCCCTCGGAGCGCTGAAGATACAGATGGCCCTTTAGAGTGTCCATCGAAGCAGCTGTCATTGATTATTGCACGTTACCACTGAATAAGTCCTCAGTAAGCAGAGGTTTGTTTGATCTTGACATCAATCATTTTAATGCCTCAGCAGTTCAAATGGCTGCGTATTTTTACTCTTGCCTCCAGCAGTCATTGGATGTAGTTCACTATGGCAGTGATGTGACCTTGGATAAGACAGCTCTCGGTAGCTGAGACAATCCCTAAAAGGGTTGACAACTAAATTTGAGTGTCTGCGGATAGCAGTCCCTGCAGCCAGGTCAACAAATTCTTCCATGAAATGGGATTTTGAAAGCATTTCTTTGTGTCCATCAAAACAACTGTCATTGTCATAGATTACCAAGGAGTACTAACTGAGTTTATTGTGTTTTTCTTTTCCCCCCATCTTCACATCAGTCATTTTAATGAACAATCAGTATAAAACAAAGTAGGGTTGACTTGGCGACTTCAGGTCTCGGCCCAACTGCTACAGGTCTTGAATCATTACCACATGACCCAGCACTTCTGACCCTGATGTGAAGTGTGGAGATATGTGCAAGGGATGCTGTGTGGTTCTCTTGCTGACCTATTATGCTCATGGCAGTTTCTGATGATAGGCCTGAGGCTCAGGGGTAGGCCACCCCTCACTTGATGTCCTCGAAGATCAGAAGGCTCTACCAAGTGCCTTCCACACAGGGAGCCCCACACTGCTCGTTCCTCGGTCAGACTTGACCTGGGGTCCAGGAAGCTGGGAAAGCAGATGATGTGCTTTTTTGCCTTCCTGGTGTGCTGCTGCTGATTCTTGACAAAACTTGTCTTGAGTATGAAGCTGAGGCTGCCCTTGGCACAGTGGAAGGGCCACTTCCTCGTGTGGAGCTGCAGGGGGTTGACCAGGTATTCCTTTCATCTGTAGCACTTCTCACAGTCAGAACATGGGAAGGGACTCTCACCTGTATGCAGGGTGTGGAGGCTTCGGGGAGCCAGAAGCACACAGAGGTCTTCCTGCACTCTCAGATACCGGTGGTGCCGGCCCCTCTCAAAGCCTGCTGGTACCTTGCCAGGCACCAGCACTCCTGTGCAGTGCTTCCTATGATTCATATCCAGGTGCAGTAGTGGGGGGACGGGGGGAGGGGAGAAGGCCTCCACTCAATAGCCTTGTGGCAAAAAGGCTGGCAGAAGCATTTACTGTCAAGAGGTTTCCAAAACTGAGCAGCTGTGGGTGCGTGGGCGCCACCAGGGGGCGCCGCCAGGGGGGCTTCTGATTGAGGAGGTAGCTACAACTATGTGGCTGTTCAAAGTCTTACCAGCTAGGCTTTCTGCAATCAGTGCCAGGAGGAGGGCCTCTCTGAGTCTGGGGGTTCACTCTGGCAGCTCAGCTGTGGAGCTTGTCCTGGGGAGGAGAATGCAGGGAGGCAAGTGGCTACACAGCCCCTACATTCATGCGCCTCACCATACCCGGAGTGTCCTCTGACACAAAGTCTCACTACTCTCTACTCGGGAGTTCTTTTTTTTCCCATAAAGTATGCACTTTGGGGGCTTGAGCGATTGCTCACACCACTACCAATATCTTTTAGTATATTAATCTCTGAAATAATCTCTGAGTTCTCAATATTCTTAAACCTCTCTCTCCATAAAGAAAGGAAATAACTTTCCCCCTAGAGTGCAGGTCTTTCAAAGTGGGAGGAACATAGAAAAGATGATCGGACTTCTTTGGCACAAGTCTTTAGCATCTGCCACAGCCCTCTCAGCACGTGGATTCTCAGAGCACACAGGCTCCATTTTAGCACACACCTGTGTAGTTGGGATGTGTTCCTGTGTATGTGCTTATCTGTGAGGGTTAAGCAGGTGTCACATCCATAACGCATTTTGACATCTTGGCCTCACCCTTCCATCAGCTGAACCAAATCTGTCTGGCTTCTCTCACTGGCTCCCTGATGGAGATTTGGCTCGTATGTGGTCTCATTTTGCAAACTGCTCGCCTACTATCTCCCCAGTATGTTCATACACCAAGGTATTCTATCACGTTTGTTGCAGAACTAAACCTCTATTTGTGGGTTCAGTGTTTATTATTTTTTTAATTTTATTGTGGCACTTTGAAATCAAAGACTATGACCAGATACCTGAGTTATGTATTCCCCGATATTTCATGGTAATTATGAGTCCTAAAGATTTTCTGGGATGTAAGTAAGCTTGTTTGTCCAGAGCAAAGACAGGAACACTACGAGGAACTATTGTCTGATTTCGAAGATTAGGATATTAAAACTCTATCCATATACTAGCCATAAAATGCATACTAGGGAAATTACTGTAATAGAAAATACATTTTGAAGATCTGTCATTTCAGTATGATGGTAAAACTTTTAATCAAATAATATGAATGGAAGAGTCTCTGTTCTCTGCTTGGTTGTGATCTACTCTCTTCTTTCCTGTCCACTTACTATTTTTACACTGTGTTGGTTTGAGCCAGAATGGTATATTCTACGGATCAGATGTTTTATACTAACTACAAAAGCTTATTTTCTCTGACAGTAACTACTTCAACATTAGATACAAAGAACAGAATTTTTCTCACCTGAGTTTCTGTTATTCTAATAACATTTGTTCCCAATTTGCTACAGATATTTCTGATTGGACTTCAAGAAGATCTATGGCCTATTTAATCTTTCCACTATGAAGTAAAAAAGAGTTCAGGGCATGGAGGAAAAAACACTGAAGCTGTAATTATACATCTCTATGTAAACAAAAGTTTTATTTCCCTTGTTATTAAGTAGATTTGAAAAATAAACATAATACTGATAATGGGATGCTCTATAATGATCAAAATAATCCACTATATATTAGTAGTTATTGAACTAAAGAATCCCTGGAGTGTTTATGTAAGACATTTTTTTTAACCTATTTCTCAAGACTCCAATTTAGTAGGATTGGGTGGAGTTCAAGAATTGGTGTTTTTAGCAATCATGCTGTGTAATTTTGATGCAAGTAGTGAGCAGTCATCACTTAAAGAGTTATGACAAAAAGCCTTTATGTTCATAAATTAGTTGATATTGTTAGAAGAAAGGAATCTTGGCAAACAACTGTGAATAACATCATAATCTCAAAGGTGATAAACTAAAATCTCAAAGTCTTTCACCTTGAAGTCACTGCCAGAACCCAAGCCAGTGCTCTTTCCATCACCACCTTGTAACTAGCATGTCATCAAATAGATGCAAGGTTGGTTTGACAGAATTCAGATTCAAAAACATTACTGAATTCAATAAATTTTACTATGATTCTCATGACAAAGTTGAATCCTTTGCACTTTGATTACTGGGTGATTATATTGATATAAACATTTAACATAGATTCTTAATTTTCTCGGAGATACTTTGATAGGCAGAAATATCATTACATGTCTCCATAGAGCTTTGCATGTGAAAAAAATCTTGTTGTATACATTCTTTAGTAACCTCTTGGAGATGTGAATAGAAGTGCCTTTATGCAACATGAACGCTTCAGATAATATATAGATGTAAGACTCCAACTACATCAACCCAAATCTATTTGGATTGTATATATCCTCTCCAGAGATTCTAAAGAATTTTTAAAAGATGAAAAGATGATTTTATCCCTCTTTTCAACTTATATCCTGGTAGATACTGTGGTTTCTTTGGATAGACATTGAAATATAGTTTTAACATATGGCCCATATGCTTTTCTAATTAAAATGTTCAATGTCAAGTACTAAAGATTCTTCTTCCCATAAATTACTTTGCATTTTTCTTGGTTTTCAAGCTGAGAATTTTTGGAAAATATCATTTGAGTATGTGCTCTCATTGGGGAATCATACTTTTGGCCCAGAGTTGTTCTTATTGATGTTAATTCTTGGCTTATACTAAAAGTAGGAAAGTCTAATTTGCTCAGCAGTACTATTTATGAATCTGGGAGAAAAAGTGTAGGCAGTAAACCATGCTGGCATGATAGAGTAGGCAACGGAGTAAGCAGAATGCAGTGATGGAATGTAAAAAAGGCAAACCGGGCTCTTTTAGAATTTTTAAAAAATCATGAAATTATGATAGATTTAGTATTAGATCTGATTGTTGACTTACATATTTACAATTTGACGTAGAAAAAAAGTCACTTAACATACTTCTAATTTAGCAGTGAGCTCTCAACCTTTTGTACCTCATATCTTTTCAACCTGGCTACCTCCAAGAAAAACATACTAACAAAATGCTTATAACTACATAATTCTTTCAGAAAAGTAGCCTTTTCTTTCTGTTGTTTACAACTATTTGTATGGACATAAAAATTGCAGTGGTAACTTTGAGTGTAAATTGTAATGTAAGTTCTTGGTAATTTTTATAAAAATCTTTTGTTTTACTTAAGCAACTGTATCCCACTATTGTAAGAGGAATGGGAGTTGAGAAAGGAGTGGCAAGGTTTAGGAATGCGGTGAAGGATAATCTGAAGCACAGAAATGGGGAGTGAGAACAAGGCATTCAGGAGGGGCAATAGCCAAAGATGGAGTGAAAATTGTGTCTCATTCATTACTTACAGTAAAATTGAATTTGAAGTTTTAATTTTTTAAAGTTTGTTAACATCCCCCAAGTCAAAAGAGTAACATTAAATTTTGCTCCTGCATTTGACTGAGAATATAGATGCCTGTCTTAGCTTTGAATTTTGGCAGACAGGAATGTGATTCTCTTCCCCTTCACTTTGTCCTATCCTTTTCCAGGGGTCAGTTTTAATGTCACTGCCTTAATTCCTAAAGTAGGTAATTGCTTAATGACTATTC
This sequence comes from Ailuropoda melanoleuca, assembly GCF_002007445.2. NCBI lineage: Eukaryota > Metazoa > Chordata > Mammalia > Carnivora > Ursidae > Ailuropoda > Ailuropoda melanoleuca. The sequence continues at coordinate 125,318,213 of NC_048222.1, forward strand.
TTTATACCTACATTATAAGATGCAAGACTTCTCTTTCCTACCTGGCTCAAAATTTCAAATATTACAATCCTGCAATTCATTTGTTTCTTTGTGTTTGTGGTGTTTGTGGTGTGTGTACGTGTGTGTGTGTGTGTGTGTGTTTTGTTTTGTTGTTGTTTTTTTTGTTTTGTTTTTTGTTTTGGTTAGACCAACTTGTCCAAAATCTGTGCGCTATAAAAAGTCTTTTTTTGTTTTCTTTAAAGATTTATTAGAGAGAGAATGAGCATACACACAGATGTGAATGTGGGGAGGGGGGCAGAGGGAGAGAATCTTCAAGCTGACTCCCTGTGAGTGATGAGGTACAGGTGAGGCTCAGTGGGGTGGGGTCCGGAGCCAACGACCGACCGAGAAAGAATTCTTGAGACAGACGTCTTTGGTGCAAAATGGTGGTTTATTAAAGCACAGGGACAGGACCCGTGGGCAGAAAGAGCTGCTGCCCCCGGGGTTGTGAGGAATGGCCCATTATATACCCTCAAGTTGGGAGGGGGTTAGGTAGCGTAAGTCTCTACGGAATTCTGGAAGCAAGGTTTCCAGGACCTTGAGGGGGCTAGCTACTGTTGGGAAAGAGTCATTTATTAACGCCTAATAAAACCTTAGTCATGAGACCCTTCAGATGTATATCGGTGGGCCATATGCTTGGGGGATGATTGCCAACACTTATCTTGGGGGGTTAGAGATAAAGGAAGTTTCCAAAGGAATTTTTATACATTAAAGTAGACTTACAGGATCTTGGTGGAGGGGAGGGGGTCAGGCTAGGACTGCCTTTTGCCCTTAGCAAAGTATTAACATCAAGGCAGCTGAGTTCCTAAAGGAAGGTCACCATGCCTGTTTCAAGGACTTGTCAATGGGCTGTAGGTAGTAAGGACTGTTTCTTTGTCCTTTAGGGCAGCCAGGAGTGCCTGAGGAATGTTGCATACATCCCATGGGGGGGGGGGGTTGCAAGGGGTCAGCTTCTGCTTTGTCCTCAGCTTGCCTTCCTTTCCCTCATCATGAGCATGGAGCCCGATGGCAGGGCTCAGTCCCAGGACCCTGAGATGATGACCTGAGCTGAAATCAAGAGTCAGACATTCAACTACCTGAGCCACCCAGGCACTCCCAAAAGGAAAATCTTGGTAGCTTATTATAGGCTGCTACAAAAAATACTGTAATGCCAGGAAGGGATCTTTGCTTGTTGGAAGAGAGTACTCACTTATGGAAGACAAAGAAGTGGGAAGAGGAGGAGCTAGAAGAACAAGAACTGGCCACATTCATAGCCCTAGGAAGGATCAGTTAAAAAAAAAAAAAAATCCCAGTATGCCAGTAAAAATGGAGTAGGAAGTCTTGTGCTCTCTTTAAAAAGAAAATACTTCTTGTGATAATTGGTAACAAATTATTTTCGTGACTATAACAGCAAACTGCAAGGAGAAGGAAAGCTTTCTGCCACCATCAAATACCAGAAAAGAAAAATCTCTTTCAAGTTTTACTCCTCTTCATAGAGACTATTTAGAAAACTTGTCCTGGGTCTGTGACTTTGCCTCTACAAGTTCAGCCAGGCCTTTTCCCTTTCTTTTTTGACCCTGACTTGAATTTCCTTAATAGTTTCTGATTCTTTTACTTTTTTTTTTTTTTTACACCATGTTTATCCATTATGCTTATTAATTCCACATTTTCCTTTTAAATTTCTTGGAGAAAATGACACAGATAATTTAATGTTAAAAGTTTATATATTTGCTTTGAATTATGTGCAAGTCTTTCCTTTTTACTTTTGCTCATGAGTGAGATCCATGACCAAACCAAGTTTTGAAATTCTGTGTAAACTTTAAAGGAAGTGGAGTGTTGTATTTACAAATATGAATATGTATATTAAATCAATGTTTTTGTTATTGCATTAGAGAAAAAGGTTATAAGGAACCAAAGTAGAAGCTATTAATCTTGCATACTGAAATCTGAGTGACAAAATGCCCTATTTTCTAAGGTGACAAATTCTTTACCTTTATAACTCTACCTCTAATTATAATTTAAATGTAAAAATCAAACAAAATTCATCATAAAATAAAGATTGGTGAAACTTTGCCTTTATGTTAGGATTCTTTATAAAAACCATCTGTTTGTTGACTTTTTTCCTCTTATTTCTGAGGAGGAGTGGCAGTTTTTTCTTTGCATGTTACAATGAGGGGAAAAAAGTGTTTTGTAAGATTTCCTTCATTTAACACAATTTTTAAAAAATTGTAATTATATTCCTGTTAGGTTTTTTTTTTCTAGTCGCCAATGAAATCAAGACCGCGCAGGCAAACGTGGTGCAGAGGATGAGCTTTATTGCAAGCACCCTCCGGCGAGGTTCCGCGACTCGGGAAAGGGCGTTGAGTCGGGGAAGTTGCGCCCAGGGCAGCGAGGGTTTTTATCGGGCACCGCTGGGGGTGGGGGAAAGTCTGTCTTGGAGAGTCGTGGCAGGGTTTTATTGGGTACTGGTGGGGGTGAGGAAAGTCGGTAGGACGGGTTTCAGTTTCCCGCCTAGGTTTTGGTTTAAATCTTGGCAGAGAGTCGGTTATCTTGGCGGGAGAGTCGGTTATCTTGGCGGGAGAGTCGGCCATCTTGGGTGTCTTGGCCCCTTTTCGCGGCCAGCCCAACAATTCCATTTCTATAACTCAGCACAATACTGTGGCTCCAAAAAAAAAAAAAAAAAAGTGAGGGAGGATAAATGGGTGTATTCAGTGTCGGAAAATGTAATCTAGGTGGTTTTTTTTTTCCAGATAAAAAATATTTTTGAAGTATGAAATTGCCTGTTGACCACTGACAAATTTTGACAGTGTTTCTATTTACTGTATGTGGAAGGAAACTTGCCACAGAAACATTACAAAACAAAACCCAAAACATTGTCTTCATACTATTCTGTGCATGGAATGGAATTAATGGTAGTGAAATAAGTATATTATCTTAATCAGAAAAACTGTGTTTTTCTCAATTTAACTCCAAATATCTCAGCAGTTTGCATATAACAACTTATATTTAAATGGGTATGTGTATCACTCTTTGCTAATGAAAACAAAAAAATTCACATTATTTTGAAAGTCATTTTAAAAATTACTCCTAAATCTCTTCACCCTGCTAAATATCTCTTTGCCTTTCCCATCCCTTAAACAAATATCTTTGGAAAATCAATTAGTTCCTTGGGCTTCAGTTATATCGTATTTCATAAAAAAGATTGTCTTAAACTGAATTATTATTTAGATACCTTCCAGAGGTGTCTGAAGTTCTTGAAGACGCAGCTGCAAATCATTCAAAACACATTGTCAAGCAAACATTAAATAAACAAAAAAAGTTAATTGTAGGATCTTCCTTCCTTCCTTCTTTCCTTCCTTCCTTCCTCTCTCTCTCTAGTACTCTCTCATTGGCCAACTGAAGGGAAAAAACCTCACAATAACTTTAATTTTTGAAATTCTCATTATTGAATATGTGTGTTATTATACAATTTTGTCAGTTGCTTCCAGTAATGTTTAGGCCTTTGCCACAGAATATACAATTTTAAAATATTACAATTATGTCTCAATTATACCTGTTATCTTAAAAAAAACTTTATTTCTCTCTTTCTTAGGTAATTTTAATTCCTATAAGTATTTGACCTACTTTAAAATCTTTACAGCTGTAAGAGGAACAAATATCACTGAAATAAAAAGAGTTGTTTTATCAGTAGTAGTAATAGTGATAATAGTATTAGTAAACAAAAATAATAGCCAACATTTGCTGAATACTGGTTATGTTTTAGTTGCTATTATGTTAGATATTTTATATGAACAAGTAGTTTCTTCCTTGCAATGTAAAAAAGAGAAGTTTCAGGTTAGTACGGTTAAATAACTTATTCAAAATTATACAGCAACTCAATAGCTTTAGAGCCCATTATCAACATGACCATGCTAAAGAAACAAAACAAAATAAGTTTTCCACCATCCCATCAACTGGAGACAACCTCTGATCAGTTGTCCAGAAGGAGCCTCTGTGCCTAAAGCCATTGTTTGTGCTGTGCCAATGTGAAGGCCATTCTGTGATGTATCAGTGGGTCCCCTAGAGGGAGGCATCCTTATTCCAAAAATCTTCTGTACTCAATAGCCAAGTAGCCAAAGAGACCATCTTTAAAGTATCATTATTTGGGGATAAATAATTCTCTTTTTAGGCCGCTTATTTTAAGTTCAGATAACCATTAGGATGCTAAGTGCTAAGTGGTTAATAGTTATTAACACTTTACAAATACTATAAACGTGAAATTGAAATGAGCTACCATATATTGATCACTTACGCTTCAGATTCTATGCTAAGCAGTATGTTTATGCATGAGTGTGAGCCTGTGTTTTTGCATTTGTGTGTGCATGTGTCTGTGTGCATGTTTGTATTTTTCATTTTGTCTATAAAATAACCAGGTTATGGAGAAAAAAAAATGAGGCTCAGAGTTTGTAAGTAATATGCTAATACTTCCTTGACTGGCTGATGCATGGTGGAAAGGAAATGTAATTTGGAGGTAGATAAAACTGAACATTAATATTTCTCTGCCCATTTCTAGATATGAACTTGTAGAAGATACTTAGTGTCAGTTTCCACAGTAGTAAATTCAGTTATATACAACTGTTATGTTGTATAAAATTTAAATGAGAAAATGTATATAAAGCCACATAGTACGTTGCCTACAGAGAGGAAGCTGTTTTCCCACATTGCCCAAGGCCAACTACTCTGCGGCTGCCAAAAGGATGAGCAAGAAGGTTTATCTTCTCAGTGTACTGAGGGACTTTGCAGGATGAGCTCACAGGACAGATAGGAGACAACAGTGGTGGTGATACATTATTTTCCCAACAGTTAATGTAGGGACGTGCGGGTGGCTCAGTCACTTAAACGTCTGCCTTCGGCTCAGGTCAGGATCCCAGGGTCCTGGGACCGAGCCCCAGGTCCGGCTCTCTGCTCAGTGGGGAACCTGCTTCTCCCTCTCCCTCTGCCTACTTGTGTTCTCTCTCTCTGTCAAATACATAAAATCTTTAAAAACAAACAAACAAAAAACCAGTTAGTGTATGTGAAACATTATTCACAGCATTCTCCAGGGGGAAGAGTGGCATTCCATAGACGACACAGCACCGCTGGCTGTGGAGCTGCTGCTTGTGCCTCGTGTAGGGGGCCCTGCTTGCTTACTAACTTTATGCACAAAGTAAGGACACAAAGACTGAAGATACCACAGTTTGACTGCTCACACTTCACACTCACAATGTATTTAGAACCACTGAAGTCATCTCCCGATCTGCTTCACCAAACGCATCAACATCAAGTAAAATGGGCTTGATACATTCAGTGATAATTTGAAAGCTGTGTCGAAAGCACATTTTGCTGAAATGGAAATACTAATAAAACCGTGGACTCAGAAGGAGTCCATTATCCTCCTCACCAAGTTTGCAGAGAAATTGCCTCTTGTTAGTTCCCACTCCCTGGTGGATTCAGGCTATTTTTACACCAGGGTTTAAACAAAGCGTCTAGGACTACCTGCCAAGGAGGAGCAGGCACTTGGTTCAAGGGGTTTGCTCATCACATGAGGTAATGGCACATCTGTTTGGACCGTCTGGGCTGAGATAGCAGATGCTGCTGCAAACTGAATATTTGGAGAAAAAACAACAAAAATAAAGAGAAAGCTACTTTGAAACAATCCCGCTTCAGCCCGGATTCACAGGCTGCTGCCAAAGACTCGCAGGGAGCTGTCTGCACATCCCGAACATGATGGGGCAGCTCTGATGCATCACAGACCTCCTTGGCTAGTTGGAAGGAGTAGTTGAAGAACTTTTTTTTTTTTAATGTAACAGATTCCTTGCAACATTCGAACATTCGAAATGATATTCTTAACTGGTGTAACTTCTGGCAAACTGGCAAAATTTGCTTTGTGGCTCTGTTCAACAAAAAAGGGTTATACAGTCCAGGCCAAGGTTGAAAATTGCCAGATATCATTCCGCCTCTAGTGTTCAGGGACCTCACCTTTCTGGGCAGTTCATGTTCTATAGCTGGGTCATTTTAAAACATGCAACAACCTATTTAACGTTAGTTTTTAATCTGACTCTCAGACTGTGCATCCAAGCAAACCGTTACAGTGGTCAGACATTAAACTGGGCATTTGGGCTTATTTCTATTAAGTAGATCACCTCAAATTGTATATTTTGAAATAAGTTATTTAATATACATTTTTCCTGGGAGCATTAGGGGATCTAGTCCAAATAGGTTTTCATTAATGTGGGCTGTTTTTCGTGTCTAAAACAAAACAAAACAAAAAAACAAAACAAAACACTATTACCAGGCAGATGCGATGCATAGGGTAACTTTACAACTGTGTGTGTTTGCCCTGGTAATCCCTATTTTTACCAATTATCCTGGTATTCTATTTAGCTTGACATTTTCCCTAGATTTTTCAATCTTAAAGTATTAATTTTATTAAAATTAGCTTGGATGAGTTTGGTAGTTCCCACATTGTTCTTTGAATTCCTGTTACAGTTTGATAATTTTGCTGGTAATTTTACAGCTGGTAATTTTCAGATGCATTGGCAGTAAACAGAGTTCTTATTTTATTTTTATTTATTTATTTATTTATTTTTTTAAAGATTTTATTTATTTCTTCGACAGAGAGAGAGACAGCTAGCGAGAGAAGGAACACAAGCAGGGGGAGTGGGAGAGGAAGAAGCAGGCTCCCAGCGGAGGCCCTGATGTGGGGCTCGATCCCATAATGCCAGGATCACGCCCTGAGCCGAAGGCAGAGGCTTAACCGCTGTGCCACCCAGGCGCCCCCAGAGTTCTTATTTTAACATGTAGTTAAATGTGAAAGTTGACCAGTCTCCCTGCTACTGCCCCCATCCTTTCTCCACAGTCCTTTATAGATACAAAGTAACTAAACTTCTCTTTCAAAGGAAACACAGAATGCTTGCTGATAAATTGAACTGCTCTCCGCTGTATAAGGCTAGAGAGAGCTAACTCTGATTCTCCATGGTGGTAAGAGGTGTTTTTTGTTTGGTGACCTGTTTTTATTTTATTAGGAAGGAAACAACTGAGGACCCCAGCCCCGCCTGCCAGGCATTCCTTCTGGGAAAGTGACAGAATTCCAGTTATCACATCCAATGCTGCCATGTAGATTCCTTCCTCCTTAGACCACAAAAATAAAACCAATTGTACTGCTTGTTTTTAGCATCACCAGAAATGTGTCATATATTGACAGCCAAGCAGGACTTGCTCTTATATAGTTCTTCCACATATCCCCCAAATACAGACGACCTGGAGTCCCTTGCTTCTGCAGGGGCCCCATAAAGTATGGGGAGGGAGCATTTACTACAATAATAATAATAATAATAATAATCATCATCATCATCAACAAGATGTGATGTTGGGTAGACAAAAGCAACTGAGGATAAAAGGGCCCCTAGAACTAATGTCCCTTCCCCTTCACAATGATCAAGCCTAGGAAATTTGTCTAATATCTATAAAAATATATGCATCTATTGGTGGGTTGGAGGGAGGTAGGCAGTCCCAGAGAAGCCCCTCATCAATGGGTTGAAGAAAAAAGGGAGTAAGACAGGTTGAGGCAGCTTGGGATTTGTGCTCTTATAGGAAGACTGGGAACCAGACCCTTAGCTGTCCTGGTAGTCTTTCAGTCCAGTGCGGCTCCAGGTGAGAAAGTGACAACCTGGATACCATCACAGTGCTGAATCCCTCACCAGCACAGGGTTCTATGATGAGGACTTTGTATTCATTAAAATGGTCCCAAGTCTTGAGTCTGGGATCATTGAGGAGCATGAGCCAGGGGGTGAGTGGTCCTATCCAGATGCCTGGGGAGTTAAAGCGGGCGTACTCTAATAAGCAAGGGTCCAGGATAAAGGGCCTGGGCGGCCGAGACACTCAGTATTTAATTTCTAAAGGATATAGTATAAGGGCATTCCCCTAGGGCATGAGGATGTGCTATTGCCTAAGAAATCATGAAGGTGTCAGCGTGCCAGTAAGCATAGTGACAGGAAGTGTGGGGAATTATAGGTTAAGCATATAAGAAATGTGTGTGATAAATGGGGGTTGAGCAGTTCTGTCAAGCTTACAAAGAATACTTTGAACATTTTTATTATAGTCATATGGTTATATATTGTATAAGGCAAGCCTATAATCATGTATATGTATGTATTTATATTTGTATACACACACACACAGTAACTTTACAACTGGGTCTGCTCTGATAATCCTTATTTTTGCTAATTATCCTGGTATTTAATTTGTCATTTGTCTTAGATTTTTCAGTCTTAACAAAGTATTAATTTGTATTAAAATAGGCTTGCTAACGACCTTGTTGTTCTTTGAGCTTCTGTCATAGCTTCAGTTGGTAGCATGTGAGATGCACAGGCAATAAACGGAGTTGTTATTTTAATATGTAGTTAAATAAATATATGTAAGTTGACCAGTCCTCCCCATCCCTCTTTGCAATATATGTGTGTATGTACTATTTAGTAACATTTTTAGTGTTCTAATAAATCCTTTCCACAATAAGATGCTTAAAATCTAAATGCCTGTATAATGAAAAACTTAATGAAATTCAATTTTTCAAGGAAGTTGATGATGATTTCTGTAACTTGACAAAATATTTGTTGACATTAATCAACTAATATAGGGGCTTCAGTGAAAGTGCAAAAATCAGAATGCTTCCTAAGAGGCACAAGTCAGTACTTTAAATGTTAGTAATTATTTAGAGAAGATCATAGCAACAGTTTAATATGGCCTACTGCAGAGTGTTTATTTATTTATTTGTTTAAAGAGTTTATTTATTTGAGAGAGAGAGAGAGAGTGAGAAAGCAGGAGCAGGAAAGCAGAGGGAGAGGGAGAAGCAGGCTCCCCAGTAAGCGGGGAGCTGGATGAAGGGCTTGATCCCAGGACTCTGGGATCATGACCTGAGCTGAAGGCAGACCTTAACTAACTGAGCCACCTAGGTGCCCCCAGAAGGTATATTTAAATAGTGTTTTGTCTGCATGACTTTTGGTGTAGATCAAATGAAAATTTTTTAAAAAAATTATTCATTTTGTATTCAGAGGTTGTTTTTGTTTTTTGTTTTGTTTGTAGAGAGTGTGTGCATGCAAGAGGTGGCGGGGAGGGGAAGGGTAGAGGAAAAGAGAGAATCCCAAGCAGGCTCCATGCCCAGCATGGAGCCCAAGCTGTGGCTTAATCTCACGACCCTGAGATATGACCTGAGCTGAAATCAAGAGTCAGTTGCTTAATCAAGTGAGGCACCCAGGCACCCCATTCAAAGTTGTTTTTTATGTGTGGATATACAGAAATTGATGCAACAGTTGTGAACTCATTAACAGAAGAACTTGCAAAGTTTTAAATCAGCATCATTAGATGCTTCTAATAGAAGTCAGATCATTAATTCAAACAATAATTAAAATTTTCCCATTCCAAATCATGGAATCAAACCTCGACTTTTAGAGGACCATTCTATTGACTGATATATGACATTATTATATGTGCTATTATAAATTCAACTAAAGATTTCACATTAGGATAAATTACATGTGTTTGTAGTGATAGTGCAAGTACATAGATGGTAGAGCGCGGCATGTGAAGAAAATCACGTTCTTACTAAATTGGAAAACTTGGAATTGGTTTCAGTGAACACATAATTCATAATTTTTTAGAACGAGTTGTAATATTCTACCAGTCAGAAAAAGGCTGTAGTTGTCAAAATGTATAAATATTATATAAACATTAGGCAAAATATGATTTTGGTAAGCGTAGTTTTTTTAAAAAATGTGGAACAACAGGCACTCTCATATACTCTTTGTGAAGTATAAAATGATTCCATCACATTGCAAAAATTTGTTTACAGTTTCTTTTTTTTATTTTTTTTAAAGATTTTATTTATTTATTTGACAGAGATAGAGACAGCCAGCGAGAGAGGAAACACAAGCAGGGGGAGTGGGAGAGGAAGAAGCAGGCTCATAGCGGAGGAGCCTGATGTGGGGCTCGATCCCATAATGCCGGGATCACGCCCTGAGCCGAAGGCAGACGCTTAAGCGCTGTGCCACCCAGGTGCCCCTTGTTTACAGTTTCTAATAATGTTAACAAATTGCCCTCTGTCTCAGTAATTCCACTCTATATCTAAGAGAAATAAATGAATGTGATATGATCCCTAAAAGACTTGCAAAATAATATTTACAGCAGCTTTATTCTTAAAGGCTGAAACTGCAAACAACTTAAATGTCAGTCAATAAGAGAATGAGTAAAAAGAAAAATGTGATCCATCATACAAAGAAATTCCTTTTCTGCAATTAAAAAAAGATGAGTGCATGATATAAGTAGCAGTATGAATGAATGTCACACACACAATCCTGTGGAGGGATTATGGAGGGAGGGAAACATAAAAAATACAGACAGACAGAGATAAAATGGTATGATTCCCTTGTTATGAAGCTCAGTAACAGGTAGCACTAATCTATGGTGATGTAAATAATTCAGCATAGTATCTGCCTCTGGTTTGAAAGGGCAGTTGACTAGGAACAGGCAAAGTGGGTGATGGGAATATTCTATATCTTGATGAAGAGGAGGGTACATAAGGCGTATACATATGTCAATGTTGAGATGTGCAATTAATATTGGCACATTTTCCTGTATGTAGATTATTCTTCATAAAAAAATTACATGCTCAGTAGATGTTATATTAAAATGTATTTACATAATTTGATAAAAATTATATTTCTAAAAGGAAGTAATACATTTTTAATTGTAGTATAGTTAACAAATAATGTTACATTAGTTTTAGGTATATGACATAGTGATTCAACAAGTCTATACATTATGCAACACTTACCGTAAGTGTAGCTGCCGTCTGTTACCATAGAGCGCCACCACAGTATCATCCGCTATATTCCCAAAGCTGTACCTTTTCTCCCTGTGACTTACTCTTTCCATAACTGGAAGCCTGTATTCCCCCTCCCTTCACTCGTTTTGCTCAAACCTGTTCCTGCCTTTTGTTTATTTGGTGGTTTTATTTTCTAGATTCCACATATAAGCGAAATCACATAATAGTTGTCTTTCTCTGCCTGACTTGTTTCACTTAGCATAATACCCTCTAGGTCCATCCATGTTGTTGCAAATGGCAAGAGCTCATCCTTTTCTATGGATAATAGTCCATTATTAGTCCTCTGTGTGTGTGCGTGTGTGTGTGTGCGCACGCGTGCGTGTGTGCACATGTGTGTACCACATCGTCTTTATCCATTATCAGCAGACGCTTGGGTTGCTTTCATATTTTGGCTATTGGAAATAATGCTGCAATAAACCTAGGGGTGCATATATCTTTTTTAATTAGTGTTTTCATTTTCCTTGGGTAAATACCCAGTGGTGGAATTACTGGATCATATGGTAGATCTATTTTTAATTTTTTGAGGAGACTCCATATTGTTGTCCACAGTGGCTGTACCAATTTATACTCCCACCAACAGTGCATGAGCATTCCTTTTTCTCCACATCCTTGCCAACACTTGTTATTTATCTTCGACTCTAGCCATTCTGACAGATGTAAGGTGATAGCTCATTGTGGTTTTGATTTGCATTTTCTTGATGATTAGTGAGGTCGGACATCTTTTCATGTGTCTCTTGGATATCTGTGAGTCTTTGGAAAAATGTCTATTCAGGTCTTCTGTCCATTTTTAATCAGAACATTTGGTCTTTTTTTTTTGGTGCTATATAAGTTCTTTATATTTTGTATATTAACCCCTTATTGGATATATCATTTGCAAATATCTTCTCCCATTCAATAAGTTACCTTTTTGTTTTCTGGGGTTTTTTGGTGGTTTCTTTCACTGTGCAAAAGATTTTTTATTTTGGTGTAGTCCCAAGAGTTTATTTTTGCCTTTGTGTTCCTTGCCTGAGCAGACATATCTAGAAAAATGTGCTGAGGCCCCTGTCAAATAAATGATTGCCTGTTTTCTTCTGAGAGTTTTATGGTTTCATGTCTCACATTTAGGTCTTTAATCCATTTTGAGTTTATTTTTGTGTATGGTGTAAGAAAGTGGTCCAGTCTCATTCTTTTGTGTATAGCTGACCAGTTTTCCCAGCACCACTTATTGAAGGAACTGTCTTTTCTCCATTGTATCTTCTTGCCTAGAAGTAATATATTCTTCAAATAATGCTAGTGACAGTAATAATGACAGGTGGCTAAGAAACTTATTACAATTCATAAATATATTAAAGGGATAACTATTTTTCTTATTTTGTATTAAAATAAAAATAGGTTTTTAAAATCTTACTTTATTATACATAGTTGCATGCACCCTTAATTTGGAAATAGTTTTAAAATAGGACTATTTTATAACACCAACAATGTAGTAAATACCTTGTGAATCAATACTTCAAAAGTACATAATTTTAATTTTTTAAAAAGTTCTCATTTTACTCTTAAAAGTGTCCTGCTGTGGACAATAAATTACACAGTCACCTTATTTTTATCTATTATCATTTGAAATGGCTTGATTCCATGAGGTAAATATATATATTTGACTTGTGAGAAAATTAATGCTCACAGAAGATAAATAACTTGCCAAAAGCTGCAAGGTATTTGTTGTCAATTGGAGTAGGAGTGGTGGGAAGTATTGACTACTAAACCTTGATCACTGTATTTCCTTTAAACTGAATCCTTGCTTGCTTGATTAATGCACTTACCAAGAGGCATTTATTCAAGGGCTAAAAGATGCTATTCTCTACGCTAGGCTGCAAAGTTACAAAGGTGCCAAAATGTAATTGTTTCCTAGGAGAAGCTCAGAGTCTGGTGAAGGAGACATGGAATAATGGAAAGATGAGGGTTTTGTGGTCTGGGTATGGAAGAAGATTATGGGTGCACATTAGAAGAACTGTCTAATCTTTGTGGCAAATAGGATTTGGGAAAGAAGTGATGTTTAAGTAATATATTTTTTTTTCTCCACATTATCATTTTTTTTACAGTGAGATATAACATAGAAATTGAAGATTGCATGAAACATGTATGTACACTTAAAAAATAGTTATTGAGAAAATACCTATCACTGAAGTTAAAAATGTATATTAAAAGAATCCCAAAAGTCTCTCGGGTTCCAACCTTTATGTTGACTCCTGCAAAAATCATTTTGTTTTTTAAATAGTTTTAACATCTATGTATACTTTACTAAAAATATGGTTTTCCTTTGTCTGTTTTTGAACATTTCCTAGATGGAATTGTATAGTAATATAAGGGTGTCCTTTTGCTAGACATTGACATGCCCTTTGGAATAGGCCTGGGGAAATACCCACCAATTTCATCTTGCATCCCTGGAACAATCTGGAGGGCAACAAAGGAATTTCTTCTCACCACCTTCAGATGAAGGTTGAAATGAGAGAAACACAATATTACTATGAATTATCACCATTACCATCCATGAAGATTTGTTTGAACTATACGAGGCCCTAATGAAAAGACACCTTGTAGTGTAGGTAATATGCAGTGTTGCCTCAAAAGAGACAGTTGTGTACTGTGGAGATATTCACCATTTTAATTTCTAAAGGATTTACTTCTATGAACTAGGTACAGCTACCTTAATGATACTAAGAGACACCAAATTCTAACTATGCAGCAAGCATTTTTAAGAGCTTTACATTTTATAACTATGTAAACCAATGTGCAATTTCGAGATAACAGAAGATTTTCAATTAGTCCATGAAGTGGTTTTTTGGCAGAGAGGAGCAAATTGAACATCTTTTCTCTTTTCATAGCGGATAGCAGAGCCTTTGTTACCATTCAGTGTTTATAAGTGTGAAGGTACAAAATATAAGCACCTGGGAATTTACTGAAGAAATACAGAGTGGGAGATAGATACCCAGGCCAAGCCAAATCAGAACAGTTATTGCCCTTAGTGCACACATTCAGAGTTCTCTATTTTTCATAGGAACACACACACACAGGCTTGACTGACCAGATGCGAAACTATATTTGTATTTGACATTTGATTGACTTTATTAGAATTCGTATAATTGCCTCACTCAGACTTAACAAGGATCCATCAACTCAGCAGATATCCTGTCTTTCTAAAAACATTGCAGAATTTTATGATAGAAATTTTAATTTTAAAATGCCATTATTAAAATTTTTCTGGGTGCTTGGAAAGACCCTACCTAAAGTGGACAAATTGCCTTATGTGTTAAAAAACATCTTTGCTAGAAATTGAGTATGTGTGGATCTAAAAGACAAGCAGAAGTATACTCAGTTTATGAAGGAATGTTGTGCAAATCAGCCAAGAAGACAATAACCAATAATAAATGTGTTGTTATTTAAGTAATTACTGGCATTGGAGTTTCTCACATCTGCCTAGTTCACAAGGGAAAGGTAGGATGTTGTAAAAGCCGAGATTAACATAAAATGTGATTTTATGAATAATTTGTTCTTTTGAAGACCTTTTTCAGTCAGTGCTGAAACAGGATATGGGACTACTCTGAAGACATGAAAGGATTCTTGAGATCATCAACCAAAAATAAGATATCCTAAACATTTAACCATAATGTGTTTTCTTTTTGGTTTCTTTTATGCACACTACTTGGACACCTAAACGGAGCAGGAATTCCATTCTCTTAGGAATATAAAGTTCCTGTTACACAGCTGCCTCCGCTAGGACCTTGAGTTTGCCTGTGAAATCCCAACAACCGTTTTCATTTGTTTTTCACTGTGATCCAGCTGAATGTAATTGTATCAAATTATGGGTGACCTAAAAATCCCTATGCAATTTTCAGAGAGTGCCCAAGAGAACAAAACTATAGATAAAAACTACAATATAATTTCAAAATGATTTTCTGGAATGCTTTACCTTTCGTGTCTGGGAACCTTGTTAGAGTTTGGGAGCTCGCCTTTCTCCCTCACTTGTCTTCATGTGCTTATTGTTTAATCAACTGATCGGTAAACATCAGACCTTACGTGCATTTGTACGCTCTGGCAAAATGTGTTCTTTTTAAAATTCAAAGTGTTGCCATTAGTGTCAGCATAATGCATTGGTTCCTTGATTGCTTATTTCTAACTCCTCAGCTCCACCCCAACTCAACACGCACTTTTTTTTTTTTTTTGGTAATTGTCACCATATACATTCAACCCTATCATATGTGTGTGTTTATCCTTTGAATGATAACTGCAGTCTTTGCAATCATCCTGTTAGCATATAACAGTAATGAAATTACAAAACATCTGCAAAACAAAGTTTTCTATTTTATCATTTAAATCTTAAACTATGGATAACGATGGCAATTTATATTGTACTTTCCTCCCCCAAGCTGTTGCCTCCTTTCCTACTATGATTTATTCTTAGAAATGTTTTGCCCCAAAGTACAAAAATAAATTATGATATTACCTCAGTGTTATATAGCCAACAAATTAACATATGCATGAAAACTACCTAAACAGGTGAGGGGAGGTAGTATGGATTTTGGAAGAGGCAAGAGCCTTAACTGGTTTGAGTAGTGATTCCAACATTTACCAGTGCCCACCTCATATGTCTTAAGGTTAAGATGGGATAATCAATTCCTACTCATCATAGTAAGTACTCCAAATTTTTGTTTATCACCCCAAATTCTTTATGCACCTAGGCATGGAGGAAAGCCAGCTTTTAAGACAGCTGCAATTTAAAATTTGCATTTGATGGGTAGTAAGGAGGGCACGTATTGCATGGTGCACTGGGTGTTATATGCAACTAATGAATCATCGAACTTTACATCAGAAACCAGGGATGTACTGTATGGTGACTAACATAATAATAAAACATTAAAATAAAAAAAAATTAAAAAAATAAAATTTGCATTTGAATTCCTTTAGTAAAGATAACTTAAATGTATTCCAGGTGTACATAAAAACACGAGGCAAAAATATAAAGAGGCTGCCCATTCTTTTTCCTTCAGTTAGATAGATGTATTTTTTATTAACACAAATGCAAACCATTGTGCTATTACTTTTAGAAACTTATTTCTAAACTTTTTTTCCCAGTATTGAGCAAAGCCAGTAAAAAAAAAGTTCCTAGTTAGTAGATCTCAATATGCATGACAAAGATTGTCAAATTATGTGAACAAGCCCTACTGCAATGGTATAACCACTCTACAGGCATTGCTGGTTGACCTTGCTTACAAAGAAGTTCCATTCCTAAGAGAAAAAGAACCTCTTACAGACTGGACTTGGAAAGGTGTTTGAAATGAAATGTATATGGGAGGAAAATAAGTATATATTATCTTTGATCATTTGTAATGCATGGGAAAACTAGCTGCATAGCTAAGTGATATGTTTGATGTCTATATATATATATGCACACACACACACATATATTTGCATATACATGTATATGCATATACACGTGCATATATATATATATATATATATTTTTTTTTTCTTTTTGGCCAAGCCTCAGTCTGGAAAGGATTAAATCCCAATTGGAAAATGTCTGAAAATAATACATTAAAGATTTTAAACTTTTAAGGATGTAAAAATAGGTAAATGATTAAATATAGGCAAAGAGAGATGAAGCAAAATGAAATACCATGAAGTCAGGACTGAGGCATGATGGTCACTCGCATCATCCAAAAAATAGTTTTGGCTCTTCCACAGGCACATGTTAGGATTGCATTTTCATACCTCCTTGAAGTTAGTTATGGACAGATGAATTAATTTGGTTAATGAAATTTGAACACAAGTAACATTTGTTATTTGAGAGAAAGCTCTAAGAGCCATTGAGTATTTTTCCATTCTTTCTTTCCTTCTGTCATGGTGACCAGCAGCACTTGTGATGCTGAATGCTCTATGACTTCTATTTCTAAAATGAAGATACTCAGTTGTAGACTTGCAGCATGAGTAGAAAACAAACTTTTGCTCTTTTAAGCCACTGTGATTTGAGATTGTTACCATAGTAAAATCTAGCCTAACCTAATATGTAGGGTTTTACACAAAATCCATGGCATGAAATCCTTTATAACTTAATAGAAATGGTTTTAAAAATTGGCTCTGTGTTTTCTACCCCACTTACTACCAGCAACTGGGTCCTGGTGGTTGTATGAATGGTAAGTGACCCAATTCCATAATCTCATTCTTAGGATCTGCTTCTGAGAACCCCTTCTAGTAATAATTGTGGTAGGCTTGGTGGTCCCAGATGCTGGCCATGACATAAGATTTGAGTGAAAGACAGCTTGTTTTGTTAGTTTGTCCCAGGGGGCATCTGTAGAGGAGTGGGGAAATGAGGTAGTTTAGGGATGAAATCCCATACTATGAGCACTCAAAACTCCATCCATCTGGATCCTCCTGTTGAAACTGTACCGAGGGCAACTCAAAATTGTTCTTCCTGAGGACTGTAGAAGCTGAGGTATTCATCTACCAATTTCTTTCTGTGATTGGCTGAGAGTTGCTCTTGGTATTAGTTCCTTGGCATTGTGAAGCCTAGCAAAGATTGGTTTTCAGAAAAAAACCCTCAGAATCACAAGTTCTTCACCTAGGAAGGTGAAGGCTTAGAGTATAGACTGATTATAGATTGGATATGGGCCATGGACCAAAGTTAGTATATACTTCCAATAATATTTATTTCTAATATTTTGTTAATTCCAAACCAACACTCTGAAAAATTGTGTTGTATTTATGGCTCTGTGATTCTGTTCTGTGTGTTTGTGTGTGATCGTCTAGAAGGTAAGTTGTAATTTATCGGCCCCAAATTCAAGGTATCTCACAATCTGGACTCAATCTATCAACCTAAGATTATCTCCCATTTTTTGTTATATATTTCTTAATCTAAATAATCTGTTATTTTACCAAGACAGTTTCTTCATGGCTGTTAGTATTCCTTGCAATGAGTGAAATGGCCTGCCCATATTTATCAGCTTGCCTGAAGTCCATTGATTTTTTTTTTTTTTTTTTTTTTAGGGTCTTCCTCAAGTCCAACTTTCTCTACTGTGAATATTCAGACCCATAGTTGATCTTTCTTATTTTCTGAAATTTAAATTCTGGGCTATATATTTTACCCATTTGGGCACCTAGTGGCAAATTCTTTCTTAGAATTTTGTAACCTTTTCTTTTAAAATGGATTATACATGCATGGAAACCAAAGATAGCATTTTATTTCTTTTGATTTTCTCCAAATGTCTTGCCTAGCTTTGTAGCCCAACGGGCACCTAGCATGCTAATAGAAGAATTACTAAATGAGTAAGTGATAGCATGATTTAGAGATTTCTGAGGGCCACTCACTTTCCTAATCCATAAGTAGCTCCCTAAGTTTTTGACTGAAATAACCAGTTACAATTTTTTCCTTTGATGAATAAAAAAATCCCAATTGTGTCTGTATATCAGAATTACATAGGGAGTTTTTAAAAAAAATTACCACCAACTAGGCCTCATCCTTGATCTACTGAATCAGGGTTGGAGGAATTTAGGAATCTGTAAAATGGGGATAATAATATTACATATCAATATATTGTGAGGACACTGTTAATCAATGGTGGTTGCTATTTCAGTTTTAATTTTACAAATACCAAACTAAGTCTCTTCAAGCAAAGCTTAGAAATATCTACGTTTTATAGCCTTTACAGACATTTCTGATGACACAACATTTACGAACCTTTATACCATATCTTTGCACATGTTATTTAAGAATGGCTTTTCTTGATTTGTCTTTCATGGAGCTTTATGTTACCTCTTCTGTTAAACTTTCTTAATCCTAACCATCAACCTAGTTTTATTGCCCCCAAAGAAAGTAAACTTCGTCTTCTTCCCTGCCCACCTCATACCCTATATGCCTTTCCTATAGTAATTCTCAGTGAATTTTGCTACATGGTGTCTGTCTCATCATTGGATCCCAAGTCCCTGAAGTGCAGTAAGAAAGTGTTCTTTATCATCCATGTTCATATACAATTCCTTAGAATATAGGCACTAACAGGTTTATTAAATGCAAGGCTTAAATCTTTAATGCCACTCAGTTTCCTCACTCTGAGAAGATAAGAATCTAGAAGACCCAATTTTAGCTCTCTTCCGCTACCTTCCCTCTACCTCCAAACACACGTGCCTTAATCTCTTTATTCTAACTGTTCCTTAAGGAAGAAAAGGTCAGATGATTCCAAATGAAATCATTTATTTTACTGTAGATTCTGTTTCTTCCTGGCAATTTTAGATTTTTCCCGCATCAGAAATAGTGTCTTATTTTATACCTCAAATATTTTTATTTTTTTTCAATGAATTTCTTCATATTTTTCCTTCCTATAAACATTCCCAGTATAATCATCTTTCACACACACACACACACACACACACACACACACACACACACACACACACATATTTTATAGACCGTGGGCCTTGAATTTCTTTCAAAGTTCTTTTCAAACTTTTTTCTGTCTTCAAATTAACTAATACTTTTGATTACACTTCCTGTATTTATTCCATGTCTCCAGTTCTCATTAGATTGTAGCTACTTAACTTTACATTTAAATTATTTAAAATTACATGAAATTAAAAATTCAGCTTATCAGTCATACTATTTTCAAATGCTTAATAGCCAAACGTGGCCAGTGGCTACTATATTGGGCAGTGCAGAGAGAATTTCCATCATCACAGAAAATTCTTAGAAAGCACTGGGTAAAACCAATTTTCAAGTGGCATTTCATGAATGAAAGATTTGTTAGGTGAAATATGCATTTATTACTAAATACAGAACACATTGTTCTGGAATTAATATTTCTCCAGAAACATATTTTTATGAATATGAAAACATTCATATTACATCAAACTTACTGATTTTTTTAAAGTAACTTTTAAAGATATTTATTATTTGAGAGCGGGAGCATGAGAGGGAGAGAGAACACAAGCAGAGGGGAGGGATAGAGGGAGAAGGAGAAGCAGACTCCCCACTGAGCAGGGAGCCTAATGTGGGGCTCAATCCTAGGACCCTGGGATCATGACCTGAGGTGAAGGCAGATGCTTAACTGACTGAGTCACCCAGGAGCCCTACATCAAATTTCCTTAAACAAGGAAAAATATTTGTGTACGTGTTTCTGTATGTAGGAGCACATATTAGAAAATCTCATTGTAAAAATTCTAAAATGTATTATTAAACATTTATTTTGAAATCTGAAAGGGAGCAATTGTAGAAAACAAAATTGAAATAATTAAAGGTAATGATAAAGAATGCTCACATAGTGGAAGGTAAACTTAAGCAATATAATTGTTCCTCACAATGATTCTAGAATTCTTGATTATTTGAAAAAAAAATGCAAAGGACTACCTAAAGAACAGGACTCAGTTTCCCTTGACAGATGTTATAGATGTAGTAATGTTTTTTAAATTGAAAAAGGCTTTATATTTCTTGAAGAATGAATTATATTATTGAAAATATTAGTCACTTGAAAAATCTAAAAGTTATACTAATAAATTATGCACATTCTTCAATTAGTTTTGACACTGCATAAGACATATATGTGTAATTGATGTTCATTCAGATTAAAACAAAATGTAAATACCAAACCTTAGAACACTGGGTATTCAGTCTCCTTGGGCATTAAGTTCAAGTAAATCCCATTATTTTTTAGTGTCCTTTTACAAAAGATTGCATTATGTGGTTTTGTCAAATCATGTTCCTGTGTTTGAAAAAGCCTGTATCACATTTAGCCACTATACAGGCCACATGCATATCCCAATTTTTGCCAATATTAGTGGTAATGTAAGTGAATGATTTGCTGTGTTCAATCCAAATCTAATTAATATGTTATATTAATAATTAATATTATATTGGCTATCTGTGTAATAATTTTAAATGTACTACTTAGGAAGTAGAAGTGTTAGATGGGGTTTTGGTGGGATAAGAATGAGAGGAAAGTAGAGCTTTCACAAAATAGGTTACAAAATACAATAGTTGGAAGATGGGTCTCTTAAACTAATAGATTTCCTGAGAAAATACTGTGTTTTTTTAAAATTCCTTATGTTATGGATAATTTACTTTTACAAGGGAACTTTAAATTTTAGAATAGGCTATTGCATTCCCCAGCTTTTCACAGTTCTGTCTCATGGTTTGGTGTGTGTGAATGTGTTCTAGTTGTAAATATCAGAGGTCAATTCAAGCCAGCTTAAACAGACCAACAAAGAAATCTACTTTAAGGATGTTGAGTTTTTGTGAAGTTTTTTAAATGAAATTCAAGTACAGAAGTGCAACTGGGCATTACTGAGAGGAGGTGGAACTAGGAACAGGAACAAACCACCATGTGGAGTGTAAAATGTACACCCCCTGATTCTCATCTATGTCCTCTCTCTCATTGCTGCTTAATTTTCTCTCTGCAGATGAGTTTTCTCTATTACTTCATTCACATGGCAGAATATGGCTGCCCCCAAATCCTGTTTTTAGAACTCCACCATTCAAGAGATCAGCCTGTTAAATATCCTACTTACTTATGGGCCATCTAATCTCTCATGAGTGAGTCACCAATCCGTCTTTCAGGACAAGAGATAGTCTTGCAGGGAGTTTCGACTATCTACCCAAAGTGTGATATAGTTTCATACTTAAATGCCTTTTCTTCATTTACTAGCCAGCCCTAACTGGTCATTGGGAAGCCATAGCCTTCTTTATTTTATAAGTAAAGGAATGGCATGTGGGCATCAG
Organism: Ailuropoda melanoleuca; assembly: GCF_002007445.2. Classification (NCBI taxonomy): domain Eukaryota; kingdom Metazoa; phylum Chordata; class Mammalia; order Carnivora; family Ursidae; genus Ailuropoda; species Ailuropoda melanoleuca. The sequence goes on from NC_048222.1 coordinate 125,339,866, forward strand.
TCTGACACAGTTAAGTACCTAATATTTTGATCTTTAAGCAGCTAATACAGGTCAAAGTGGGCCAGGCCATGCAAACTATCAGGCCCTATGCCCACTCTGAGATATACTTCTAATTTGTTTGTACAGTCACTTGTGAAACTTGCCACAAGATATCTGAGTGCAAAGGTTTGATTTGTTAAAGGAGNCCCTATGCCCACTCTGAGATATACTTCTAATTTGTTTGTACAGTCACTTGTGAAACTTGCCACAAGATATCTAAGTGCAAAGGTTTGATTTGTTAAAGGAGATGATGGGGGGG